>NW_027507791.1:79012993-79467193 GCF_037356315.1 Lithobates pipiens | reverse complement strand
GAGGAGATAAGGCCAGACACAAATAGAATACTTCAGCAAATGATGATTTACAGTGCAGATAGATTACTGGGCAGACTAAGCATCTGAGACTAAATAATAGGCTTGTATTGCAGCTAATACATGAGAAGCTGCATAATGATTCCTTTCACGGCTATTCTAAGCACTGGTCCCTTGGTAACAAAGTAATCAGCATCATACTTATGGCAATATTTAGGAATTAAAGTTATAATTAGAGTTTTGGGCCTGCAGTTCACATGAACAGCTGCGGAGTTTGGATGGAAAACATGCAGAAGACATAGAAACATAGAATGCTGATGACAGATAAAAGCCAATTGCCACTTCTAGAATGTCCATTCCTCTTATTAATGGTTTCTTTTCGGAATATTTATTCTTAGGTATCTAAGATTTTTTTTAAAGCTGACTTCCAGGAAAACAGATAAATACACAAATGGAATGTAAGTTTTGTTACCTGCCAGGGATTTGTATTTCTGTCTATCCAGCCCTGAGATTTACACAGCTAAGCAACACAGCATAGCCCTGTTTATAAAAAGGGCTGGAGACAGTGGTGTCGCTAGGAGGTGGCTTTTGGGGCTATAGCCCCAAATCTGGGGCCCATACCCCTGAATCTCTGCAGGGGTCCCCAAGGGGCAGGGAGGCTCTCTGGGGACCCTGATGTAAGTGGGGGGCCCTCTGGGGGACCCTGATTTAGGGGGAGGCTCTCTGGGGGACCCTGATTTAAGGGGGAGGCTCTCTAGGGACCATGATTTAAAGAGGAAGTAAACCCTGATGAGTTTACTTCCTCTTTCATTCCCTGCAAAGGCAAAGCATAATGGACTACTATGCATCGCATAGTAGTCCATTATGTGTCACTTACCTGACACAGGAGCCAGCGAAGTCACCGCTGTCCCCTCTAGTCCGGCGCATCCATCTTCTCGGTGGGATGTCGCAGCTCCGCTGCTGTCATTCGGCGAAGCCGCGATGATGTCACTCCCACACATGCGCACGGGAGCCGACACGCGCCGCAGCTCCGCCGTTGAAAATGCCGCCCTCAGTGCGCCTGCGCGCCGCTGTCTACGGCGCATGCGCCGTAGACAGCGGTGCCTGTCTTCGGGCAAATATCTCCTAAACCGTATAGGTTTAGGAGATATTTCTTGGACCTACAGGTAAGCCTTAATCTAGGCTTACCTGTAGGTCAAAGTGTGTTGTAAGGGTTTACAACCACTTTAAGGGGGAGGCTCTCTGGAGACCCTAATGTAAGAGGAGCTCTCTGGGAACCCTGATGTAAGTGGGGGGCTCTATGGGGACCCTGATGTAAAGGGGGGATCTCTGGGGATATATACACATACACACACACACACACACACACACACACACACATATATATTATATACATGTGTATGCCCACCCAAGCGTACGACTTTCTTTACTACGCTACTATGGGCTCTAGCCCCAGATCTTTTGTAGACCTAGCAACACCCCTGGCTGGAGACCTGATATATATTTCTCTGCTGCAGTTCAGTAACACTTACAGATCTTGACCCTCTTCCAGCCTCTGATTGGGTAGTAAAAAGGAGAAGCATCAGACTGATAAGCTCATCTCTCTGTCACTCCGCTAACTTGTCCTATAAGCATGTTCCTTGTTAACACAACACACATTGCAACCCAACTAAATGACTCCTTGTGGTGTATCTCCCTCCCCCTGTTCAAGCTCTGCTATAAAGGGACTGTGAGAGGCTGCTTTCAAGTCAAATTGTGTTACGCTGCTTGCATACAAAATACATGTAGCAATAATGCAGTGGTCTCTAAACTGTGGCTGTGGGCCGGATGCAGCCTTTTGCTTACCTTTATCTGGCCCTTGGGGCACTGTTTCCCCTACTGATACATTTCCTCTTACTGACACCAATGATCAGGCACCATTCTTTCCACTGACACCAACTATAGAGCATTAATTTCTTCCATTGATACCAATGAGGGGACACTATTCCTTCCACTATTACTTCTGCGAATCAGATGCATTCCCATAGAAGATAATGTGCTTACAATTCGCACCCCAATGCCCGGAAAAAGCACGCGTGTTTTGGGCAATGCACAGTGTGAATGCAACGCACATATGTGAACTAGCCTCATTCAAATGAACGTATATTTTAAAATGTCAAGCAAATTGGGTGTGAACCGGGCCTAAAGGCTAAATTGGCACTTTGAAGTGGAGTGTAAGTGCTCCAACATCTTTCAACCTTTGATCCACCAAAAGCTATAATAGATATTTATGGTGGAGTTTAGACGTTAAATAAACCATTTGTTTTTTTAAATTTTCTTGGTAACACCATCTACTAAGAGATTCACCCAGTTTGCATGTATAATCATCATCAATGTGTGTGATATAATTGATTCCTATGATTGTCAACTGCATCTACTGGCCATAAATTGGTATTTTTCTGGTTGAGGTATTTCAGGAAGGTATTGCATTATGGCCACTAGATGTAGCTGACGATCATAGGAACTTATTATATTACACACATTATGGTTTTTATACTCACGTGACAACTGGGCAAATGCTTGAGACATTTGCACAGCAACATTTTTATAAATAGACCTTGTAGTGTTTTTTTTTTTTTCTCTTTTTGTGTGTTTTATTGTTATTTGTGCATCGTTCCTTCCATTTTTTTTTGTGTACTTTTTTTTGCTGTTTGTTTTTTGTCTCTTTCTATTTAAAAAATAATAATAACGAGGCCAATGAGAGTTGTTTTGGCACAGCAACAGCTATAGGATAGTTGAAATGAGCTTCTGTAACCTTCAGGGGCTATTTAAAGCATATTTCACCCTTAAAAAGCTCAAAATCCAAGCACCACAAGCCAAAAACTCAATTTAGGGTCAATAATTCTTTATTAATCATTTTTTATCAAAGTATAAGCGATTATAGACTGTAAATTCAAAAAAGGAACAGGGCCAGGAGTTCAACCATGGGCCAGCTGGTCCAACAATGTCAAACACATTATACATTTTACAGGTAAGAATAAAGCATTCTGTTTTGTTCACGTGACATACTGGAGGTCCCATCTATATTCACAGTATAGAGCATGTAGTAAATACATTACGGGTAACCTTCTCCCCAAACTGGGTGCCCCTGTGGGAGCCTGCTGCGTCCACTGCCAGGGGAGAACAGTCATTAGAGCTAAATCTGCGACGGCGAACCTGACCAATAAGTCAATGTCCATCCGGAACCTTTAATATTCAGGGGTTGTAAATTGGTAAAACAGGATACCTGTAAGTATGTAGGAAGACCAAGAGCGGCCTAATAGGATAGGATAGAGAAGAGGAGGTGGGGGAAAGTAGTGGGGAGAATGGTAGAAGGGGGGGGAAAGAAAGGACGGGAGGGGGAGAGGGGCAGGGCAAAGAAACAGCAAGCCTCATACAAACTGAGAGTTTCGTTATCCAAGACCCAGGGTCTTCAAGTGAGATTTGTTCAATTTCTCAGTTTGTTTTAAATGCTGAGATTCTATGTTTTAATTTGTCTGAAGTAGACTAATGCCTCCATATACTCCAGGTGAAGGAGAAGTTTGCCTGCTTATCCAGTACCTTGGCTTGCATTTCCTCCATAAGCATTAGGTTATTAATTTCATCCACCCATTCTAATAAGGATGTTGGGTAGTAGTTTTGCAATGTCTAGGACTGAGTTGTCATCCTGCACAGAGGAAAAATGTTAGTAAGTTATTTTTCTGTGATTTGATAGAGCCTGGTAGAAGAGACAGGAGGGCAATGGAGGGGGAGAGCGTAAGCGGTTTCTCATAGATTTCTGTGTAGATCTGGAAGATTTGTGTCCAGAAAGGGAGGAGCACAGCACACTCCCACCAAACTTGAATGTACGTACCCCTTGCGGAGTTGCATCTCTAACAGATGTCAGAAGAAGAGGGGAGCATACTTTTGAGACTGGTTGGGACCTGATACTACCTTGATACCAGTTTCTAGTTTTTCTCTTGTGCGTAGCTCGAGATCGTTGACTTGTGGGTAAAGAGAAAGGCCTTACTCCACCCAGCATCAGTTATGTCTCTCCCAAGCTGGTTCCCCCTTTAGCAATGGGGCAACATAGGAGGTTGTGTTTCAATCTAGGGTGGTTCCCCTGCCAAACGAATCGAATGGCCATCGAACAGAGGGTGTGGAAGAATGCCTTAGAGAGGGCAATGGGGAGAGCTTGATAGAGATATAGAAGTTTGGGGAGTATGTCCATCTTCAGGGCATGCATGCGGCCAAACCAGGACAGTGGAAGGTCCATACGGCTGTCAGTAAGTCGTCTAAGTTTCGTTAGTAAAGGGCTAAAGTTCAGGGAGTATATGTCTGGGATATGTCTTGGGATGGCTGTTCCTAGATAGGAGATAGAGTGTGCTTGCCACTGAAAAGAAAAATTAGTCTTGAGGGAGGTGAGGGCGTTATGTGGCAATGTTAAGTTTAGTGCCTCAGTTTTAGAGATGTTCAGTTTATAATTACTGTGGCGTCCAAATCGGTCTATCTCCACCAGTATGGAAGGTATGCTGATGTGAGGTTGAGTTACATAGAGGAGGAGATCATCCACGTATAAGGAGAGTTTATAGTGGGCGGAGGGGGTTTGAATGCCATTTATGTTAGGGTTTGCTCTAATCGCCTGGGCTAAATGTTCAATCACTAGTGCAAATACAAGTGGGGAAAGGGGGCAACCCTGCCTGGTGCCGTTTGCAATTGTGAACGTGTCTGAGTGGGAGCCGTTTACCAGGATCGTGGCTGTGGGTTTGGAGTATAGGAACATGATGTGGGAGATCATGATAGGGCCTAGGCCAAGTTGGGATAGGGTGGCATGAAGAAAGGGCCAGCTGACCCTATCGAAGGCCTTCTCTGCGTCACAGGAGAGAAGGCAGGCCGGTAATTGGTGGCGTTGTGCATAGTGTATGAGGTGAACGGTTTTGGTGGTGTTGTCCCTGGCTTTGTGGCCAGGGACAAAGTCAACCTGGTCTGTGTGAATTGTTTCAGGGAGTAAATGGGATATGCGGCTAGCAAGAATTTTTGCATACAGTTTCAAGTGAATATTTAAGAGAGAAATAGGTCTGTAGTTGGGGCATAAAGATGGGTCTTTGCCCGGTTTTGGAATGACCACTATTTGGGCTTGAAGGAGGGCGGGAGAGGGGATAAGATTTCCATCAATGGCATTGAAAGCTTTAACTAAAGAGGGGATAAGTTGGGGTGCAAAGGTCTTATAGAATAAGGTGCTTTATGGCCGCCTGAAAGTCAGCATCAGTGAAGGCAGATTCCAAATCCTCTATATCAGGGGCTGGAATAGAGGAGAGTGCAGTGTCCTGGACATATGTGGATAGGTCCTGTAGGTGAGATAGGGAAGATGAAGACTGAGGGGTAAGGTTATACAGGTTGGAGTAGTATTGGCGGAATTTCTCCATTATGGCCGTGTTATTTAGCACTTTACCTTTTGTTGGGGAGTTAATAAATGGGATGGGCTTCCTGGCTTGTTGGGGCTGCAATGTATGTGCTAGGTGTCTACCGCATTTGTTGGCATGCGAATAATGGGCAAAGCACCCCTTATCCCTTGCCACTGCCACACGTTGGGAAAAGATTTGCAGCAGGTCTCTTCTGGCATTAGTAAGCTCTAGCAGCATTGTGGTGTCCGGAAATTTCTTATGCAATTCCTCTAAGGTGGCTATAGTAGTGAGGAGACGTGTGATATCTTCAGTTCGTGCACGCTTGAGACAGGAACCATGTTGGATAAGTTTACCCCGAATTACGCATTTAAGCGCTTCCCACTTCGTAAGTGGGTTGGTGGTATCATGGGCATGGTCTGATGCGAAGTGTGTAATAGTCTGTATGATATTTTGTGTGCAAACTAGGTCGGATAACAATGATAGTGTTTTATTAATGCGCTACCACTGGTGATCTATCAAATGTCAGGGGCTGCTGCTACTACCGGAATGGATCACACCATATCCACTTAATATGAAACTAAAGATATGTTGGTATTGTGCTGCCCCTATATTAAATAACCCTCTGAGGGTGATAAGTATAATGCCTAGTTATATAAATCAATAGTGTAATATAAAAATATATATATAAATGTCTACTGAATAATATCAAAAAGTGCAAAGTGCTACATTAAATAAAATAAAATAAACACACCACAGAGGTGATAGAATCCAAATAAATGAAAATCAAGTGAACAAAGGTAAGTAACTAAAAACAGTCTCTTAAAAAATTACTATTTTGATAAAGTGCAGAGAAAATAAAAATAAAAAGTAAACGCACTACAGAGTCAATTGAAAACCTCCACGGAAACACAACTGCTGCTGCTCCTGGTTGGGAAAATATATGTTAACCACAGTATAGATAGTGTTCAAATATGACATTTTCATAAAGATATATCTACCCAGAGGATCAATGTAGGTATCAAGGACATCTGGGGAGAAAGAGGCGTGAAATGCAATAGAGACGCCCTTGGATTTTGCTGAGGGATTGGTGCTGTGGTACCAAGTAGGAAAGTAATTATGTGCCATTTGTGGGATAGCATCTGATCTAAAATGGGTCTCCTGTAAGAGCAAGATTTGAGTACCCAATTTGTGGAAATTATATAGAATTTGCCTCCTTTTCTCTGGGGTATTGAGGCCTCTGCAGTTAAGAGAGGAGATTTTCAACGAGGCGTGTGCTGCCATCGGTTGGACAAGATAATGAGCTTAATTTAAGTATCAAAGGTGAAGCTCACTGTCTCGAGAGGGGGGGGGGGCAGGTGGAGAAGAAGGAACCGTTGGTTCCATGTGGGGGAAAGGGGGTTATGAGGGGAGGAAGCAAGAGAAGATGAGTTGTAGAAGGAGAGAGAAAGGAAAAGAAACGAGGCCTAAGGGGCCTAACTATTAAAGTTGCAATCAACATATCAGCTAAAACCGCTATGGGCGCTGAAAACTCTAAGTGGGGGGGAACGCGGTCAACACACAGAGAGGCCCGCACACGCCGGGCAGTATATATATAATTTCTGCTATTCATTATAAATCTCAAAACCATGCAGTGCTAGTTAAATGTTAAACAACCATATATGGGCCTCTGGAACAGATGTCCCAGAGGACCATATCTAAACCATGTGCGTCGAGCACACAGGGAAACTCACTCATATTGAGGACAGGACATATTGCTAGGGAGAGGTGGGGGGGGGGTGGGGAGGGGGACTATGTGGGGGGGTGAGGAGGGGGAGGGGAAGGGGAGGAAGCCTATGGTAAGCAGGGGACAACAGGCAGTAACATACACGGCCCTCCTATAGGGGGGGGGGGGCATGTACCCTGAGGCAAAGTGATAATGCCTTCATATACAAACAAGAAAAAAAAAAGGGGGTTAGATAGGTTGATAATTGTCCCAACAACAGTGTAGGCAGGTGCGTCTTCACTGGTCAAAAGCCTGTGAAGAAAAGTTAGTCAGGGTAGCTGCATCAGGGGGTCATCCATCAGACGCTTTGGAGGCTTCCGGTCTGGAACGTTTAGTCTTCTTTTTGGATTGCTTTTGCCATCCTGTGGTGACCTGGAATCCTGGGGTGGCCGCATGGAGTGGCCAGTCTGGAATGGGAATCTGTGGCAGTTCAAAAGTTCCAAGAAACCTTGGGAGGTCCCCCAGAGTACGGAATGTCGCAAAATTCCCTTCATGGGATGCAGAGAGGATAAATGGAAATCCCCACCGATATTTATTTTTTTTTTATTTTTTTTTTATTTTTTTTTCCTGCCACATCAGTGTTTCTATACCAGAGACTAGGTTCAGCTTGTCGCTCACTCATGTCTCATTCTCAATTCCACATCATCGTGGCGTATTTAGTTGTACAAATATTTGACTTAGTGTAATCACATAAAGATTTTGTGTCATTTAATTTAAGCACAGAGGTAATAAAAGATCCCCTAGTGTTTGTAGACTACCCACCATGACGATATCTATTGTCCTGGTACCTCATATCTAATACAAATTTCCCTCTCCCTACTCCCCTCCTCCACCCCCCCCCCCCCCCCCCCTATCCCCAGCTCATAAGAAGACATACTAAGCAATAAAATACATAATAAGAATAGGTGGTAGAGATATACAAGCTAAAGAGCACTTGTTCTATCACAGTTACTTATAGGGGGATCCCTAGTTTTCCCAATCCAGAGCCCCATATCTTTTTGAACTCCTTACCATTACCCTGCTTAAAAAAGAAAACCCTTTCATTACCAATATTTTTTCTTATATTGGCCAACCATATTTCTGGTAGTGGGCTAGAGTATGCTTGCCAGTTCTGGGCAATTAACTTCCTTGCCTGGAAAAGGCATCTAGTAACTGGTGCAAATATATTTTTAGAGATATTATATCCCTCCGGTATAGCCAACAAGCAAGTCCTCACTGTTGCCTCTAATGTCAACCCAAAAATCTCATTCACATGATCTATAACTCGTGTCCAGTATCTAAAAAGTTTCGGGCACCTCCAGAACATATGAATGAAATCTCCAACCTGTCCGCACCTGGGGCACTGATCATTATCCCTCCATCCCATTTTAAACATTTTCCTAGGTGTATAATATACCCGGTGAAAAAAGAAGAGTTGAGAAGCTTTCTGTGCCGATATATTTAATTTGCTTTGCTTGGAGGCCCCTGTAAGAGGTTTCAGGGCTCGCTGCATGTCCAGGGTCAGCTTGGAAATATCAGGGAGTAAAGTCACTGGAGAGCCATTGAAATATATGGCGTCTTGAGTATGTGCCGCTTGCATAATGGCATCCTTATTCGCATAAAAATGCACTCTGCAGATAACGTCCCTAGGGTGTTCCAGGTTAGGGTTCCTGGGCCCAAGGGCTCGGTGGACGCGGTCAAGTTCTAGAGGGGCATCCTTCTCTTTTTGCAGCAGGTCAATAAACATGGCGATGACTGTAGGGGCCAGATCTTTGGTTTCTACAGATTAAGCTAGACCATGTATGCGTATATTATTACGTCTGGCCCTATTTTCCTGGTCCTCCTGATGGTACATCAGTTGTTGGATTTCCCAAGTGTGCTCATGTAAAGCAGCCTCATGAGCTTGCAGTGTGGAAGCAGTTTCCTCTGCGTTGTGCTCCACTTCTTCTAACCTGTTTGTAACATCCCTGCGCAGCTCTGTGATTTCTTGTTTGTAAGAGCGCTCAAGTCTCTGTACACAGGCCTCAAAATCATGTTTGGTAGGGAGGGCTTTGATATAGGCTTCCATGTCCCATCCTCCATAGGATCTGTGAGAATAAGGAGAATGGCAGGCAGAGCGGTTTCTGAGTCTGCTGGAGACCTGGCATGTTGCCTGGTTCTCATGTGGGGTGTGGAGCACTGGGACGCAGCTCCCTGTGAGGCTGAGTGTGTGCCTGAGGTCCTGGCCAGCTACATCTTGGATGGGGGGGGGAGGCCATGCTGATTTTGCCCTAAACGGTTGAAGAAACGTCTATTTCCCCCTCAGCTTGCGGATCGGGGGAACGGCGACATTCTCCCCCACCTTTCCTCCCCATTACCTACCTGCTTACGGCGTCTCAGCGGGTGTGTGAGCTGTTGTCCGTCCAGGGTGCGCGGGAGCTCCACAGAGGCACGTCTTACCGCTCCATGCACTCGGCCACGCCACCCAAAAACGCAATTTAATACATTTTTATTATTCAAAGCAAACTCCCACATCCATCCATGTCTCCATGCTTTTGTTGAAAAATCACTTTGTAAAACAGCTTCCTAGGACTTCTGGCATTGGCCATCTTGTGTAAGGGCAGATTAATAATGTAGCATTTACTTCCTGAAATCATAGATGCATAGGGAGTTATTTACAAAAGGCAAATCCACTTTTCATTACAAGTGCACTTGAAAGTGCACTTGGAAGTACAGTCGCTATAGATATGAGGGGGACATGCAAGGAAAATAAAAAATAGTATTTTAGCTTGCACATGATTGGATGCTAAAATCAGCAGAGCTTCCACTCATTACAGATCTACCCCTCAGATTTACAACGACTGCACTTCCAAGTGCACTAGCAGTGCACTTTTAGTGCAATGTGGATTTGCCTTTATAGTTACAAAGTAGGTGAGGTTGAAAAAAGACACAAGTCCATCAAGTCCAACCTGTGTGTGTGATTATATGTCATCATTACATTGTATATCCCTGTATGTTGTAGTCATTCAGGTGCCTATCTACGGTAATCGTTTTTTTTTATTATTGATGCCCCCCGCTGAAACCACTGCCTGTGGAAGAGAATTCTACATCCTTACCGCTCTTTAACAGTAAAGAACCCTCTACGCAGTTTAAGGTTAAACTGCTTCTCTTCTAATTTTAGTAAATGCCCGCATGTCATTTTAAATTCCCTTTCGCGGAAAAGTTTTATCCCTATTATGGTGTCACCAGTACGGTATTTGTGCATTGAAATCATATCCTCTCTCAAGTGTCTCCTCTCCGGAGAGAATAAGTTCAGTGCTCGAAACCTTTCCCCATAACTAAGGTCCTCCAGTCCCTTTATTAGCTTTGTTGCCCTTCTCTGGACGGGTGCCTACGTTACTCTGCCCTTGGCCCAGGCATGAAAATAGGAGTGCCTACTTAGCTGATAAATCTTGAAGACTCCTGGGATGATTGGCAATTGGCATCATTTGCCTAAGCATGGAAACCAGGAGGTAACTGAAAAAATAAAAAGGTTAAAACAAGTAAATACGATATACTTTTCCACCTATTTACTAGCAGCATAGGAATTAAGAATAGTCAGTTGATTGAGAGAGTGAAGTTCCATTTAAGTTCACCTCAATTAAATCCAAAGCGTTTTAATTAAAGCTTTTTTTATTTTATTTTTGACAACATTTTATAGAAATTAAAGCTTTCAGTCTCATCCATGCCTAAACTGGCTGAAAAAATACCAGTAGGAGCAACTGCTATCATTAATAAAGATATAATACATGAAAATGTAGGAAAATGGTATCTTATCTCCAATATGTTTGTTATTGTTTCTACCCAGCACTTCTCATTAATGTTGCAGGTTTACATTACCAACCCTTTGCTTCCCAGAAATTTCTGCTGATATACGGCAACACAAAGTGTAGGTCACCTGAGAAGGATCTGACATGTCAACATGACTCGTGCAGCTCAGACCAGATATGTAGTCATGGGAACTAATAGCAGGGTAGCTGTGTAACCACAATTATAGAGACCAGTCAGGAGCACACGTACTGGTTTAAACTGGGTGTTCAAGGAACGGCTTCTTACCTGCAATACCTGATATGCTTAAATCAGAATCATAGGCAAGCAGCTAAATAATAGTTGAATTATATACAATATAAACTGTTTCATAGTATTTTTATTTGCTCCACTGCAGTTAGAGAAGTGCAGCCTGGTCATGGTCTACTGGATTGTGAAGGAGCATCAGCACTCTGTTGAGGTCAGAACTGTTCTCTCCACTTCTAGCAACTTCTAGGAGATGAGGGTTGATCAGCCAAATAGGACATGATTTGTTCTAGGGACAACTATGCCCCCTTATTTTTGAGAGATCTCCTCATGTTCAATTGTGTTCCCTGGACAGGACACAAAGAACTCTACCCAGTGAAGACAGCCCCTACTCCCGACAAGAATTTTAATCATTCCCTACAAAAGTTTTGACTAGAGATACACTTTATTGAATAGTACTTACAGTAATAAGAGGCTACCAGGACAGAGTGATGAAAAATCTGAAATGTTACAGTTGTCACCAGATCAGAAGGTGAGGGGAATTTTTTGGGGACATCTGCTTCACTGACAACTGTCTATGAGGGGATTTCCCTTAACGTGGATTTCCCTTACTCTCTCTTGTATCTCTCTCTTGTATCTCTAGGATAAGAGAGTAAGGCTTGGTTCACACTGGACTACAAAGTCGCGCCACTCTCAGTGCAACTTTGAAGTCTCACTTTGATGGGAATTTTTACAATGACGTTGTATCAAAGCCGGACCAAAGCTGTGCAGGAACCTTTTCTAAAGTCGGACAGACTTGTGTAGCATCAGTTAAGATGGCTGTTTTAGGGAAACACTGAATTCATCTGACTTGAAGTCGGATCCCATGTCGCATCAGTGTGAACTGAGCCTGAGGGAAAACTTCTCCAAACTGCAACAGGACACAGGGAGCAGGTAAATTCCCTGAAGTTTCAACCATTTTCTACACCAGGGGTCTTCAAATTGGGACCCACGGGCCAAACGCAGCCCACTGCAAGATTTTTATAAAGCACTCTGATGTAAGAGGGTACTTTGATAAAAGGGACTCTGATGGGGACTGTGATGTAAGGGAGGACTTTAATGGGCTCAATTTTTTTTTAATTCCTTGTTTTACTGTTCTGTTGTTCTAAATCATATGCTGATTATTGGGCAGCACAGTGGGTAAGTGGCTGGAATTTCAGCCTAGCAGTAGGGATGAGCCAAACAGCCCCAACTCCCCCCACCCGGTTTGGTTCGCAGCAGAACATGCGAACAGGGAAAAAATGTGTTCAAACACCGTTAATGCCTATGGGACAAGAATGTGAAAAGTGCTAATTTTAAGGGTTAATATGCAAGTTACTGTCATAAAAAGTGTTTGGGGACCTGGGTCCTGCCCCAGGGGACATGTATCAATGCAAAAAAAAGTTTTTAAAATGGCAGTTTTTTCAGGAGCAGTGATTTTAATATTGCTTAAAGTAAAATAATAAAAGTGAAATATTTGTTTAAATTTCGTACCTGGGGGGGGGGGGGGGGGGTGTCTATAGTATGCCTGTAAAGTGGCGCATTTTTCCCATGTTTAGAACAATCCCTGCACAAAATAACATTTCTAAAGGAAAAAAGTAATTTAAAACTACTCGTGGCTATAATGAATTGTCGGGTCCCTGCAATACAGATAAAAGTCATTGAAAAAAACGGCATGGGATCCCTCCCAGTCCATTATCATGCCCTTTGGGTCTGGGGTGAATATTAAGGGGAACCCTGAACCAACATTTTTTAAAAAATCGCATGGGGGTCCCCCCAAAAATCCATACCAGACCCTTATCCGAGCACACAACCTGGCAGGCCACAGGAAAAGAGGGGGGACGAGAGAGAGGTTCCCCTCCTGAACCGTACCAGGCCTCATGCCTTCAACATGGGGAGGGTGCTGTGGGGTAGCCGTTAGACATGTGCATGACGAAAAAATGTGTTTTGTTTTGTTTCGTTTTGATTCCAGTTATTTAGTTTAGTTCAATTCAGTTGATTCGTTCAGTTCGTATTTCGGAATTCGTATTCAGAATTTTAGAATTTTCTTTGAATTTACCTATTTTTTTTTTGCTAGAAAATTACGTAGAACCCCCAAACATTTTATATATATATATATATATATATATATATATATATATATATATATATATTCTAACACCCTAGAGAATAAAATGGCGGTCATTGCAATACTTTTTGTCACACCATATTTGCGCAGTGGTCTTACAAGCGCACTTTTTTTGGAAAAAATACACTTTTTCTAAATTAAAAAATAAGACAACAGTAAAGATAGCCCATTTTTTTTATATTGTAAAAGATAATGTTACGCCAAGTAAATTGATACCCAACCTGTCATGCTTCAAAATTGCACCCGCTCGTGGAATGGCGAAAAACTTTTACCCTAAAAAATCTCCATAGGCGACGTTTAAAAGATTCTACAGGTTGCATGTTTTGAGTTAGAAAGGAGGTCTAGGGCTAGAATTATTGCTCTACCAATCATGGCAATACCTCACATGCGTGGTTTGAACACCGTTTTAATATGCGGGCGCTACTCACGTATGCTTTTGCTTCTGCACGTGAGCTCGGTGGGATGTGGTGCGCTTAAATTTTTTTTATATTATTATTTATTTTACATATATATATATATATATATATATATATATATATATATATATACAGCTAACAACGTTATTATTCTTCAAAGTAGCGATGTAAAACTGTGGCGGGCGGTCCGTAAATGGTTAAATCATCTTTGGCTAAACAAAAACACATTATTTCGAAATGGTACTCTAATAACACATACGTTCTTTGATTTCAGCAATATGTGTAGTTGGAATTCGAATTCGACTGGAGTTCAATGTAAAATTAGATTTGAATTTCAGTCTGAATTTCTGAAATTCTGACAAATTTTGTGACGTTATTCGGAACATTCGGTAAAATTCATTTATATTGGAATTCGGGTATTTGGGTTATATCCAAATCTCAGAATAACAAAAAAATTGTCAGAATAATAATTCAGAACGAAATGAACATGTCTAGCCCCCATTCACATCAGTGAAATTTCAAATCAAAGGCTATTGTCAGCAATAGGAGCGTCCCAATTGGGGCGACGCCGACTTTGTTGCGCCACAGCAATTTCCAAAAGTAGTTCCTGCACTACTTTTGGTGACTTTGGGGGAAATTTTAATCTCTGTGCATGAACCCGTGCAGATGTTTTTCAAGTCACCCCTAAAGTTGGACTGAAATGTGGCTTTGAAATTGTGCGAGTTCAGATAAACTTTTTCAAATGTCAAAGGCGTGTTCAGTGTGAACAAGGGCATAATGCTCACTTTACTAGGAAGATGACCTAATGAAGAGGAATACTTTACAAATAGCACAATATTTCCCAGCACACTTTCAAGCTAGTCTGCAACAAATCCATTGTTTTAACATGAACTGTTAGACCAGGCTCATTTGGATTTGTTGCAGGTTAGCTGGTAAGTGTACTGGGATATTTTCTGTTTGTAATGTGCAAAGCCCCTTCCATGTGCACATTATTGTAAAAGCTATTTATAGATTGGAGCCATTTACCTGTATAGCTATGATGCAGGGATGCATTGGATACCTTCAGCTGCCATTGTGCACTTGCTGGGTGTCCAATGCATTCCTGTGCCTTTAAGGATTATTGGGTGACCTCCAGGTAAGCCTGCTCTTAATTTACCCACTGCTATATATGCCCACAACTATAGAGTTAGGATCACAGTATACAGAAAAGCCTTGGCAAGGCACTGTGGATTTCACATATATTTGCAAATGTGTTCAATTAAAACCTCTGTTTAACATTAACTGTTAGACAGGGCTGGCTGGTAAGTGTGCTGGGAAATTTTCTGTTGTTTGTGATGTACAAAGCCCCTTCCATGTGCCTCCTACTGTAAAGGCTAGTTATAGGGTTGGGGTGGATGTCATTTATAGTTATAGCTGAAGAGGAATACTTAATAATGGTCCCAATGGTTCCAGTTGCGATGCGTCGACCAGCCCCCAACCAGTGTCATCATGTCCTATGCAGGACCAGTGGCTACTGCTGGTCTGGTATTGTATGTAATGACGTGGGCACTGGAGATCAGAAGACCAGATGGCTGGCTGCCAAGGTATGCTGGATTAAGCAGGGAAGCGCATTCAAGTAGTTTTAAACACTCACATATACCCAGTAGTTTTAAACCCTCACATGTACCCAGTGAAGTGAATTGCCTCAGATGATACACAGAGATTAAACAAATCCTCCTATATAAGTTTTACTTTTATATTTGCAGTCTTCCCCTCTCTACACCCTTTTAAAAGTGCAGATTGCGCTAAAAAAATCTTTCTTCCTCTTTTAGCAGTACTTAGGGGTGGGTGGAGAGAATGTATTTGTACTGTGTGAGAGCTGATTGGAGTAAAGGGACACCCCTCTCCACATAGGCAGAGGAACGAAGGGACATGCAGAGCTGCCTATATTCTGAATAGACAGGGTGTGTGCTTATGTACCTCTAAGCTCCCTCTCCGACACAAATTTTTTTTATCTCATGTGCCGGAGAACTTGTGAGAAGTGACTCGTGCTGATAACAGAGGAACAGAGCACCAGAGAGAAACAGCACTTACAGCTTTGAAGAGAGATAAGTAAGCAATATATATATATATTATTTTTTACAACCACTTTTAGGTATTTTTCTTTCTTAGATCATACCCTAGTAAAACAGACATTATATCATTATAAAATATTTTATCTATGGTCAGAGTTCTGTTTCAAATTGTAAACTTCAACTTTTCTTTCTGTGATTTTTTTCATGTGTATTCGTGCATCCCAAAAAATGTTATGTTGTAATTGTGGCATATTTTACATTCTAATATGTTTGCCCTACTTTAATTCACAGGAAATACATTCATTATTTAAGCGTGTGTTATACCATAACACTGAAGGAAGAACAAGTTGAAACATTCATTTAATCTACATAAAAATGTAACTTGTATAACATAGTTGTAGGCCACCTGTACTTTGTTGTGACCATTTTACATCACTATAAATAGATTAAACTTAGGTGGAGCTGAAAACAAAATTCCACAGGAGTCATTAAATTCCAACACTGTGAAATGTTCCATTGAAGATTTTGGAGCTGTCATCAAGTTTTGAAATGTACCCCTATAAAACATTGGTCTCCAACCAGTGGCTTGTAATCCTGATGTTTCTCTCAGCTTTGATGTTGCTTGTGGCAGCTGCTCTGTATTTGTTGGCTAAATACTAACTGCAACATATTGTTCCTCTAAATTAAAGTTTAACTCCATGATCTTCTTGTGATACTAACAGTGGCCTATGTTTGGGACATCGTACCCTTTACTACACACTTGCATGGAGACTCTACAGCGACTACCTCCAACTGCCTCAGACTCTTGTTTTTGCACTCTTGCAGTTCAAAAATAGTCAGGCACTTGGCAGTAATAGCAAGTAATACTAGAAAATGGAAGTGACCAGCGTTGAACCTAAGGTGAAGGTATGGGTACAGCGAGCTGTGAGGGGCTCTACAAGACAAGGTGGCGGGGGAAGGTGCCCTGGGTCAACCATCTTGCACATAACTGTTAAGCCTGAGTTTCTGCAATTCTGTAGGTTGTGTTACCTATGGCTCTACAAGAGCATCATCATTGTGGTAATGTATTGTCACTGCACAGACTTCAGATGCAGAGCATATGGCTCCTCCACTGTTCTGAAGTGTCGCCCGACACAGAAGCAAAGGGAAGCCTTTAATAACTTCCCCTTACTTTGTGCTGGGTGCCCCTAAGTCCAGTGAGTTTTGGCATTGAGGGACAGCTTTGCTAGAGGGAGGAAATTTTTACTCTAGGTATGTTTATTGCTGACCTTTTGACTGGTTCTGCTATCTTGCCCCCCTTCCTTAGCCTGATGTCTCTCAGAGAATAGTCCCCCCAGCTTTAAGATAGTTGGGGCCTTATTGAGTTCTTGATAGAGGTGCTGAGTTGCCTGGGAGGGCTGGGTGCTTCTCCTACTGGACAAGAACCTTGACTGATCCAGCCCCAGACTATTTATAATCTCTCCAGCCCCCCTCTGAGCAGGACTCCCCAGGGATTGGCACGCCGCACGCCGCATCCCTGTCATTGTGAGCAGAGACAGCGACAAGGCAACATCTCCTGAAGAGAAGAACAGAAGACCGGGCCACCGCTTGTAAAAGAGCTAGAAGAAGGCGCGGTGGCCCAGCAAAAAGAACCGAAGAGGGGGACAAGACCCCCAAAGAGGGGGACAAGACCCCCGAAGTCAGAAGAAAAGGGTGGCGACGAAGAAGAAAGCAGGGCTCCTCCGCTAGTGAAAGAGCTAGCAAAAGATCAGAAGATAGCGGAGGTGTCCGGCGAGAAGACCCCCGAAGACGGAAGACCCCCGGAGCTGTGCAATAAACTATTTTAACCCTTGTGTGTTGTGTTGTTTTGTACATTTTTTTTCACAGGTGAATGAGTAGGGGTACATTGTACCCCATACTCATTCACATAGGGGGGGCCGGGATCTGGGAGCCCCCTTATTAAAGGGGGCTCCCGGATTCCGATAAGCCCCCCGCCCGCAGACCCCGACAACCAATGGCCAGGGTTGTCGGGAAGATGCCCTTGTCCTCATCAACATGGGGACAAGGTGCTTTGGGGTGGGGGGGCCGCGCGGCCCCCCTTCCCCAAGGCACCCCCCATGTTGAGGGCACGCAGCCTGGTACGGCTCAGGAGGGGGGGTAGCATGCTCGGATAAGGGTCTGGTATGGATCTGGGGGGGACCCCCACGCTGTTTTTTCGGCATAGGGGGTCCCCCTTAGAATCCATACCAGACCTAAGGGCCTGGTATGCTCTCGGAGGGGGGAACCCACGGCAAATTTCTTTAGTAAATTCGGCGTGGAGTTCCCTCTTGAGAGCTGATAATTCTGTGAGAGTCAACTCCGTATAGACGGAGATCCGACTTGTAGGCGACCTCCATTGAAATCAATAGGTACCATTCGCCTACAAGTCGGATTGAAGTAGTACAGGAACCTTTTCTGAAGTCGGAGCGACTTCAGTAGTGTGCATTAAGACGGCTCTCATTCACTTACATTGATTTTTACATGTTGTCCGACCTGAGGCGACTAGGGGCGACCTGAAGTCGGATCTGAGTCGCCCCTGTGTGAACCGACTCTTAGGCTGTTAGGGTCCCCCCCTCCCCCACCCCCCAGAAAACTCCTCTTAAAAACAAAACCAGAAGGTTTTTTTTTTCCTGCCTATAAATGCTGAGCTTAAATATGTCTCTAAACATAAGTGGCGGCCCGTCCATACAGGGCCCCTAATCCATGCGCCGAGCCCCTAATCTACATGCAGCGTGCTAGGTGCATGGATTCCAATGGGTTTTTTTTTTTTTTTTTATAGAAGCACATGATTAGAGCCTGAGGCTTCAAAAAAGGGTGGGCTCGGGGTGCAGTACTCAGTTGTGTGACAATAGCAAATTAATATTTGCTAATGTCTTCCTTATTCTCCTGCCGGCCAATCAGGACCCGTCACTTGATTGGCTGAGAGGAGAAGCGATCCTTTTGGCTGGAGGGGGAGGGGGGAAGAGACGCAGGGATAGCCACTGTGAAGCCCAGGAAAAGGAGATGCAGGGTTAAGCCTCCGCCTGGAGGAAGCCACCACCTGGTACAAGCGCTGCCTGAGACCTAAATGGGGTATGTGCGGGGCTGGTGACCGACCGACCGACTGGGGGGGACCTGGGGGTGCCTGTGACCTGACCGACTGATTGTTTGCCACCCCTCCCCCCAAAAAAATACCACCAACCACCACTGCTAAACATCCTAATGTGCATGGACACATGGGATAACATTGAGCTGCTTCTATAGGCAAAATGCAAAACTCCTGTAGAAGCAGTGATTTTTAAACCCAGTGTGTATGAACCCAAGATTGGAGCTTTTCGCATTGTATTATACAGAATATTCATATAATACTGAATAATAATTTCTTGTATTTTTTTTACAATATAGGGGTGTACTAGATAATTGCTGCATCCTGAAGAAGTGGCTTTTGCCGTGAAACACTTCAATGTACTATAGGAACAGCAAACAATGTCTTATATGTTATGACATCACAAGATTGAACTGTATGAATAACAGATATGTGTTTATTTCTGGTTCTTCTCTGGAAATATTTGTGTATTCTCCTCATACAGGGATTTTTTTAATGTTTAAAATGTAATTTTAATTGACATGAATAAATAGGATGGTTTTTGCCTGCCTTATGTTGAACCTGTAAAGTCCCTTTTCATGGAGCAGCATTTTTGTGTGCCCCTGTAGTTCAGAAGGCAGGCTCTGTGAAATGTATGACACAGCACTGCCCACTCACAGGGCATATTAACTACGTGTCACAGGATTCAAGGAAATAAATGTGTGTGGATCTTCACAAAGTTTATAAACATTGTTTGGATTAATAGGTGTAGCCTAGAAATAATTTAAATTAAGTGTTAAGAATGTATGAATTTCCAATTTCCAATTTCACCATAGATACATTTTATTGTACATTAATGCATATGGTCATTCCCAGCTCTTCAGCCCCTCTGGAAGAGCATTCATGCCACAGTACAGAAATTTATAGATACCCTCATACCGTGTACGCCCTCTTTATTATAATTTTTTTTTACATTGCATCCAATGCCAGTTTTTTTTATAAATATGGAGTTTCATATTGAGCTTTGGTATAGACTACACACAGAATCAGGCCGTGACCCCTACAACCTTGGCAAACAGATGTCACTAGAAGTCTGAAAAAACATAGCCACACTTTTGAGTGCCTGTGGCGTAAGACTAATGCCGCATACACACAGGTTTTCCCGATGGGAGTTCGCTCAAGCTGTCTTCTATACACATGGTCACACCAAATTCTGACCATCAAGAACGTGGTGACTTACAACACGTACGACAGGACTAGAAAAGGAAAGTTCAATACCCAGTCGCCAATAGCATCCATCTTGTAGTTGAATCTGAGCATGCGTGAGTTTTTGCACATCGGAATTGCATACACACGATCGGAATTTCCAATAGAAAGTTCTTCCATCTGAAAAATTGAGAACATGCTCTCAAATATTTGCTAGCGGGAATTCGGCCAGCTAAATTCTGATTCAGCATACACACAGTTGCATTTTCTGATGAAAAGCTCTCATCAGGCTTTTGCTGGCCAAAATTCCGATCGTGTGTATAAGTCTCAGAAAAATTTCAACCAAAATAAATCTGCCCTCCAAAAACACAATTCCTGACTCCTCACTGCCAAGCAGACCTATTTTATCACTCTCATTAACAAATTATCATCCCGTCCCCGTCAACTCTTCTCTACCTTCAACTTTATACTTCATCCTCCATTGTCTCCATCCACAAACTCATTCACTGCCCAGGTAATCGCCAATCACTTCAAACATAAGATTGATACAATTCTTGAGGAGATTTCCACTGCACAGATGCCTTCTCCACCTAACACCCCATGTCAACAGGTACAATCATTACTACCTTTATTCAACCCTGCCACTATAGACGAGGTTGCTAAACTTACGTCCACCTTACCACACACCCCCGGGACCCTGCTCCCTCACAAATGCTACGTTCATCCTCTGGCTCTATTCTACACTCCTTAACTCAAATCTTCAATCTCTCCCTCTCTTCTGACATCTTCCAAAACTCTCTAAAACATGCATTAGTCACCTCCATTCTTAAAAAAGCCCACACTAGACCCCGACAATCTTAACAACCTACACCCCATCTCCTTGTTCCCCTTTTTATTCAAACTCTTTGAACGTCTGGTCTACAACCGACTGAGTTACCACCTCGACAAGAATACCGTTCTTGATCACCTTCAGTCTAGATTCTGCCCTCAACACTCCACGGAAACTGCTCTCTTAAAACTCACAAACGATCTGCTAACCCCAATGCACACTATTCTATACTTCTACTCCTAGACCTCTCTGCTGCCTCTTTGCTGCCAGTGGATCTCCTCCTTAACCACATGCCGACCGGCTCCTGCAGATATACGTCGGAAGAATGGCACGGCTGGGCAAAGTAACATGCCCGTACGTTACTTTGAATTTCCCACTGTGCGCATGCGACTGCAGCAAGCTCCGTGACCATGCCCGTGGGACACCCGCAATCGTGTCATGGAGCTATAGAATGGGAAGATGCCAATGTAAGCACAGCATCTCCCCATTCTGCCTAGTGACAGGACAATGATCGTCTGCTCCCTGTCATTGGGAGCAGCGATCAGTGTCGTGTCCCTGCTAGCCCATCCCCGAGACAGTTAGAAACACACCCTAGGACACACTTAACCCCTTCCTGCCCCCTAGTGGTTAACCCCTTCACTGCCAGTGACATTTTTACAGTAGTCAATGCAATTTTATAGCATTGATCGCAGTATTAATGCCAATGGTCCCAAAAATGTGTCAAAATTGTCCGATGTGTCCGCCATAATGTCGCAGTCACGATAAAAATTGCTGATTGCCGCCATTACTACTAAAAAAAAAAATATTAATAAAAATGCCATAAATCTATCCCCTATTTTGTAGACGCTATAACTTTTGTGCAAACCAATCAATAAACGCTTATTGCGATTTTTTTTTTTTTACCAAAAATATGTCAAAGAATCGGCCTAAACTGAGGAAAAAGATGTTTTTTTATATATATTTTTGGGGAATATTTATTATAGCAAAAAGTAAAAAATAATGCGTTTTTTTAAGCCTCCACAACATTTCCAAAATATGCCCCCTCTTAACCAATGTCACCACAAAGCTCCTAGTCCACTCCTTGGTCATCTCTCACCTCGACTACTGCAACTCCCTCCTCATGGGATTACCATTCCATAGGCTATCCCCCCTTCAGTCCATCATGAATGCTGCTGCCAGGCTCATCCACCTTACCAACTGTTCTGTGTCTGCTACCCCTCTCTGTCAATTCCTCCACTGGCTTCCTCACCCAAAAAATGTAATTCAAAATCCTAACAACAACTTGCAAAGCCACCCACAACTCGGCCCTCAGCTACATCACTAACCAAGTCTCAAATAGGGATGAGCCGAACACCCCCCGGTTTGGTTCGCACCAGAACCTTTGAACGGACCGAAACAAACTTTAGAACCCTATTAAAGTTTATGGGACTCGAACGTTCGAAATCAAAAGTGCTCATTTTAAAGGCTAATGTGCAAGTTATTGTCCTAAAAAGGGTTTAGGGACCCGGCTCCTGCCCCAGGGGACATGTATCAATGCAAACATTTTTTTTAAAAACTGCTGTTTTTTATGGAGCACTGATTTTAATGATGCTTAAAGTGAAAAAAAAAGTGAAATATTCCTTTAAATATCATGTCTGGGGGGTGTCTATAGTATGCCTGGGAAGTGGCATGTGTTTCCCATATTTAGAACAGTCCCTGTACAAAATGACATTTCTAACGGAAAAAAGGTAATTTAAAACTGCTTGCAGTTTTAATGTAATGTCTGGTTCTGGCAATATGGATGAAAATCATTGAGGAAAATAGCATGGGTAGCCCCCCTGCCCATTACCGGCCCCTTTGGGTCTTGTATGGATATTAAGGGGAACCCGGTACCCAAATTAAAAAAGGAAAGGTGTGGGGTCCCCAGGCCCTATATACTCAGAACAGCAGTATACAGGCGGTGCAAACAGGACAGGGACTGGGTAGGTTTGTTGTGTTAAGTAGAATCTGTTTGTAATTTTGAACTGAACATTTTTAAAGTGTAGCTCCAGTCAAAAAATCTATTTTTAAGCTTTTTGGAAAACATAGGGAAGGGTTATTACCCCTGTATAATTTTTTTTGCCGTCTGTCTTTTTTAATCTCCCTTCCTGTTGTCTCCTTCTGTATGCAAGTAGGAGATGTTTGTAAGTTGGATGTTTGAAAGTAGGGGTCTGCCCTATATGCTCTGCAGAAATTTGGGACTAAGGTGTTGGTGTTGCCACAACACTGTAAGCCCTCAAAATGACTCTTGGTGGGCGCTGGAACACCCTGCTGTGAACTATTATATCAAGAATTGCAATTACATGCCATTGTTGAACAGTGGTAGAAAAAGTGGGCCTTTGGTGGTTGTGGGGGTGGTGGTGCTAGCGTCACAACACTGTAAGTCCTCATATTTACTCTTGGTGGGCGCTGGAACGGGCCCTGCTGTGAAATATTATATCAAGAATTGTAATTACATGCACCTGTTAAACAGGGGCTGAAAAATTGGACCTTAGGCACTGGTGCCACAACACTGCAACACCTCACAGAAACTATAGTTGGAGAGCAGGAATGAGCCATGCTGCAAAGTATTGCATCAAAAATTGTAATTACACACCCCTGTTAAACAGGGGCTGAAAAATTGGGCCTTAGGCACTGGTGCTGGTGCCACGACACTGCAACCACTCACAAATATTGTAGTTGAGCAACAAACCCTCCTGCAAAATATTGCATCAAAAATTATAATTACATGCCCCTGTTATACAGGGGCTGAAAAATTGGGCCTTAGCCACTGGTGGCGGCGCCCAGAACCAAAAATGTTCTTCCAAGCTATCAGCAGGATCATTGAGGAGGAAGAGGTTAGTCAGTCAACATAACATGACAGTCACTCAGCATCATAATAGGCATTCTTGAAGGGATGTGACATTTCAAAAAAAATGATTCGGTTACATCAGCTTCAGGTGCTTCGTAGCTGGTGGTGATCCAAGACTGATTCATCTTTAAGAAGGTCAGTCGATCAACCGAGTCGGTGGACAGGCGCACCCTGTGATCGGTTACAAAGCCTCCAGCAGCACTGAATGTGTGTTCCCGAAAGAATGCTGGATGCAGGACGGGCCAGTAGCTCAATTGCATACTGTGCAAGCTCTGGCCAGTGATCCATCCTCAAGACCCAGTAACCCAGAGGATTTTCGTTGGGAAAGATGTCCAAGTCTAACCTTGCCCCTAGGTATTCCTGTACCATGTAAATCAGACGATAGCGATGGTTGCTGGAACCGATCATACCTTGGGGCTGCGGACTAAAAAATTGTCTGAACACATCAGTCAGACGGCCACCTTCTCCACCACTCCTTCTGTGACTGACCGAAGCCTCAGCAACACGTTGTTCAGGACCAGGAGTTTGTAACCTCCCAGTCTCTGGGAACGTGTTGCACAGACCTTTCTGCAAGGCCTCCTGAAGATGTTTCATCCTCTGCTCCCTCTGCGAGGGCAAGATAAGGTCCGCAACCTTACCCTTGTACCGTGGATCAAGGAGAGTTGCCAGCCAGTAATGATCCCTCTCCTTTATCCGCTGAATACGAGGATCCTTCCGCAGGATTTGCAGGATCAGGGAGGCCATGCAGCGTAGGTTAGCTGAGGCATTCGGTCTGGAGTCCTCTGGGTCACTAAGGATGACATGATCCGCAGCCACCTCCTCCCAGCCACGTACAAGTCCACGGGTTTCTTGGGACTGTAAATCATCCCTAAAAGATTGCTGCTGCTGATGCTGAGTGCCAGGCTCCACCTCCATGCTGACACAAGCTTTCTCTTCCTCCACTTTCTTTGTGATCGGCGGGACAGCAGGAACACTGTCTGGATGAAAGGGGCCTTGAGAGGCAAGGAACTCCTCCTCTTCTTGCCTCTGTTCTGCCTCAAGTGCCCTGTCCATTATTCCACGCAGCGTGTGCTCCAACAGGTGGACAAGAGGTACAGTGTCAATGATGCATGCACTGTCACTGCTCACCATCCTTGTGGCCAAATAAAATGGTGACAGGACAGTGCATGCATCCCTGATCATGGTCCACTGGCGTGGGAAAAAAAAATGAGCTCCCCTTACCCTGTCCTGGTGCCGTAGTCGCACAGGTACTCATTAATGGCCCTCTGCTGTGTGTGCAACCGCTGCAGCATGGCAATCGTTGAGTTACATCCGGTGGGCATGTCACAGATTAGGCGGTTCTTGGGCAGGTTCAATTCATTTTGGAGCTCAGCCAGCCAGCAAAAATGCACACAGACTTTCCTGGCCTACCTCAGGACATCCTATAAGCCCGGGTACCTGCCCAAGAATCACTGCACCACCAAGTTAAGGACGTGAGCCACACAGGGCACATGGGTAAGTTGTCCCTGTCGGAGGGCGGAGAGGAGATTGGTGCCATTGTCGCAAACCACCTCTCTGCCTGCAGAGCTGACAGAATATCTGCCCCAGTGTGGCTCCTGTCCCCCAAGCACACCAGCGCAAGCACGGCATGGCATCTTTTTGCCTGCGTACTTGCGTAGCCCCTTGAACGCCTACGGAGCACCGCTGGTTCTGAGGAGAAAGCACAGGAAGAGGCCATGGAGGAAGAAGAAGAGGGGGTGGAGGCAACAGGTGTGTCACAACCAGTAGTAGAATTTTGGAGGCGTGGTGGGGGAACAACCTCCAACACTGCTGCACCTTGTCCTGCATCCTTCCCAGCTGCCAGAAGAGTGACCCAATGCACCGTGGAAGATAGGTAACGTCCCTGTCCATGCCTGCTGGACCATGAGCCGACGGTAATATGCACCTTACCGCTGACCGCCCTGTCCAGCGAGGCATGGACATTGCCTTCCACATGCCAGTAGAGAGCCGGAATCGCCTTCCGTGAGAAAAGGTTGCGTTTGGGAACCTGCCACTGAGGAACCGCACACTGCACAAACTCACGAAAGAGGGCCAAGTCTACCAACTGAAAAGGCAGCAGTTGAAGTGCTAGCAATTTAGTCAAGCTAGCATTCAACCACTGGGCATGTGGATGGCTGAGAGTGAACTTCTTTTGACGGTCCAGCAGCTGGAGCAGGGAAATTTGCCCGGTACAATCAGACATCAGTGTACTGCTAGCAGAGTGCCCGCAAGTACTTGGTTGTGACACACCTAATTCTACACCTTCATTCCTCTCAGTGCAGGTTTCAGAGAGGACTGAAGGTATAATGGGGTTGGAGATCCCAGCTTATGAGGAGCAAAGAGAGGTCCGCTTTGTTCTTTGGTGTTGGTCTTTAAGGTACGCTTGCCAACGAACTGCATGGCAGGTCAACATATGTCTGGTCAAGCATGTGGTGCCCAAGCGGCTGATGTTTTGGCCACGCGAGATACGCTTGAGACATATGTTGCAAATAGCAGCGGTGCAATCTGATGCACTCATCTCAAAAAAGGCCCACACCAAAGAACTTTTGGAATAACATACAGAGGCAGCGCCCTGCACAGGTGGAGCTCTGCGGTGTGATTCAGTTGGTGTGCTGCCCTTAAGCTGGCCCCCGGAGGGCATCTTGCCTCGTTGGAGATGTGCCTCCTCCTCCTCTCTCCTATCAGGCACCCACATGGAGTCAGTGACCTCATCATCCCCTCCCTCTTCATCACTGGAGCAAACCTGGCAGTATGCTGCAGCTGGTGGAACATGACTGCCAGATTGCTGTCCTTCTTGAGCATCCCCTCTCCCTGGGCTCACGCTACTGCCTTCCTCTAGCTGGGTATCATCATCAGAGCCTTCAAAACGCTGGGCATCCTCCTGGAGCATGTACCCAACACTGAGCTCAAACAATACGGGGCACTCCTCAGGAGGATATGGTGGGTCTAGGGAAGGAGTGAGTGATGCCATTGAGACAAGGGAAGAGGACACGTTGGCAGCTACTTTGCCAGTACCCTGAGCCTTGGTGAGAGAGGATGAGGAGGATGAGAAGAGCTTGGCCATCCACTACCAAGTCTTTGGCATGTTGTGGCTCAACACGTCCAGCTGCCGAAAATAAGGACAAGCGTGTCTCATGGCCACGTGCTGATGACGATGCACCGCG
This sequence comes from Lithobates pipiens, assembly GCF_037356315.1. Classification (NCBI taxonomy): domain Eukaryota; kingdom Metazoa; phylum Chordata; class Amphibia; order Anura; family Ranidae; genus Lithobates; species Lithobates pipiens. The sequence continues at coordinate 79,440,237 of NW_027507791.1, read as the reverse complement.
TCCACGACCAGCACTGTTGCCTCTAGACACAGAGCTGGCTTGCCCTCTTTTTTTGGCTCGTGACTGTCTGCCTCTTCTTGTTGGCCTTCCAGACATACTAATGGCCTGCAGGGAGATGAGAACACCAGCAATTGGGGTAGCTTTAGGTGCACACTGAGCAGATGACACAGTACACCGACTGTGGTATAGGATCTGAAGAACACGAGCAATTGGGGTAGCTTCAGGTGTACACTGTGCAGGGGGCATAATACACCAACTGTAACTGCTGCAGCTGCATGTGGTATAGGAACAGAAAAACACCAGAAATTGGGGGTAGCTTCAGGTGTATACTGTGCAGGTGGCACAATACACTGACTGTAACTGCTGCAGCTGCCTGTGGTATAGGACCAGAACAACACAAGCAATTGGGGGTAGCTTCAGGTGTATACTGCGCAAGGGGCACAATACACTGACTGTAACTGTTGCAGCTGCCTGTAGTATAGGAACAGACCAACACCAGCAATTGGGGGTAGCTTCAGGTGTATACTGTGCAGGGGGCACAATACACCGACTGTAACTGCTGCAGCTGCCTGTGGTATAGGACCAGAACAACACCAGCAATTGGGGGTAGCTTCAGTTGTATACTGTGCAGGGGGCCCAATACACCGACTGAAACTCCTGCAGCTGCCTGTGGTATAGGATCAGAACAACACCAGCAATTGGGGGTAGCTTCAGGTGTATACTGTGCAGGGGGCACAATACACCAACCGTAACTGCTGCAGCTGCCTGTGGTATAGGAGCAGAACAACACCAGCAATTGGGGGTATCTTCAGGTGTATACTGTGCAGGGGGCATAATACACCGACTGTAACTGCTGCAGCTGCCTGTGGTATAGGAACAGAACAACACCAGCAATTGGGGGTAGCTTCAGGTGTATACTGTGCAGGTGGCACAATACACCGACTGTAATTGCTGCAGCTGCCTGTGGTATAGGAACAGAACAACACCAGCAATTGGGGGTAGCTTCAGGTGTATACTGTGCAGGTGGCACAATACACCGACTGTAACTGCTGCAGCTGCCTGTGGTATAGGAACAGAACAACACCAGCAATTGGGGGTAGCTTCAGGTGTATACTGTGCAGGCGATACAATACACCGACTGTATCTGCTGCACATGTCTGTGGTATAGGACCAGAACAACACCAGCAATTGGGGTAGCTTCAGGTGTGCAATGTGCAGGGGGCACAATACACCAACTGTATCTGCGCTAGGTTCAATCCCAAGCAATGTAGACACTGTCCCTGCCTATCCTTCTCTCTATGAATGCTGCAACACACTACACAAGGCCGCCTCATAGGCGGCCTTATATAGTGTGGGGTGTGTACTAAACCCCCTGAGCTATAATTGGCCACAATCATCAGCCAGCAATGCACTGTGATGGCGCAGTGCATTGTGGGCCTCGAGCACCATACGAATATGGTGCGAACATCCCACAAAGTTCTGGCTTTGCCGAACGGCCAAACACCCAATGTTCGAGTCAAACATGCGTTCGATTCGAACACCGAGATCATCCTGAGTCTCAAAATCTACTCGTTCCCTTCGTTCCTCCCAAGATCTTCTGCTCTCTAGTTCCCTTATCATGTCCTCCCATGCTCACCTCCAGCCTCTCCTATCCTATGGAACTCCCTTCCCAAATCTGTCCGACTATCTCCTACTCTGCTTTCTTTTAGACAATCCCTGAAAACCCTTCTCTTCAGAGAAACCTCATTTGCCTTCACCTAACAACTGTAAATTTTACTTTCTCCATCATCCCCCACAGTTATTACCTTTTGTATCACTTGACCCTCCCTCCTAGATCGTAAGCTGGAATGAACAGGGCCCTCTGATTTCTCCTGTATTGAATTGTATTGTAACTTTACTGTCTGCCCTCATGTTGTAAAGCACTGCACAAACTGTTGGCGCTATAGAAATCCTGTATAATAATAATAATAGACAGGGGGGAAGTCCAGGAAAGTGAACACCATTAGGAGATACCGGTGGAGCCCCGGAGGTGGGTTGATGAGACTGCTACTTCTTCTGGTTGGACACCTGATACATGTACCATGCAACCAGTGTTTTCACAAATAACTGTATATAAAGTCCTTTTTTCTTTATGATTGTATGTCTGTTGTTTTGAACACCCACTTTTAGGGTGGTCTGTGCTGTATTTTGATTTTGCGAGTGGTTGTCTTCTACAAGCTTGTATAACAATGTGAAACTTTTTGTTTTGGAAAATAAACAAATGCATAAAAAAATAACAACATTACACATATCTCAGCGCTTGTCCTTCTTGTCCTGCTAATCTAAGTGTAGGCCCTCAAATAACCCTGAATGCCATGTTGGAAGATGAGTGGTTGGATTTTGTAGGCATCAAGAAACATCCTCTTCTCATATTCTTCAATAAATAATGGTAACTGAGTTGATTCTTCCTGTGATTTATGTGTCACCTGGTTCTTTTTCTATTACCTCTTACCTGAAGAAAGGTGTTTGAAAGTCAGTTGTGAATCTAAAATGCATATAATGGTCTTTGTGGAAACAAATGTCCTATTGAGCTCTGTGTCATTACGTTTCCCACAATGCTTCTGGCCTCAGACATTGACAATGTGCTTTGTAAAAGCCTTATTTGATGTGTAATACCGCCTTCCCTTTGCCCCGTGGGCAAGATAATTCACAGTTTTTTTTGTTTTTTTAAACTAACTTCATCCTCCTAAAGAACTCAGGTTAATGTGCCCTAAAGAGACGATTTATATAAATATGTCTATTAGTGTTGATTTGAAGAATGAGCTGTGCTTATAATAGCAGTATAATCTGAAGCCGTCTTTGAAAAGAAAAAAATGTATTTGTGAAGTAGCTTACAATGCTAATACTAAATGTGAGAGGCTAAAAACAAGTAGATGTGCTGGGTATACACAGTATAACCCCACAGGGTTAGGACATTATCAGCAGTGGAAATCCAGCAGTGTATTTCCACGTTTGCAGACAAATTGGAATAATACCTACAGTGTCTTGAAAAAGTATTCATACCCCTTGACATTTTTCCATTTTGTCATGTTACAATCAAAAACGTAAATGTATTTTATTGGGATTTTATGTGATATACCAACACAAAGTGTTACATAATTGTGAAGTGGAAGAAAAATGATAAATGGTCTTCCAAATTATTTACAAATAAATATGAATTGAATGGAGAGCGTTTGAACAGCAATTTTCAAGTCTTGCCACAGATTCTCAATTGGATTTAGGTTGCGACTTTGACTAGGCCATTCTAACACGTATGCTTTGATCTAAAACATTCTATTGTAGCTCTGGCTGTATGCTTAGGTTCATTGTTCTTTTGGAAGGCGAACCTCCATCCCAGTCTCAAGTCTTTTGCAGAGTCTAACAGGTTTTCTTCTAAGATTGCCTTCTATTTGGCTCCATCCATCTTCTCATGAACACTGACGAACTTCCCTGTCCCTGCTGAAGAAAAGAATCCCCACAACATGATGCTGCCACCACCATGTTTCACGGTGGGGATGGTGTGCCTTGCTTTAAACTTCTCCACAACCTTAACCCTGACTTGTGTGTTGTTTTCCTTGGCCTGCATGATGCTGCTTGTTCATTAAGGTTCTCTAACAAACCTTTGAGGGCTTCACAGGAAAAAGCTGTATTTATACTGAGATTAACTGCTTCCCGACTGCCCCATGCAGATATACTGTGGCAGAAGGGCAAGTACAGGCAGATTAACGTACCTGTACGTTGCTCTTTAAGAGGCGGCTTGCGGGCACATGCGCTCCCACCAGGAGCTCTGTGGCCACGGGCCTCACGGACTCGATGTGCGTGAGGATACCCACGATCGTCTCACGGTGAGGAAGAATGGGGAGATAATGTAATGTAAACAAGCATCTCCCCGTTAAGGTGATCCAGCGGCTATATAACTGCTGAATCACACTCACGGGTAGCTAAAGGGCCCCCACCCCCCTACCGCCACATTTACCGGGCACAGTTTTAAAGTGTGACATGTTTGGTATCTCTTTTTACTCTGTGTAACAATATCTTTTATATTTTACGAAAAAAAGCTAGGTATTGTATCGTGTTTGTGTTCAATAAACTTATTAAAGTGTATTTTGTGTTCATTGAAATTCATTAAGATTTATTTTTTCCAAAAAGATTTTGTATGAAAATCCACTGTGCAAATAATGTGTGACATAAAAAAACACCCACCATTTAATTTTTTAGGACTGCTGCTTAAAAAATATATAATGTTCAGGGGTTCTAAGTCATTTTTTTTTTTTTTTTGAAAAAAAGGTGATTTTTACATGTATGAGTGAAATGTCAGAACTGGCTTGGGGGTAAGCTTATATGAGACTGTAGTGATTGGGTACATTTTTTTAAGCTTTGGGTAGGGTATAGAGAAATTGGAAATTCTCGCTGTCAGGGCTCCTCAATTTGTCCTATTTACTGTTATCAAGTACAAAAGGAAATCTCACATTTTGGGTTATTGCTTGTACAGCGCTTAAAGGCACCTATTACAATAGGTGAAAAAGAATGTGTGTATCTGAAAAACGAGTGAATAAATAAGTCCACAAAATATTTAAGAGCAGTCCCAAAAATACTCTGGTGCATCTAGAGCTTTGTTAAAGTCCTCAGATGGCAATCAAGGTTAAGTATCTTGTCACGTTCTCAGACTTCAAAGCTTCTTGAAAGTAGATTAAAGACAAATAGAGAAAGTAGATACCCTTACCAGATAGGTTGGACACATCCACCGTATAGTAGTGTGTCTTACGAGCTTATGGGGGGGCTCCAGCCACTCACCCCAGTACACCGGCCAGGTGATATTTTCCTCTTGGGATTCTTTACGGTATCCAGATGGAAAAAATGGATAGAGGCTCGGTACCCCAAACTGCTGCAGAACTTGGTGCCAGAAGTTTCGTAAAGGTTCACCATAAAAGGAACAAAACATAAAAACTCCCAAAAACTCTCTAGTAATACTGAGCATGTGCAGATTGTCCACAAGGCTCTGTTCTATCAGGACATGGTTTGGAGACAGTGGGAGAAAAAGAGGATCAGAGAAGATAGGATCAAACAGTCTTTTTACACAATGCAGAGGATTAACCCCTTAGGTTCTTAACTGCATATACGGACGGATTTTACTGCTGTGGGTTTAGTAACACTTTAAGCTTTATTTTAAGTTAAACATTGTAATAATAAGTAAAGATCAATAAAAATGTGCTATACTTTACTTTTAAATATCTAGTGATTTTATGGACCTTTTCACAATCATTTACAGCAGCCTTTACAATGGAATGCACATTTATTATTGTCCTGCGCTAAAGCTGAGCTCTAGGCAGATCTAAAAGACACAAATTAGTCCAGCTTTGCAATCATTAACCACTTCAGCCCCGGAAAAATTTACCCTCTTCCTGACCAGAGCATTTTTTGAGATTCGGCGCTACGTCAATTTTACTGACAATTGCAAGGTCGTGCGACGTTGTACCCAAACAAAATCGATGTCCTTTTTTTCCCCCACAAATAGAGCTTTCTTTTGGTGGTATTTGATCACTTCTGCGGTTTTTATTCTTTGCGCTATAAACAAAAAAAAAAGAGTGACAATTTTGAAAAAAACGCATTCTTTTTTACTTTTTTGCTATAATAAATATCCCCCAAAAATATATAAAAAAATTTTTTTTTTCTTCAGTTTAGGCCGATATGTATTCTTTTACAGATTTTTGGTAAAAAAAATTGCAATAAGCGTATATTGATTGGTTTGTGCAAAAGTTATAGCGTCTACAAAATAGGGGATAGATTTATAGCATTTTTATTATTATTATTTTTTTTTACTAGTAATGGCGGCGATATGCAATTTTTATCGGGACTGCAACATTATGGCGGACACATCGCACAATTTTGACATATTTTTAGAACCACTGGCATTAATACAGCGATGTTACAAACACAGTGTTAAAAATGCATTGATTACTGTAAAAATGTCACTGGCAGTGAAGGGGTTAACTGTGTTCCCTGGGAGGGGATTCTAATTAAAAGGGGAGGGACTAACTACAGGGAGTGACAGATTATGGTTCCTAGCTAATAGGAACACACGATCTGTCACTCCTGTCAGAACAGAACAGAGAAGTGTGTGTTTACACACACTAGTCCCTGTTCTGTGACTCCAGCTCATGATCGCTCGTGGCCAGTGGTCACCACGAGCATTGGCACCCCCACTGTGCAGAGGGCACATGGGCGAGCCTACTATCCAGGCCCCACGAGCCCACTTATAGTTACGTGGTTTCATGCAGGGGAGCCAACCTGCCTGTGGCAGCTGGTCCAGAAGCGTTGAAAGAGTAACTCCACTTTTGTTGAGAAAAAAAAAAAACATTCCCCTCTGGCTCATCTATGTACATTACAAGGACTTTAACAAACTTTGTTGCAGATTCCTACCTTTTGTTATTCTGAATAAATCCCTGTGTGTTTGTGTGGGAAAGTGAGTCCAATGGGAGTGGTTTCATAATTATCAATCAGCTGCAGGGCACTAATGAGGAAAGCTGCTGGGCCTATATCCCTTTAAACGTGATTTCCTATAGGGAGTATCTCACCAATAATGACGTTTTTGTTGCAGGGGATGCCTGAAATCTGACTTGTATCTTAGACCCCTTTCACAGTGAGTCACGGCCGCGTTAGCGCTAAAGTGCAGTTTGTTTTAGGGGTGCTTTAGCGCTTTTAACCCGAAATAAGAAGTTAAAAGCGCCCGCGTTGTGGTGTTTTCAAATAGCTTTTTAGGTGCTTTGGAAGTGCTGCCTATTCATTTCAATGGGCAGGGCATTTTGTGAGCGATGTATACAGCGATCCCAAACCGCCCCAAAGATGCTGCTTGCAGGACCTTTCTTAATGTCCCCAGGGCTGGATTCCCCACAAGGCCACTGAGGCCAGGCCTCGGGGCGACAGTGTTACGGGGCGGCGCCGCTTCTGCGGGAACTTCTCGGCTTTCGCAGGAAACTCCCGCCCACTAGCCAGCCCATTTCGTCGGCACCGCTGCTTATTTCACGGGGACTGATTGGGCTTGTGTACTCCCACTTCCTGCTGACTGGAATGCACAATAGTGTGGACATGATATCATCAGCTGGAAAAAATGGCCGCGTTGCCTCCCATGTCTTGCATCATTTCCGGCTGATGACATCACGTCCGCCGCTACCAGGAAGTGGGAGTACACAAGCCCAATCGGCCCCCGTGAAATAAGCAGCGGTACCAGCAAAACGGGCTTGCTAGCGGGCGGGAGTTTGCCGCCCCCCTGAATGTGTCCCTGAATGTCCCCTGTCCACAGAGTCCATTCTTGGTCCAGACACGACAGCCACTAAAGTGGGCATCAGGGCTGCTGTTAGAAATCATGGGGCCCCCTTTGACCCGGTGGCAGGCGACATGGCAAGTGACACCCTACATCCACTGACAAGTGACGTGGTAAGTGACATGGCAAGTGACACCCTGGATCCGCTGACAAGTGATGTGGCAAGGGACACCCTGCATCCACTGACAAGTGATGTGGCAAATGACACCCTGCATCCGCTGACAAGTGACGTGGCAAGTGAAACCCTGCATCCGCTGACAAGTGATGTGGCAAGTGACACCCTGCATCCGCTGACAAGTGATGTGGCAAGTGACACCCTGCATCCGCTGACAAGTGACGTGGCAAGTGACACCCTGCATCCGCTGACAAGTGATGTGGCAAGTGACACCCTGCATCCGCTGACAAGTGACGTGGCAAGTGACACCCTGCATCTGCTGACAAGTGATGTGGCAAGTGACACCCTGAACTTGCTGACAAGTGACATGACAAGTGACAATCCGTAATGTGTGGCAGGTGGTGTTGTCAAGTGGCAATCTGCAACATGTGGCAATTGACAATGCGCATCTCAAGGCAGGTGATGTTGGCAAGTGACACGCTCAAGCTCCGACTGATTCTGCTTATGGTGAGTTGAACTATTTTATTTTATATAACAATGTAATAATAGAAATATTGCACTTCAATCATTTTTTTTTTTGCGATACGGCACTGAATCAATTTAACTGACAAGTGCGCAGTTGTGTGATGCTGTACCCAAACAAAATTTAGAATAAAGTTAGAACTAAAAAATTGTAGGGAGTTTCTTATTGCTATAATCTTTAAAAGGCATTTTCTGCATTACAGAGTATTTTCAGTCTGTACAATTAAAGCCAGTTATTTTCAGTGTTTTTGTGTGTGAAGATATGTTTTTAATCTATTATAGAAGTCATCGATAAAGGATAAAAATGGTGGTGTGTATGTGTGATGGTGGGGGGGGGGGGGGGGGGGCATTGAAGGACCCGGCCTTGGAGCGGCAAAGGGAGTAAATCTGGGCCTGAATGTCCCACAAGCACACCGCTCAAGTGTGAAAAGACACACTGAAATGTATGGGAGGAGGATTTCAGGTGTTATTTAGAGGCTATTTCTAGCACTAAAATGCCTGAAAACCGCCTCAGTGTGAAAGGGGTCTTAGTGTAGACTTCTGGGAAAGTCAGTGAGCCAATCACACAAGCACGAAATTATGTTTCTGGGTCATGTTCAGTACACATTCTGTGTACAGAACACCTCCAGGTAGCCATATTGCATTGCATTTTCTGAAAATTACAGCGGCTACAGATTGAAAAGGAAAGGTCATTTTTAATAACACTCAAGTACAATATGACTTGTGTCGCAATTGTATACACTATATTATTTTTTCTTTATTTGCTATTTTTTTCCCAGGAAAGTGGAGTTACCCTGTAAATGTATTCTGTTCTTGAATGTGAGCATTATAAGTAACTAAAACCAGATTTGGCTTCTTGCAGTATAGCAGAGCTCTGACTGGAGGACAGAGAAGAAGCACAAGGAGCCAATCAGTTGTGCTGCAGTACAAGGAGCAAGCTGATAGGAGGAGAAAGAGCAGATGAGCTCATCATGCCTTTGCTTCTATGCACTATAAATCACTCACTAAACTCACTATTCAGTCGCATGCATGGGGTGGGGGAGAGACCTATAAATAATTAAATAATCAGGCCCCCCCGACCTATCAAACAGGGCAGTGCTGTGTGACAGACATGTGTAAATCTCAGAACTGGATGGACAGAAACACAAATCCTTTGTATCCCGTATATACAGTATATTTCATATATATATTTTTCTGTTTGCCTGTGGCTTAGCTTCAACAAACCATAAAACTGTAAACCACTTCAGCCTGTTGAAAAAAACAAAAAACAAATATGTCAAGCGTTGGCTTCAATGGTTCTTTATCACATGAACGTTTGCCATGTACTGGTTGTACCAGGTAAGATTTATGAGACAAGCATGTATCTGCATGTCTGAGGCATATCGTTTTTAGCAAACACTATGCTGAATATCACCTTCTGTTAATTGCAAGTTATGGTGCTACGCCAAGCAACAACAAGAACAAATGTTAAAGGACAAAGGAAGCGCACCGTGTGTGCAGAGAATATTGTTTCCTTGAGGGCTGTATCAGGAGCATGGTTCTATATTATGAGGGTGAGAAAGTGTCATTGTTACCCCATCTTCACCAAAAAAAAGTTCAAAAGTATTGAGAATTTTTTGTTAATTTGTAAGCATTTTTTCCAATCACAAGAACAAAAACTGAATACATTGTAGCTTAGCAGTCCTTAGACATGGTGGCCACATTTGTTTTCTTCGTTGAGGCTAAGAACATGAAATTACCTGTTGATCCCTCCATAAACCAAGTAACCTCCTGTCCACTGGTTTGATAAATCAATGTTATCAGCCTTCCCAACTATCTTCTAGAAACAGTCACACAACTGGTGGACTCAGAGCGCAGTGCTTTGCGCCCCGAGCCCACCCATTTTTAAAGCCTATTAGAGCCTCTGCCTCTAATCACGTGCTTCAAACCCCCTCCCCCCATCGGAATCCATGGTCCGGCACCTTGCATGTAGATCAGGGGGCCGGATGCAGGGATGGGGGGGCGGCGCCTGTGCGTTCCTAATGGACAGGCCACCACTGCCAGTAGGATCATCAGCTGCAATATATTACATTGGGGGTTATATACACTTTAAGGTTGCAATGGGCTTTAAAGGGGAACTAAACTGTGGAAGGTGTGCCCTTGCTGTGACGTACCATGCCTTTTCTGCACTGTGTCCTCTGTATGAAGGTGAACATCTTGGTAGAGGCACGGCTTTGCTTCCTCATGTCAGAGCCTCCAGCAAGGAGAACCATAAGCTCCTTTAGGCCACACCCAATGTTCAGCGCAACTTAGCCATGCCCACTTTTGACAGCAGAGTCTATCATTCTAAATGTGAGGTGTTAATCTATCTAGTCTATCTATTGTCTACTGTACAATGTTCTGTATATTTCCTATTCTGCACTGACTCATTTTGTACTATGCAACTCATCTCAGAATCTATTTAACCACACCTCTTTATGCCATGCCCAATATTCAAGGCAATGAAAACTACACATCTTTTTCTTAGTCAAGGAGTCTCAACTTAAGACCTTGCACACAGGCCCACTGCATCAGAAAAACCCCTTTTGGGTGGGGGAAAGGGGATGTACAGTGTAAGTCTAGTCTTTTTGCGGGAGCTCCTACAGAAGCTGGAAAAAGGCAACCTGCACTTCTACTGTACGTTTTAGGGGCTTTTCTGCAGCAGCCCCTCTCTCTGATACTCTGACACTCTGTAGGCCGGGGAGAGAGGATTTGGGGGTGGGAGGAGAGCTCAGTACTGGAAAGAGAGAAGTTGTAAACTAGCCTGTGAGATATGCACTCCTGAACTCTGTACACTGTATGTAGCACACTTCTGAACCCTGCATTCTGTACAGAGCGCCGTCCTGAACTCTGCACTCTGTACTCTGCACTTGTGCATTGTCCACTCCTAAAATCGTCACTCTGTGTGTAGCATACCCCTGAACCCTGCAACTTGTGCGTAATGCACTCCTGGTATTAAACAATACCCTATTAAGACCCTCCCACTGTTAATTAGTTAGTGCAATTTGCCCACACCCACCATTTGATGTGGTGTGCCAAGTTGCAACTGTTCTTCTGGCCTGTATGCACTCCTGAACTCTGTACTCTGTATGTAGCACATCCCTGAACCCTGCATTCTGTACAGAGCGCCCTCCTGAACTCTGCACTCTGTATGCAGTGCACTCCAGAACCCTGCACTCTGTACGCAATGCACTCCTAAACTGTGCACTCTGCATGTAGTGCACTCCTGATGTTTGCATTTTGTTTGAAGTACACTTTGCACTTGGTATGTAGCACACACGCCTGAATCCTGCACTCTGCACTTAGTGCACTCCTGAACTCTGCACTCTGTACTTGGCAAACTTCTAAACTCTGCACTCTGTACATAGTCCATGTCCACGTGTCTAACATACTCTGTATGTAACACAATTCTGAACTGTGAAATCTGTACATAGCACATTCCTGAACTCTGCATCTGTGCATTGTCCACTCCTAAAATCATCACTCCTGTAGGTGTGGGAGAGAGAGGATTTGGTTGTGGGAGGAGAGCTCTGTACTGGAAGGAGGGGAATAGTAACTGTCCTTTGATATATGCACTCCTGAACTCTGTACTCTGTATGTAGCACACCCCTGAACCCTGCATCCTCTACAGAACACCCTCCTGAACTCTGCATTCAAGTGTACTCTTGAATTCTGCACTCTGTATGTAGCACACCCCTGAACTCTGCACAAAGTGTATGTGTATGTAGTGCACTTCTGATATTTGCACTCTGTATTTAGTACATATAGCACTTGGTATGTAGCACACTCCTGTATCCTTGGGAATTTCAGATCAATTAGCCTAACATCAATATATACAAGATTTTAGTAATGACAACGGTATCATTAGCAGTAATCAGCATGGATTCATGAAGAATCGTTCTTGCCAAGCCAATCTATTAACCTTCTATGAGGAGGTGAGCCACCATCTAGATAAAGGAAGGCCCATAGACATTGTGTATCTGGGTTTTGCAAAAGCATTTTATACAGTTCCCCATAAACGTTTAATGTACAAAGTAAGGTCCGTTGACATGGACCATAGGGTGAGTATATGAATTGAAAACTGGCTACAGGGTTGAGTTCAGAGGGTAGTGATAAATGGGGAGTACTTGTCATGGTCCTGGGTGGAAAGTGGGATCCCCAGGGTTCTGTCCTGGGACCAATCCTATTTAGTTTATTTATAAATGACCTGGAGGATGCGATAAACAGCTCAATCTCTGTATTTGAGGACGATACTAAGCTAAGCAGGGCGAAAACTTCGCAGGATGTGAAAACTTTGCAAAAAGATCTGAACAAATTAATGGGGTGGGCAATTACATGGCAAATGAGGTTTAATGTAGAAACATGTAAAATAATGCATTTGGGTGGCAAAAATATGAATGCAATCTACTCCCTAGGGGTAGATCCTCCTGGGGAATCTAGGATGGAAAAGGACCTGGGGGTCTTAGTAGATGATAGGTACAGCAATTGCATGCAATGCCAAGCTGCTGCTAACAAAGCAAACTGAATATTGGCATGCATTAAAAAGGGGATCAACTTCAGAGATAAAATTATAATTCTCCCACTCTACAAGAATCTGGTCCGGCCACACCTGGAGTATTCTCTTCAGTTCTGGGCACCAGTCCGCTGGAACTGGAGAGAGTCCAGAGAAGGGCAACAAAACAAATAAAGGGTCTGGAGGACCATAGTTATGAGGAAAGCTTACGAGTACTGAACTTATTCTCTGGAGAAGAGACGCTTAAGAGTGATATAATTTCAATGTACAGATACTGTACTGGTGACCCCACTATAGGGATAAAGTTTTTCCGCAAAAGGGAATTTAATAACACGCGGCCATTCACTAAAATGAGAAGAAAAGTGGTTTAACCTTAAAGTGTGTAGAGGGTTCTCTACTGTAAGAGTAATTAGGAAGTGGAATTCTCTTCCACAGGCAGTGGTTTCAGCGGGGAGCATTGATAATTTAAAAAATGATTAGATAGGCACCTGAACGACCACAGTATACAGGGATATACAATGTAATACTGGCATAAAATCACACACATAGGTCGGACTTGATGGACTTGTGTCTTTTTTCAACCTTGCCTACTATGTCACTATGCCCTATTAAGACCCTTCTACTGTTCTAGTGGCCACACCCACCACACCCACCATTTGATGTGGCGTCTGTGCCACCCCCTTGTGGGCAAAGGGGTGCAAGTCTAGATGGCAGGCGATGCAGTAGGGGCGCGGTTGAGCTCCTTTGACTATTCTCTTTGAAATAGGCCCCACTTTTATCCTTTGGTCTGGTGACAATGATTACAATGATAGAGGTTTTAACCCCCAGTTACTCTATCCAAATCTCAAAAAAGTGTATTTAGATACACTTTATTGGAAGCTTGGTGTGTACCTGAGAAAAACCTTTTCAATCTAAACACTGCCTGCTTGCTTGTGTAATAAACATTTTCTGACCAGTGTTGAGGAAGACAGGTTATATTATCTGCTGGTTATACTGTCTGATATGCAGATGGTCACTAGAGGGCACACTTACAAATCTGAATATGAAATTGGATTATGCACTAAGCCTGTAAAGTTGTGAAAACATACAGGAACATATATTATCAGGTGGTTTAACAATACAATATAGCAATTTAAAAAAAATACAGATGATGATTTATTGTAAACGTGTCACTTTTTAATTTACACAATTGTGTGTCCATCACTAAAGTTACATAGATAAGCCAAACACCTCTGTATTTGTTTTTTGAAGTTTGGCTTTTGTTTGAAGAGGAAGCTGTAATGACCCGTTGCATTCCTTATTTCTGCCTCACAGAATCTCACGCAAGACTAGGATTAGCGAGTGTGGGCTGCCATCAAATAATATTACTGCATCTTGTTTGTATGATTTCAGAAGACTTGGAATGGTGTGAATCATCTCATTGCGATGCAGGTGGTAAAAAAATAGCTGACTGTTCAGTCTGAATAAAAGCCTTCAATAAACTTACATAGGAGTTTAAAGTGGAGTTTACTTAGATGTGGTGGCTGCATTATTTTTTAAGGATTTTTATTTCTGCTTTATCACCTGGTGATCCGGCCAGTAAGTCTGTTACACGAGCGGACTGTATGGCCTACTTAGTCCGCCGAAACACATTTCAGCGGACAGTCCGCTCGTGTGTGGGCTTCAGCTGACTTTTTCAGCGTGCAGTCCGGCGTACTAAGAATTTCTTTTTTTTCGAAATTCTGTCCGTCGTACTCGCATTTCGGCGGACAATCCGGCCGTGTGTACGCCAGTCCGCCGTACTTTTGAAATGAGTGGACTTTTCCCGCCCGGAGAAAAGTCCGCTCATTTCGAGCGGGTATCCAGGTAGGCGGGGCCCGCGAAGGAGATGTCGCTGGCCCCGCCGCCTGGTATGGACTTAAAGGGGAACCCCAACGCCAAAAAAAATCGGCGTGGGGGTCCCCCCCAAGCCCACAACAGACCCTTGTCCGAGCACGCTACCCGGCCGGCCAGGAAAGGGGGGCGAGCGAGCGCCCCCCCTCCTGAGCCATACCAGGCCGCGTGCCCTGAACATGGGGGGGTGCCACCCCAAAGCACCTTGTCCCCATGTTGATGAGGACAAGGGCCTCTTCCCGACAACCCTGGCCGTTGGTTGTCGGGGTCTGCGGGCAGGGGGCTTATCGGAATCCGGGAGCCCCCTTTAATAAGGGGGCCCCCGGATACCGGCCCCCCACCCTATGTGAATGAGTATGGGGTACAATGTACCCCTACCCATTCACCTGTAAAATAAAAGTACAAAAAAAAACACAACACACGAGATAAAATACTTTATTGCACAGCTCCGGGGGTCTTCCGTCTTCGGGGGTCTTCTCGCCGGACTCCTCCGCTATCTTCTTGTAGCTCTTTTGCTAGCGGAGGAGTCCGGCTTTCTTCCTCGCCGCCGGCCTCTTCTCCCGACTTCGGGGGTCTTGTCCCCCTCTTCGGTTCTTCTGCCGGGCCACCGCGCCTTCTTATAGCTCTTTTACAGGCGGGGGCCCGGTCTTCTGTCGCCGCCGCCGCCTTCCGTTCTTCTTCTTCTTCTTCTCCTTCTTCTCCAGGAGATGTTGACTCGACGATCTCTCCGGCCACAATGGCAGGGCCGCGCTGCGCGGCCACTTATATAGGGATAAGGGGCGGTGTCACATGGCTTTATGTCACATGGGTTGGTGTCACATGGTGACCCCGCCCCCTTACGATGTCATAGTCCCCATGTGACATCAACCCATGTGACCAACCCATGTGACATAAAGCCATGTGACACCGCCCCTTGTACCTATATAAGTGGCCGCGCAGCGCGGCCCTGGCATTGTGGCCGGAGAGAGCGTCGAGTCAACATCTCCTGGAGAAGAAGGAGAAGAAGAAGAAGAAGAAGAAGAAGAACGGAAGGCGGCGGCGGCGACAGGTGAATGGGTAGGGGTACATTGTACCCCATACTCATTCACATAGGGTGGGGGGCTGGTATCCGGGGGCCCCCTTATTAAAGGGGGCTCCCGGATTCCGATAAGCCCCCCGCCCGCAGACCCCGACAACCAACGGCCAGGGTTGTCGGGAAGAGGCCCTTGTCCTCATCAACATGGGGACAAGGTGCTTTGGGGTGGGGGGGCCGCGCGGCCCCCCTTCCCCAAGGCACCCCCCCATGTTGAGGGCACGCGGCCTGGTACGGCTCAGGAGGGGGGGCGCTCACTCGCCCCCCTTTCCTGGCCGGCCGGGTAGCGTGCTCGGACAAGGGTCTGTTGTGGACTTGGGGGGGACCCCCACGCCGATTTTTTCCGGCGTTGGGGTTCCCCTTTAAGTCCATACCAAGCGGCGGGGCCAGTGACGTCTCCTTCGCGGGCCCCGCCTACCTGGAGACGCGCTCGAAATGAGCGGACTTTCCTCCGCGTGTGTGGGCGAGTCCGTTCATTTCAAAAGTAGGGCGGATAGTACGGCGGACTTAGTACGTTGTATTAGTCCGCTCAAAAAGTGCCGTGTGTGGGCAAGTAGCCTGTTCGGAAATTCCGACGGACAGTCTGGCGTACTTTTCCGCCAGACTAAGTACGTCATACAGTTTGACCGTGTGTACGCGGCATAACACTCCCCTTTCCCCAGATTGAAAATACTGCTGCGCAAAGATGTCTCCATTGCTCCTCCATCCAGAGTGAAGACACCATTATACAGGATGGTGTATTACTAGCTGGATCACCAGGTTAAAATAAAGGAACATTTTTTTTTAACTGCTTCTGGACTGCCCCACCTACTTTTACTGGGGCAGGGCAGTCCGTCAGCGCAAAATCACGTACCTGTATGTCAGGGCTTCTTCCAGGCCTTGGGCATGCGCTGCCGGCAACCCACTCCCACTGTGATTGGACACAGCGGGAGTCAGTCAGTGGGTCCAGCAGACCCAATGTTTTCCGGCACCCCGGCGATCTCTCCCAAGAGAGGCAGAACGTTGGTCTGCCTATGTAAACGCCTGTCAGAGGAGAAGATGGAGATCTTATGCTTCTGCTAAGCAAGGACACAGATCCTTCTCTTCCCCCCAGTGAACTCACCCCCCATACAGTTAGCAAACACTCTCTAGGAGCACATTTAAACCTTATCACCCCTGTTATCAACCCCTTCTCTGCCAGTGTCATTAGTACAGTGAGAGTGCAGTTTTTTAGCACTGATCACTGTATTGTTGTCACTGGTCTCCAAAAAGCGTCACTTATGCCCCGTACACACGATCAGAAATTCTGCAAGCAAAAGTCCGAGGTGAGCTTTTGGTCAGAAATTCTGACTGTGTGTATGCTCCATCAGACTTTTGCTGGCAGAATTTCTGCCAGCAAAACATTGAGAGTAGGTTCTCTATTTTTCAGATGGAAAAAATTCCGATCGGAAATTCCGATCATCTGTAGCAATTCCAACGCGCAAAATTCCTACGCATGCTCGGAAACAATTCGACGCATGCTCGGAAGTATTGAATTTCATTTTCTCAGCTCATCGTAGTGTTGTACGTCACCGCGTTCTTGACGGTCGAAAGTTCAGAGAACTTTTGTGTGACCATGTGTATGCAAGCCAAGCTTGAGAGGAATTCCGTCGGAAAAACCATCCGAGTATGTACGGGGCATTAGTGTCAGATTTGTCCACCGCAATGTTGCAGTCCCCCTGAAAATAGCTGCCATAACTAATAAAAATGCCATTAAAATAGCCCACATTTTGCGCAAACCAATCAATATAAACCTATTGGGATTTTTTTTTACCAAAAATATGTAGCAGAATACATATTGGTCTAAATCGATGAAGAAATTCGATTTTTTTACATTTCTTTTATTGGATATGTTTGTTTTTTTTCAGAACTGTCGGTCATTTTTTGTCTATAGCGTATAAAGTAAAAATCACAGAGGGGATCATATGCCACCAAAAGAAAGCTCTATTTGTGGGAAAAAAAGGACATACATTTTGTTTGGATACAGCGTTGCAAGAATGTGCAATTACCAGTAAAGTACTGCAGTGCCAAATTGCAAAAAATACTCTGGTGAGGAAGGGAGTGAAACCTCGCAGGCCTGAAGTGGTAAATGCAGCCACCGCATTTAAGGAATGGTAAACTACAACATACAAAATTTCAGTTCCAATTTTCCTTTAGATTTAGCAAAACCATACAATTGATACGGTTGAACTGGATGGACTTGTGTCTTTTTTCAACCTGACTAACTATGTAACTATGTAACTATGTAACAATATAAGGTCAAATCTAAACACTTTCAATTTGTATGCAATCAGGCAGGCCCTTGCAATCCATAGATACAAAAGATTGGTCCTGCGCTACCCTTTATCAATAATGTGTGCAAAATGTAAATTAACCACTGGGCTCCCACGCTATAGCCGAAAGACGGCTACAGCGCGGACGCCAATTGCCGGGAGGCCGTCCCTGGACGTCCTCCTGTCTACTTCCGCGATGTGCACTCCTGTGAGCGTGCATCTGGGAAATTCTGTGCTGCCCGTGTCCCTTGGATGCAGCCAGCCACAGAACGCTATAAATGGCCAATCACAGCGGCAATTTACAGCGCAATCTGAGTGTCCAAGGAGAAATGATCTCCATCTCTCATTGCCGGCTCTCCCACCTCACACAGAGACAGCGTGTGAGGAGGGAGAGACGAACGGCTGCATCGGTGAGTGGAAAAAAAAAGGAAAAATAAAGTACCAACAGTACATGTCACTGCCATCTGTCCCCACTGCCACCTGCCCCCAGTGCCATCTGTCCCCAGTGCCACCTGTCAGTGCCATCTGTCCCCAGTGCCATGTATAAGTGCCATCTGTCATCAGTGCCACATCAGGGCCACGTGTCATCAGTGCCTCATCATTGCCACATATTAGTGCCATCTGTCATCAGTGCCACATATTAGTGCCATCTGTCATCAGTGCCACATATCAGTGCCATCTGTTATCAGTGTCACGTGTCATCAGTGCCATGTATTAATGTCATCTGTCATCAGTGCCATGCATTAGTGCCATCTTTCATCAGTGTCACGTTTCATCAGTGCCACGTATTAGTGCCATTTGTCATCAGTGCCATATCAGTGTCACGTGTCACCAGTGCCATCTGTCATCAGTGGGCTGCGCTAAATCAGTCAATATGTGCAAAAAAAATTCATATATACCCCGTGACGACGTCCTGTTAGTGACGAAATGTGTAGGGAAGAGGAGCGACGCACTGATGTCACCACTACACGTAGTTGTCCCAGAAGTATTGGGTGTTTATCGAGGCCGGCCGGCTCGATTGATACAAGCTGTTTGCACAACGTTTTGATGTAAGTGTGCAATCTGTTTTTTATTCTATAATAAACGCTATGGTTTTACACTATTGCGAGTTCTATCTTCTATATATTTGCTGACGCTTTGGATCCTTGCTGGGTCGGAACTGGGGGAATCTGATCGTATCATCTTATCCATTCAAGAACCCAGGCTGGGAGAAATAGCCAGCTGTGGTTTGTGGTTCTCTGTAATAAAGAACCACTAAAATCTGGTAAGCGGCACCGTGTACTGTGGTGGAGGTGCTGGTTTCCACATTTGACACATATTTTTGGATTTATTTCACTTTCTCTTCACTGTGGAAGATTTTATTATTATTTTTCTCTGGGACTTTTTTATGAACTTTTCAGTACAGTCAATATTGATCGATTATGGTTCAAGTTGAATAATTTTTCACATTTATACGCTTGAGATAACAACACTTTTATGGCCAGATCTGTTTCGATAATTTATTTTGCATTTTATATATATGAATTTTTTTTGCACATATTCTTATACAATTGTGGGGAGCTAATTAATTTTTTGTAAATTGCATATTTTCACTTCAATTTTCACTGATTGAGTATTTCATAATTTTTAGAGCAGCCCACTCCTTTTTTTATTTTCTGTGAATGTAGTATAACATTTGGGTATTGCAGCTTGTTCGGTTCTTTTTGATTAAGTAAGCGCGTTTTTTTCTTTTTCTACATCTGTCATCAGTGTCCCGTGCCATCAGTGCCACGTATTAGTGTCATCTGTCATCAGTGCCATGCATTAGTGCCGTCTGTCATCAGTGTCACGTGTCATCAGTGCAATGTATTAGTGTCATCTGTCATCAGTGCCACATCAGTGCCATGTATCATCAGTGCCACGTATCAGTGCCATCTGTCATCAGTGCAACGTCGGTGTCAGGTGTCAGGTTTCATTGTCCTGGTGCTCCAGGGCTAATAGGTAGTCAACAAGTTATATGTGTATTTAGAAAAAGAAACGAAGGGGGAGGTAACTAACCTCAACAGGACAATTTTTTTTTAAAACAACACAATAAATACATAATTATATCCATACAATACATTCGGATCAGGAAAGATCAATAGTGAACTCAGTCAATGTAGTAAGATGCTCGACATGTTTCACTCATAAACGAGTTTCTTCGGGAGCTTTGGGTATCATTGACAAGTGTAAAACTGCATGGATAAACACATACACAAAATGATGATTAAATAATACATGTGCCATTATTTACAATAAGCTTATAGAAAAAGACAGACAATTTAATCTGATTGCTGCGATGAATATAAATGTGTATATGGATGAAATATAGAAGGGGGGGCAATACATTAGGGTTGTTCAATAATCTAGGAGACTGAGGGATCATACACTCACCTGAATAGCAGTTTACATATATACTATTGAAAAAAAGAGAAAGATTTCCAATATGAGTTAGGAAATCTTACATATAAGCTACAAAGAATCGCTCTAATTTTGCAACTTCGGAAAGAAGCTGCATGGGTTAAAATTAGGTTTAAGTTTAAATTCAGAATCAATTACCTGATAAGATCCACACTAGAGAACTCATATTGGAAATCTTTCTCTTTTTTTCAATAGTATATATGTAAACTGCTATTTGAAGCACCTCCTTGCAAGCTTCCACAGCCTGGATGTCTCCCTTCCTATTTTTCCTATTTTTCATTGAGGATCTTCATACTCTATTACAATACGTGATCATTTTGAGGTGTGTGAACACACAGTAGGTGAGTGTATGATCCCTCAGTCTCCTAGATTATTGAACAACCCTAATGTATTGCCCCCCCCTTCTATATTTCATCCATATACACATTTATATTCATCGCAGCAATCAGATTAAATTGTCTGTCTTTTTCTATAAGCTTATTGTAAATAATGGCACATGTATTATTTAATCATCATTTTGTGTATGTGTTTATCCATGCAGTTTTACACTTGTCAATGATACCCAAAGCTCCCGAAGAAACTCGTTTATGAGTGAAACATGTCGAGCATCTTACTACATTGACTGAGTTCACTATTGATCTTTCCTGATCCGAATGTATTGTATGGATATAATTATGTATTTATTGTGTTGTTTTAAAAAAAAATTGATATTTTTTGTATAATAAATTTTTTTGAAAAAACTATTTTTTCTCTCTTCAAAAAATCTCTTTGAGTGATTGCTACCTGATTTTTTGGTTAATATATGAAATATTTGATACCGGTAAAAGTCCCGTTGAGGTTAGTTACCTCCCCCTTCGTTTCTTTTTCTAGATTTGAATTTTGGGATGTGGTATCATCTTGTTTGGCTGGCTTCTCTTCATTTTTTAAAGTTATATGTGTAATTTATGCACCTAGAACACCTGATGGTGCTCCCTGCATGATGGGCCTTTCTTTGTGGCTAGGCTGTGGAAAAGTCCCACACATGTGGTATCATAATATTCAGGAGGAGTAGTAGAATGTATTTTGTGGCAGTATTTGTGGTATACACATGCCATGTGAGAGAAATTAACAATTACAATGCCAATCTTGTGGAAAAAAATAATAATTTTGCAAAGAATTGTGGGAAAAAATTACAACATCAAAAAGCTCACCATGCCTCTTACTAAATACTAAATGTCTACTTTCAAAAAAGGGGTCATTTGGGGGGTATTTGTACTTTCCTGGCTTGTTTGGGTCGCAAAAGAAATGAGATATGAGAAATGAGGCCACCAGCACATCAGGTGTGATCAATTTTTTATGATTTGCACCACAGCTTGTAGACTCTCTAAGCCCTTGTACACACGGTCGGAAAATTCCGACAACAAAATCCATCTGATTTTTTCAGACGGATTTTGTCCGAAACTGGTGTTGCATACACACGGTTGGACAAAGTTGTCGGAAAATCCAATCGTTCGGAACGTGGTAACGTTCGTTCGTTTCAACGGGACTACATTCAGGCTAGTAGCCAATAGCTTTGCTCTCGTACTTTGAATTGAGCATGCATGGCACTTTGTCCAATCGGAATTCTCTACAAACGATCGGAAAAAGTCTGATCGGATTTTGTTGTGTGAAAATTTGAGATCCTGCTCTCAAATTTTTTCCATCGGAATTACCGACGAAAAAAAAAAAGTCCGATAGAGCCCACACACGATCGGATTTTCCAACAATATAATCTGATCCGACCTTTTCCATCAGAATTTCTGTGTGTACAAGTGCTTACTTTCACAAGGACCAAATAATATCCACTAATTTGGGTTATTTTTTACCAAGTATATGTAGCAGTATAAATTGTGGCCAAAATTTATGAAGAAAAATTAGTAATTTGTAAAATTTTATCACAGAAACTAAGAAAAATGTGGGGTTTTTTTTCAAAATTTTCGGTCTTTTTTCATTTATAGCGCAAAAAATAAACAATCCAGAGGTGATCAAATACCACCAAAAGAAATCTCTACTTGTATGAAAAAAAGGACAAAAAATTTATTTGGGTACAGTATTACATGACTGAGTAATTGTCATTCAAAGTATGAGAGCATCGAAAGCTGAAAATTGGTCTGGTCACAAGGAGGGTTTAAGTGCCCAGTTGTCAAGTGGTTAAAGTGCTATAGTGTTTGCAATATCTTAGTGACAAGTAATAATGTAAACAATACAATTCTAATGATACTTCAAACACAATAATACCGTACCCAAGTAATAGAATGGTTACTTAAGTATAGTTGTTTCTGTTGAACAGGTGATAAGATACATTTATATTAATCTTCGAATTATTCGAGAAGTTTGTCCTTCTCAAACTTTATCAATGTTGTGATATATGGGATTCTTGGCAATCCAGACTATGGGCTTTTTGAATGTAACCTTGCAAACTATTTAATAAAAATGAATATTTAAAAATAAAAATAAAGTGCCTTAGTGCTCTATATAAATCTCTTTCTCTGGTATTCCCCTCGTGTCCGTATCATACAGGAAATGGAATGACAGGAAAAAAAACATAGCTCCTGAAGACGTCTGAATGACGAAACTTGTAGGGACAAGCAGTGCAGTCACGTACCCCAGTAAGTAATTCCACCTAGTGGAACGCATTCCACCAAAGGATCACGGAACAGCGGTGAATACACCAATATTGTTGGCTGATTATACCTAGTATCGGGTCACGGCACTTGTATATGTGAGTGGATATTTTGAAGTTTTATTCTTGTGAGTTTTATTATAAGGTATCACACAGTGTTGGTTCCTGTCATTCCATTTCCTATATGATATGGACACACCAAGGAGAATACCAAAGAAGCCTCTAGTGTATTTACGCTCGATAGACCCACCTCAGCATAAGCTCAGGGGGTCCATATCTGCTGGTGAGTGAACAACCCAGTGGGAGATCATCCATGGTGTGGGACAGTAGAAACGGAAGGCTGCATGCACACAGAGCACTTTATTGGAAGCATTTCTGAATATCATATTTAATTGCAGCTTTCACTGGGAGCATGCTTGTTTTGGAATTTTTAGTTGTTACATCTATGGAAGCTGTATATACATTTATGCCACGTACACACGATCAGACTATCCAGAGGACTTAGTCCGGCGGACAATCTGCCGGACTTTCCAGCGGAGGTCCGCCGGACTTTCCGAACGAGCGGATCTGCCCACACCTGCCCACACACAAACTGACTTTTCAAATGAACGGACTTGCCCACACACGGAGTAAGTCTGTTCATTTCGAACGTGACTTCAGGTACAACGGGACTAGAGAAGGAAGTCAATCTTGCCGCCTCCATGGACGAGATTGACAGCTTGCTAGCCCCGTTGCCTGGTATGGATTTAAAGGGGAAACCCTATGCCAAAAAAATGGCGTGGGGTCCCCCCAAAGTCCATACCAGACCCTTATTCGAGCACACAGCCCGGCCGGTCAGCAAAGGGGGTAGGGATGAGCGCCCCCCCCCCCTTCCTGAGCCGTACCGGGCCCACATGCCCTCAACATGGGGGGCTGGGTGCTTTGGGGAAGGAGGGCCCTGCAGCCCCCCGACCCCAAAGCACCTTGTCCCCATGTTGATGAGGACAACCCTGGCCATTTAATAAGGGGGCCCCCAGATTCCCTCCCCCCACCCTATGTGAATGAGTATGGGGTACGATGTACTACACATTCACCTGGAGGAAAAGTGTCAATAAAAAAAGCACAACACAGGTTTTTAAAATAGTTTATTAGACAGCTCCAAGGGTCTTCTTCCGACTTTGGGGGTCTTCTTGCTGGGCTCCTATCTTCTGCTCTTTTGCGGCGACTTCTTCGTTGTCCCCGCCTCCGGGGGTCTTCTTCCGACTTTGGGGGTCTTGTACACATTTTTTGTGTACTGTCACTAGTCATTGTACCCAATGCTGTACTGCACTAACATTCTGACAAAAATGTACAACTTCAAAAAAACTCGCCATGCCTCTTACTAAATACCTTGGACTGTCTACTTTACAAAAAGGGGTCATTTTGGGGGTATTTGAACTACCCTGGTGTTTTTGGGCCTAAAGAAATGAGATAGGCCATCAGTACATCGTGATTGATCAATTTTCAGATATATACCGTAGTTTCTGGACTTTCCCAATATTGTACACTGATTTGGGTTATTTTCTGAAAACAATGTACCAGAATACACTTTGATCTAAATTTATATAAAATTATATAACAGACAACTAAGCAAAACACTTTTTTTTTTTTATCATTCATTCAGCAAAAATAAAAACCCAGTGGTGATTACCACCAAAAGAAATCTCTATTTGTGTGAACAAAATTATAAAAATGTAGTTTGGGTACAGTGTTGAATGACTGTGCAATTGTCATTCAAAGTGTGAGAGCACTGAAAGCTGAAAATTGGCCTGGGCAGGAAGAGGGTAAAAGTGCCTGGTATGGAAGTGGTTAATAGGTCATTCATCTTTTACAACTGGCTACGTTAGGCAAGGTCCATGCATTCCCCCATGTTTCTGTAAAAAAAAAAGTCCTGGTTATGCCCAAACTGACCATTGAAGTACCCATTGGTGTTGATTTACTAAAACTGGAGCGTGCAAAATCTGGTGCAGTTTTGCAAAGAAACCAATCAGCTTCCAGGTTTTATGTCAAAGCTTAATTGAACAAATTGACGTTGAAGACTCTCCAGTTTTAGTAAATCAACCCCATTATGTCCCATGGAAAACGTTTAAGTTTTAAGAGTTGGTTCACCCTACAGAAAAAATGAAAAGGGGAACTAAGGTAGTGCATCCTCCTACCCTCCCCCCACACATCTCCAGTCCCTGCTGTATTTCAACCCCTTGGCCGCTGAGCTAACACTGCTTTTGCAGCTGTGTAGCTGTCGGGGGGTTTGAAATCCATCCCAGCTCTTGTCCCTCTACTCTGTGCAGTGCTTCCAGGATGGATCAGAGCGATGTTCTGTGTCAGCACGGACCAATCAGAATCATTCTGATCCCTCCTGGAAGCGCTACACAGAGACGGGGGGGGGGGGGGTGTATGGCATTATTTCATCTTTCTTTTCTTTTTTTTTTTTTAAAGGTGAATTAACCCTTTAAAGCCAATGAATGAATAAATGGAACAGCGATTGGATGAAAAAATGCATAAATTAAAAACATGAATGAGTAGACGATGAATGAATGAATAAATGAACGAACAAAGAAATGAATTGGCAGATAGATAAATGGATGTATGAATGGGTGAAAAAATTCCATAGCATTAGACAAACTCTCCATTCATCATTGGCGTACGTATCACCACTTCCCAGTGTAGCTTTTACAAATGTCCTAACATCTGGCATCTTGCACATGAAAAAAGATTATTATTATGGGTGAATTCCATCATCAACCACACAACTACTGTTGGAAAAAAAGTAATACCAAAGTGATAGGAAAATACATTTGACAAGACAAATTAAAATGCATGTAACGCTTTATTCTTACCTAGCCCAGGGGTGTTCACGTGTTTCTTCTGTACTGGAAATATTCAGTGTAAATGGCAGAGGTATTTAATATCTTGAGATGGAATAATAGAAAGAAGTTTTGTCGGGAAAAAAAAAAAATATATATATATATATATATATATATAAATAAATCATTGCATACTATATGCTTTTTACATACATTACTTCCTGATATTTATGAGTTTTGATAAAAAAAAAGTCTGCTCACCTATATTCATTTTGTCATCTACATGGAACCGCTTGTTACGTTGTGAGGAAAAAAAAAACCTGCTTAGCTTCTGTCCTCATTTCTACCATTATTTCCCCAAAATACATTTTCACTGAAACTTAAAGTACTGTAGATGTAAATTCTAATTGAATGGCACCTGGCTTGCTAAAGCACTGTGTGTCATAAATTATTTCCATTTTTTTCTTAAAACTATCTTTTATTTACCCTTTTTTGTTCATGTGTTGCATGTCAGTACTGCTAATATTCAGCAGCCTCTTTGCATCCACTTCCTATTGTACTCCAGCAATGGCTACGCGGAATTGCTCAGGGTGGGTTTGCTGATGGTGACACCAGTGGGCCATGCCTGCTTGAAGTGTGTTGAAATTGCCACCTGTAGTCTCCATTGGAAGAACGTCTGATAGGGTGACAATAGAGGAACACAATTTGGAGACAAGGACAGAGCGTTGTCACTCTATACCAGGTTTAAATGCTGAAAATTACTTTTGAAATTACATGAACATTTAAAGTCGCTTAAACAAACTATTTTGAAGTACTTTCAGCAAGTTAATACTTACCTCTCATGATGTATTTTTTATAAGTTGCTTGAACTGCATCAGGTTATTATTGTTCAATAGTGTGCTGACATCTAGTAGGGATTTTGGCCCACCAGAACTTGTTTACTATTTGATTTTGGTTTCTCCCTCAGTCCTCCCCTCCTGTTTAGTGCTGGTTAGTTCAGTCCGCGCTAAGCCCTCCCATCTGCCTCCCTCAGTCAGTTTTAGTACTTAGAAGAGACAGGGCTTAGGAAAGTCATTTTCTTCTTTCACTTCAAAAGATTCGAGAATATTGTCTTAACTGTCTTAGCTGAAGTAAAATTGCATTGGATTCAACTTCTGGGTCTTTGTAAGGTAAACTGGATTCTCAGCACCAGAAAACCAGTGAGGGCTTATGCCCATATTCATACAAGTGTGCATTGCTCACATTCTCATACTTCTAAGCATATGGGCCATGTTAAACGTACTATTCCAGTTCATCATGCTTGCGTTTGTGTGTACGCGTGCACTAACCAATTAGCATGCTCACTTGGCGCCCAACAGTCTATTTAAACTGGTTTGTCTCTATGAACAGTTGCTGAATAGTCTTTAGCTTGTACCTGTATTCTTAAAATCTGATCAATTGAACCTGCTTGCCTGTGTATGACCCCACTTTCCCCAGGCCTTCGCTTTTGTTCTTGCCTTAACCTTGTTCATCTGATCTCTATGACCTCAGCCTGTTTACTGGGCTTGACTTTGCCTGCTGATTCTGTGCTGCTGTTACCAACCTTGGCCTGTTTCCTGGGCTTGCTTTGCCTTCTGACTAGGTCCCTCATTCCCCAGATGTTGCTGGTCACTGCCTGTATACTGGCTCTGCTACCATCTCTGGTGCCAAGCTGCTTCAGTATCCTGTCCTGAGGATTGCAACAGCCAGCTTCATCCACCTAAAGAGCAGTAGCCAGAAACTCCGGCTTCAGGAGTGTTGGACGACAGATGTAAGAAAGGCCTCCACAACATTCCAGTCATCACCAAGTGTGTGATGGTCCTACTGAAGAGTTAAGCTGCCTGTGAATAGCAACAAGTCAGCAGGTGGTCATACTGTCTGTACAGACTGGGTTTAGGGAGGTATATCGATATATAAAGTGACATTCCAAACAGAACACTCTCCAGCTGCCTGTACTGCTAAAGACCACTACATTGCAAAGAAATTGCTGGGCAAAGTTTCTTCAGGAACTTCCAACACTTCTTAAGAGTGTTGATTTCTTGTGTCCCTCACCTTGCTCAGCAGTGGTTGCTCCTGCTGACCCCAAAATCGCTACTGGGACTTCTAGTGACATTGGGCAAACTTTTGTGGCCAGTTTTACTAAGCCTTTGGAAAATAACCATTTTTTTTTTCTATTTTTAACAAGTCTGATTTAAAGGGCACTTGTGAGCAAAGAATGATAGGAGTTGCCAATGCTAACTTGTTTGTAAACAATTCAAGTTCCAGGGCTTATATCCTGACTAGATGCTTGGTGATTCTCAAACCCATTAGAAATATGCAAGGCAGGAAGGTCATGCACCAGGTTCTGAGTCTTTTTTGTTTTGCATTAAAGAGTGGATGGGTCCTTCATCAAGTAGCAAATGCGGAATGTCTTTCCTTGTTAACTTCGGTGCTTTCTATTGGGTGACCATTTGTGGGGTCCTTACATGGTCCTAAAGACTCCAGCAGCAGCATGACAGCAGCTTGATGAGGGTTTGCAAGAAGACTAGCCGACCGACGGCCTGGACTGCAGTGGTGATTTACCAGTTCCCACATATAAAAATGGTGCAGTGGAAGGTCACATGATGGCATAAGTAAAACAGATTGTTCTTGAGGGCTTTTGTTTGCAAATGTGTGGGAGGGATTGAGGGGAAGAATACATTTGCTCAGAGTTTTAAGAACACGTTAGCACTAGCAAATCCCATATTTCTACCCTCGCAAAGCTCAAAATGTAAAAATATTTTTTTGGGGTGATGAACAGAACAATGACCCAATATCAGAAGAGTATAAACTTTTTTTATTGATGATACTAGGAGATGTTCAGTGCAGTTGTTGGACAAGGAAGGCATATATCTCTGTGTGCCAAATTAGCTTCATGTAGGTCTCGAGGTAAGCAATAAATAACATATCAGACAGGAAAAGCGCATCCCATGTGTCACTGAAGCTGAAATGGCATGCAGGCACAAGTATTACTTAATACGTGAAAAATTACTGTTCGGATATTGTTACACAAAGGAATGTTGAAATAAAATTACAATTATTACATTCCTCTGTAATATTTACTCTTTATTCACCTTGTTGCTTCTTGTAGCCCTGTCTATCACTCTGAAAGTTCTCTTGGCCTTCAAGACTCTGCTCTCTCCTGGTTCTCCTCCTTCCTATGACAATCTCTTTCAGTGTGACCTATAACCCTGTTTCAACCTCTCCACTCCCTCTTTCTGTAGGGGTACCTCAAGGTTCTTTCCCTCGGATCCCTTCTCTTCTCCATTTACACCTCCTTCCTTGGTCAGTTAATAAACTCCCATTGCTTCCAGTATTACCTCTATGCTGACGACACACAAATCTACCTCTCTTATGCCGCGTACACACGAGCGAATTGTCCGGCGTACTTAGTTCGGCAAACAATACGGCAGATAGTCCGGTGGACTTTCTACCGAACGGACTTGGCCACACACGAACACACAGAAAGTCCGGCGTTTGCTAGCTCGATGACGTACAGCACGTACGACGGGACTAGAAAAAGGAAGTTCAATAGCCAGTAGCCAATAGCTTCCTTTTCGTAATTGCTTCTGAGCATGCGTCATTCTTAGTCCGCCGGGCTAGCATACTGACGAATGTATTGTCCACTGAAACCCAAGTCCGCCGGAAAGATTGGACTGCAAAAATACTTTCTAAGTCCGCCGGACTTTACGCTGGAAAAGTCCGCTGAAGCCCACACACGATCTAATTGTCCGGTGAAATGCGTTTCAGCGGACTAAGTACGCCGGACGTGTGTACGTGGCATAAGACACACCTCAGTCCTTCAGTCTCCTCTCGCCTTACTAACCTACTAACTGACATATCAGCATGGATGTCACACCACTTCCTCAAACTCAATCTTTTTAAAACTGAGCTCATCATTTTTTCTCTGGCCCATGCCCTGTCCCCTGACTTCTCCATCAAGATCAATAATACAGTCATCAGTCCCTCCCCTCATGCCAGGGTGCTAGGTGTAATCCTGGACTCTGGTCTGTCCTTTCAGCCCCAAATCCAATCACTGTCCAATCCTTGCAGACTTCACCTCTGAAAAATCTCCAAAATACATACCTTTCTAACCACTTACGTCACTAAGCAACTTATTCGCTCCCTTGTCATCTCTCACCTTGACTATTGTAACTCCATCCTCATTGGCCTATTCCCTCTTCAGTCTATCATGAATGCTGCTGCCAGGCTCATCTATCTTACCAACCATTCAGTTACCACCACTTCTCTCTGCCAATCCCTCCACTGGCTTCCTATTGCCCAACGAATAAAATTCAAAACACTAACAATAACATACAAAGCCATTTACAATTCTGCCCTCAGTTACATCACCAATCTTATCTCCAAATATCACCTAAACTGTCCTCCCCTCTCCACCCAAGACCTTCTTCTCTCTAACTCCCTTGTCTCCTTCTCTGATGCTCATCTCCTGGACATCTCCAGAGCCTCTCCCATCCCCTGGAACTCACGACCCCTGTCTGTCCGGTTATCTCTTACTCTGTCCACTTTTAGGTGATCCCTGAAAACTCATCTCTTCAGGGAGGCCAATCCTGCCTTCAGCTAACAACCAAATCTTCCACTTCCCTCAACAATTCATCCCTCACAGCTACTACCTTTTGTTTCACCAGCCCGTCCCTCTTAGATTGTAAGCTTGCAGGAGCAGGGCCCTTCTAACCCTCTTGTTTTGAATTGTACTGTTGGTGTATTGTCTCCCTTTAAATGGTAAAGCGCTGCGCAAACTGTTGGTGCTATATAAATCCTGTATTATAATAATAATAATAATATAGCAGATATTAAACTCATGCCTGTCAGTACAGCATTGATTGGGAACCTAATTTGTGTTTCACAGTAAACCCTATCAAATGAACATTATTTCTAACAGCCTGAGACTTCAAACCCTAGGTACCTTTGACCCACTGGTAAAATACCAAGGGCCTATACAATATCACTGTTTTAAGAACTTTATTTGCTGTATACCACTATAAGGGTCTTGTTTGCAGTTTAAAAAGGTTTCTGGATCCCAGGTGGACCATTCATATATCTTGCCTAAGGTACCTTCTAGAGTTTCATACTGCACTGCCCATGATGGCTGGCAAAGCCTTTGACAGCAGGCGCTTAAGGGCTTACACCACCATCTTTTTTCTAGAGCAGTGGTTCCCAGCTTTTAGAAAAACAGGGCCTGATGAATTCTTTGAAAACCTTTCATGCCCCAACAGTAAAAAAAAAAAAAATTCACACAATTAAAATATGGGAATGCTAAATATATATTGAAATGCTGGAAGGCTCTGGATGGGGCTAGGGTGATGGGGGTTCTGGAAAGGTGAAAGGGGTTAGGGAAATCTCCAGCAGACTCGATGGCCCTGTAAAGGATGAGGTTTTTGGAGGGGGCTTGGGTCTCTCCAGAAGGCTGAGGGCTTTGCAGGGTCATTGTGAGAGTTGGGAGGTACTGTAGGACACTGTTGGCGGTAGGGGGAACTTTGGGAGCTGAAGGCTCTGGAGCAGGCTCGGGGGTACTGTAGAAGGCTGGGTGGCACTGTGGGAGGTTGGGGGGCACTGTGGAGAACTTTCATTGGGCCTGGTGGAACTGATGGGGTTTGAGGGGCATTGTGGGCAATTTTAAGAAGTTGTAAGCACTATGGATGCTGGGAGGAACTGAAAATCATGACATTTTTCAACTCAAATATCATTGCATAAACACACACTATTGTTAGCATTGTTGTTGCAGTGTAACTGGAATCATGGCTCCAAGTAATTATGTAACCAATCTACCTGGAGCCACGTTCATTTCACGGTAGATGAACCTGTGTCCCATCTACCTGGAGCCACGTTCAAAATGAACAGACTTTTCTCCGTGTGTGGGCAAGTCCGTTCATTTCAAAAGTTCGGTGGACTAGCACACAGACGGGTGGATTGTACGCCGGACTGCCGATTTTGTTGGGCTTACCGTTACCTTCTTGACCTTGTGTACATCTAGGGGTTTCCCGAGGTAGATGAACCAAAGAACTGTAGAAATTGACACTGGATCCGCTTTTGGGATTTTTATTTGCAAAAAAGAGTAGACAAAACACAGTCTCTCAATGAAGGTCAGAGGGTTTAGGTAGAAAGTTCAGGTACTCTTGGAACTGCTCAAAATAGAAAGTCTCTCACTATAGAAATCCAGAGAATAGCCACTCACAACTGGATTCTCACAGCTACCGGATAGACCTCCTCTCACTAGGCCTAGCAGCTGATAGAGTGTTCAAATAAAGCAAAGTCCCTGCCACAGACTTGCATGTAGAACGCTTATGAATAAAGTCTCTGCCACAAACTTGTTGTAGAACACTTGTAGTAACTGAAGGATATAGTCAAATTTAGAGAGCCCTCATACGGTACCAGTATCTTACAGCCGGTCCGGCGATACTGTATGAGTGTAGATTCACTTGGTGTCTTTCAACTAAGCTTCCAGGCTCTTTCTGAGAAGCCAGCCTTATGTGTTGCCTTCTCTCGAAGAGTCCTCCCCTGGTTGCTTCCTCAGTTGCTGGGCCTCACCACAGATGAGACGGCACCAGACCACCTTGGAATCCTCCTTCCAGTTATTTTGCCTCTGGCTAGCTAGCCCCGAGACTCGGAATTGGATGGATCCACACCCCAGGCCATGAGGGCCATGGGGTCTGGTCAGGAAGACCAGGACCAAGCAGACAGAAAAATCTTCTGGACCGGAACCCAGAGGCACGTGATGTCAGTACCGTAAGTACCCTCTCCCAGAATGCACAACAGGATGACACTCCCACTGGGATGGTTCCGAGAAAAAGTGGAACTCAATGCGTCCAGCGGAACTGTGTTCTCACACTTGCCAGTGATGACAGCGCCACCTGTGGCCAAGCAGAACACAGTGCAATCCAGCTAGACTGGTACTGAAACCATAATTTGGTATAATTAAGCTCAAAACCAAACTGCAGTTTTTAGGAATTTTAAATAGAAAAACACATAGCGCATGCTCTTCAGGAGCTGGTGCTACAACATCATTTAGGCTGCTTTCACACTGCAGCGGGAGCGGCGTCGGCGGTAAAGTGCCGCTATTTTTAGCGGCGCTTTACCGTCGTTTTAGCGGCGGTGTGCGGGCGCTAGCGGGGTGGTTTTAACCCCCGCTAGCGGCCGAAAAGGGGTTAAACCCGCCCGCAAAGCGCCGCTGCCGGCGGTATTGCCGCGGTGTCCCATTGATTTCAATGGGTAGGAGCGGTTTAGGAGCGGTGAATACACCGCTCCTTCACCGCTGCAAAGATGCGGCTAGCAGGACTTTTTTCACCGTCCTGCCAGCACATCGCTCCAGTGTGAAAGCCCTCCGGCTTTCACACTGGAGTTAAAGGGGCCGGTTTTTTTCAGGCGTTACACAGGCGCTATTTTTAGCGCTGTAACGCCTGAATACCGCCCCAGTGTGAAAGCAGCCTTACTGTTAGTATATATATGTTTTTAAACCCATAGACCATTGTCACTATACAATCCCTGGCAATTAACACGATCCAATATCTTCACTGACCAACCCTGGTGGATCTGGCCTCCATCAGGAAGTTGCTGCGGGCGGTGCTTCTGTGATGGCTATCCTTGCACAATGAGATGCTACAGTCATTCAAAAAATCTTTTAAAACCACAAGCTAGGTGAGCATGTGCTGCTAATACTGTTAATATTATTCTGTTATAAATTTTCTTATCATTTCGTAAAATTTAAAATTGATTAATTGGTATTATATTAATGATATGTTATATGTAACCTAGATGAAACTATAAATGCATGCGGTGCCTTGAAGAAGCAGGAATCTGCAAAACACGTTGGCCCGTCTGCATATCCAAGCATCTTGTTTCAGTATTAATTCATGGTCTAAATTCTTTATGACTATGTGATGATTTTTTATCTGCTATGTAATAAATAAATTTAATATTTTCTTAAATATATATGTGTTCACCTTGGTAACAGACGTTTATACCTCCAATTAAAATCTCATTGCTTTTGAGGGAGCAGTGTCTCTCTCCTACTCTTTTTAAGTAATTCTAAGCCCTTGTACACACGGTCGGAGATTCCGTCGGAATGTGTCCGATCGGAGCGTTTTGTCGGATATTCGTGTGTGGTATGCATCGGACTGTTTCCTTCGGAATATCCGTCGGACCAAATTTTCCAACTTGCCGGAAATATTTTCCGACAAACTGCTCCGATCGGACATACTCCGATCATGTGTAGAGAATTCCGATCGGACAAAGTGCCACGCATGCTCAGATCAAATTCCTACATCAAAGCTATTGGCTACTAGCATGAACGTAGTCCCATCGTAATGAAATTACGTTCTGAAAGATCGGATTTTCCGACAACTTTGTCCGACCGTGTGAATGCACCAGTTTCGGACAAGATCCGTCGGACAAAATCCGACAGATTTGGTTGTCAGAATGTCCGACCTTGTGTACAAGGGCTAAGAGTCTTTCAGGACAGCACTTGGAGAGAGTGCAGCTCCATCCATTTTCCTAGGAAACACTGCAGTCACCCTTTAAAAAAATGGACACTTCCACCATGGCCTCAGTTGTTATAGAGTACCACCAGCCATGCTGAAATTAGATAAGCAAAACATAGCAATAACACCACATTAAAATCACAATTAAGGGAGGGTCATTGTTGCTGTCCTGAAAGACTCCTAGAAATACTGTTACCGGCAAGTCTAACTAAGGTTTCCTCACCTCGTCTTTCAGAACAGCACCTGGAGATGATAAGCAAGTACTTACTTTCCTGCGAATGATTGCTCTGCAGC
The DNA here is from genome assembly GCF_037356315.1 of Lithobates pipiens. NCBI lineage: Eukaryota > Metazoa > Chordata > Amphibia > Anura > Ranidae > Lithobates > Lithobates pipiens. Next base: position 79,405,765 of record NW_027507791.1, on the reverse strand, counting down.
TGAGAGCAAGTCCATCCTATAGTTGTGGGTGAAAGTGGAGAAACTCGTCCACGTGGCTGCTTTGCAGATTCATCCTGGAGAAGCACCAGCTCGTTCCACCCAGGATGTTGCCAAAGCACGGATTGAATGGGCCACTACCCCAGCAATTTATACATCAGTGGCCCCATAGACTTCCTTGATGGCCATACAAAGCCATCTTCCTATAGTGTTTTTAGAGGCACTGCACCCCTTATGTGGCCCGAAGAACAGAATGAACAGAGAATTCGATTTTCTGAATTCCTGTGTGACCTCAAGATAGTGTAACAAGCATCTTCTTGTGTCCAAACTGTGAAACACACTTTCTTTAGGACAGGATAGTGCTGGACAGAAAGTTGGTAGGACTGTCTACTGTGATCTATGAAAAACGGAAGAGACCTTTGGCAAAAAGCCCGGGTCTGTCCTCAAAACTACCCGGTCCGGGAACAGAGTCAAAAAAGGTTCAATAATAGATAGGAGTTGCAGTTCACTGACCCTTCTAGCTGAAGTAACCACAACTAATAATGCTAGCTTCAAAGACCATAAATTAATTGTCGCGTGTTCCAGAGGTTCAAAGGGTCTTTTAGTCAAACCATGTAAAACCAGCAGCAAATCCCATTTGGGGGAAAAATTCAATGGCACTGGCCTAGCTCTGGCCAATGCCCTAAAAAAAAAATTATTAAAGGGTCCTGAGGTAATTGTTTCTCCAAGAATACTGATAAAGCGGCCACCTGAACATTCAACATACTGGCTGCCAAATCCTTCTCCATTCTGTCATGGAGGAACTCAAGAAAAATGACCTCATGTGGAAAATACATTTTGTAAGCGCACCAGGAGTTAAAACATTTCCATGTTTTGAAATAAATGGCCCTTGTGACCCTTTTCCTACTATCTAGCAGAGTTGAAATTAATTTGTCTTCTTCAAGATTTACTCCTCAGTATTAAAGCCCGCAAGTTAAAGATGATCTACATTGGGGTGTAGTGATGGACGAACTTCCGACGGGACGTTTCGCGAACGCGGCCGATAGTTCGCGAACCGGAACGTTCGCGGCGGGCCCCATTGACTTCAATGAGAGGCGAACTTTGCAAACCTACAGGTCAAATTTGCAGCCACAAAATATTTAATAGCTGTGCAAACATAGTCCCACCACATGGCCAATGACATAACACATATATGAGGTGAATCTGGGATCGACAACTACAAGCATTCTTTTTTTATATAGGAAATTGTTGTGACAATTCAGGACTGTGGAGCGCATGAAGGCAATGGAGGAGAGGGAAGGTCAGGGTAGGCAAAGAAGAGGGTGCAGGAGATGATCACCAGCAGCGTGACATAGAGCAATGACACCTGCACCGTGATAGAGTCATCTGACAACAACACCGTGATAGAGAGCACTGACATCAGCAGCGTGACATAAAGCACTAACACCAGCACCGTGATATACAGCACTGACAGCAGCACCATAATAGAGAGTACTGACATCAGCAGCGTGACATACAGCAATGACACCTGCACCGTGATAGAGTGATCTGACACCAGCACCGTGATAGAGAGCACTGACATCAGCAGCGTGACATACAGCAATGACACCTGCACCGTGATAGAGTGATCTGACAACAGCACCGTGATAGAGAGCACTGACATCAGCAGCGTGACATACAGCAATGACACCTGCACCGTGATAGAGTGATCTGACAACAGCACCGTGATAGAGAGCACTGACATTAGCAGCGTGACATAAAGCACTAACACCAGCACCGTGATATACAGCACTGACAGCAGGCCCGTGATAGAGAGCACTGACATCAGCAGCGTGACATACAGCAATGACACCTGCACCGTGATAGAGTCATCTGACACCAGCACAGTGATAGAGAGCACTGACATCAGCAGCGTGACATAAAGCACTAACACCAGCACCGTGATATACAGCACTGACAGCAGCACCGTGATAGAGAGTACTGACATCAGCACCGTAAGCAGCCCCAGGAGGAAGTCAGCATAGCACAGGGATGGTGGGAGCCCCTCATAATGAGCATAGCACAGGGATGGTGGGAGCCCCTCATAATGAGCATAGCACAGGGATGGTGGGAGCCCCTCATAATGAGCATAGCACAGGGATGGTGGGAGCCCCTCATAATATGCTCAGCAGAGGTACAGCCCCAGGAGGAAGTCAGCACAGCACAGGGATGGTGGGAGCCCCTCATAATAAGCAGCCCCAGGAGGATGTCAGCATAGCACAGGGATGGTGGGAGCCCCTCATAATAAGCAGCCCCAGGAGGATGTCAGCAATACACAGGGATGGTGGGAGCCCCTCATAATAAGCAGCCCCAGGAGGAAGTCAGCACAGCACAGGGATGGTGGGAGCCCCTCATAATAAGCAGCCCCAGGAGGAAGTCAGCACAGCACAGGGATGGTGGGAGCCCCTCATAATAAGCATAGCACAGGGATGGTGGGAGCCCCTCATAATAAGCAGCCCCAGGAGGAAGTCAGCACAGCACAGGGATGGTGGGAGCCCCTCATAATAAGCAGCCCCAGTAGAAATATGACACCGCTCAACCTCTTCAAACAGGAGGGTATGGGCATATAGTACGGTGTGCTTTTTTTGGACAAGGAAGTGAGCCAAATGAAGAAAAAAGGTCTGTGTGCTCGATTTAAAAAATTGTTTATAGACATATACATGGTCTACTGGTCACATGTGTTGAATTCCTCCGAGATCCATGCCTCATTCATTTTTAGAAATGTGAGGTAGTTAACACTGTCGTGAGCTAGGCGAGTACGCTTATCGGTCACGATCCCCCCTGCTGCGCTGAACGTCCTTTCGGACAGGACACTGGATGAGGGGCAAGCCAACAGTTCGATTGCAAATTGGGCAAGCTCTGGCCAGAGGTCAAGCCTGCCCACCCAGTAGTCCAGGGGTTCATCACTCCTCAGAGCGTCCACATCGGCCGTTAACCCGATGTAGTCGGACACCTGACGGTCTAGGCGTTCCCTGATGCTGGATCCGGAATGACACCTGTCGATGGGTCGACTGAAAGAATGACCTCATATCAGAAGTCACCAACACATCTTCAAACCAGCCTCTTCTTGCAGGCCCTGTTGGATTGGTACCCGCAACTCCTTCTCTGGGAGTGGGAATTGCTCCTCTGCCAGCGCACGCAAAAGCAGAATGCAGCATTTCTCGAAACAAGGCCTGGAAGTGCTGCATTCTGACAGCCCTCTGTGACTGCGGTAGCATTTCCGCCATTTTGTGTTTGTACCGGGGGTCTAAGTACGTTGCCACCCAGTACTGGTCCTTGACCCTTATGCTTTTTATACGGGGGTCCCTATTAAAACATATTAAAACACTGGAGCATGAAGGCCCCCATTTGCACTAAACTGGAAGCGGTGTGGTGGCCTGGCTCCTGCTCATCATCCAGGATAATGTCGTCCTCTTCATTCTCCTCCCCCTTATCCACGCACAACAACAGGGGTCCCAGAAAGGTTTAAAGCATGCTCTTCTTGCTCCTTCTCATCCGCCCCGTCACCATCCTCCTCTGACTCCTCTTCAGACTCCTGTTGTTCACTTGTCTCAGATAGAGTAGCCCCCCTGGGAATTCATCCAGCATTGCGACCTTCCTCATCTTCCCGCTCCTGCTCCTCCACAGCTTGATCAATGACACGACGCAATGCACGCTCCATAAAGAAGGCATAAGGTACCATGTCACTGATGGCGCCATGGCTGTGACTGACCAGTTTGGTGATCTCCTCAAATGGGCGCAGAAGTCTGCATGCGTCGCGCATGAGAAGCCACTGGCGCGGTGAAAAAAAAAACAGCTCCCCAGAACCTGTTCTGCCGCAGAGTTCATACAGGTAGACGTTAACTGCACATTTTTGCTGGAGCAGCCTATCAAGCATATAGAAGGTTGAGTTCCATCGCGTCGGGCAATCGCAAATAAGACGTCTGACCGGCAGATTGTGTCGCCGCTGAATGTCAGCAAGGCGAGCCATGGCCGTGTAAGATCTTCTGAAATGGGCCGAGATTTTCCTTGCCTGCCGCAAGGTGTCCTGGACCCCAGGGTATTTGACAACTAATCGCTGCACGACCAAGTTTAAGACGTGTGCCATGCATGGCACGTGCGTGATTTTGCCCTGTTATAATGCGCTAAGCAGATTGGCACCGTTGTCACACACCACTTTACTAACTGTCAAATTGAGCGGTGTTAGCCACTGATCTGCCTGTGAACGCAAAGCTGAAAGGAGTGCCGGGCCAGTGTGGCTCTTGGCTTCCAGGCACAACAGACGCAGCACGGCATGGCAACGTCTCACCTGGCATGTCGAATAGGTTCTGGGGAGCTTGGGTGGTGCAGCGGAAGAGACGCTAGCAGCGGAAAAGGAGGAGTCAGCCAAGGAGGAGAGGGAGGAGGATGGAGTAGGAGGAGGAGGAGGAGAAGAAGAGCCAGGCCTGCATGCAATCCGTGGCGGTAAAACCAAATCTACACGGGTGCCATGGGTTACATGCTTGACGGCCGTCAGAAGGTTCACCCAGTGGGCAGTAAAAGTGATATACCTCCCCTGCCCGTGTTTGCTAGACCACGTGTCTGTGGTCAGATGTATCTTGGCACCGACACTGTGTGCCAGAGATACATTCACTTGCCGCTGAACATGGCCATATAGCTCTGGGATGCCCTTCTGTGAGAAATACTTCCTTCCTGGGACCTTCCATTGTGGTGTGCCAATGGCCACAAATTTGCGAAAGGCCTCCGAGTCCACCAGTTTATATGGCAGTAGTTGGCGGGCTATGAGTTCTGACAAGCTAGCCATCAACCGTTGGGCAAGAGGGTTATCCGGCGTCATCATTTTTTTTACGCTCAAACATTAGGCCCATGGAAGCCTGCCTTTTTGCAGAAAAACGTGAGCTTGGCGTGATGGAAGGTGGAGTGTAGGACAATTGTGAGGAGAGAGGAGAAGGAGAAGTAGAAGACGAGGCTGGATGGTGAGAGCCTGGAGTGTGGCTTAGTGTGTTCCGTTGCTCCCACTGGGCTCGGTGATGGCTGCTCATGTGCCTTCTTAAGGCGGTCGTCCCTAGGTGAGTGTTGGGCTTACCGCGACTAATGCGTTGACTGCAAAGATTGCACATGGCAACGCTATTGTCAGCAGCGGACATGTTAAAAAAAGCCCACACTGCGGAGCCATGTGCCGGTGTCCTGGGAGCGCCAGATGTGACCGTACATGGTCGTTGACTCGCTCCTGATACATTTGCAGTCTGCTTTGTCCCTCCTGTGCAATGTAAGTTATTCCTGCTTCTCCTCCCTATCTGCTGGTCCATATCTCCCTCTGAACTTCCTCTCTTGTGGGCACCCACGTGACATCACTAGACACGTCATCATCGACGTCACCTTCCCCACCACTATAAGTAGAGATCTCGGAGTAGGCAGCAACACCGGGGACCAACCTCCTCCTTGGGCTGATCTTGGTACTGTCGTCAGACTGCTGAGTAGCGGTTGTTGCTACCTCCTCTTCCTGATCCAATACCAAGAGTGGCTGCGCATCAGAAATGTCTTGATATGGATCGGAAAATAATTCCTGTGACTCAAGCGGAAGGTATGTGGTGGTGGTGGTGTTGTTGGTGGTAGTGTCTTTGGGGGTGCACATAGCAGAGAGTGAAGAAGAGGGTGCAGATCGAGAGGATGAGGAGGGTGCAGAAGAGTAAGGCTGAGTGAGCCACTCAACCAAGTCTGGTGCGTCCTTTAAATGAATTGAACGCACCTTCTGCAACTTCCCACTTTGGCTCAAGCCTGTTGCTCCTGCCCTACCCCTACCACCCCTGCGGAAGGGCCTGCCTCTTCCTCTGCCTGTCATTTTTTAAATGACCCTGTGACAAAACTCTCAGTCCCTATACTGATGAAGGACTGCTGCAGTATAGGGCAGCGGTCAGCAGTACTGGACTTCGACCCTATGTATTTTGGACCTATACCAGTCCTTAAGGAATAGCAGACTGTACCTCACTCAACCCTATGTACTGTAGTACCCTATACCTTACCAGTCCTTATAAGGACCTTTGTGGAACAAGTAGGTTGTGTGTGACTGATTAGCAGACTGTACGTCAGTCCCTATACTGATAAAGGACTGCTGCAGTATAGGGCAGCGGTCAGCAGTAGTGCACCTCAACCCTATGTATTGTGGACCTATACCAGTCCTTATAGAATAGCAGACTGTACCTCACTCAAACATATGTACTGTAGCACCCTACACCAGGTTACCAGACCTTATAAGGACCTTTGTGGAACAAGTAAGTTGTGTGTGACTGATTAGCAGACTGTACGTCAGTCCCTATACTGATGAAGGACTGCTGCAGTATAGGGCAGCGGTCAGCAATAGTGCACCTCAACCCTTACTGATAAAGGACTGCTGCAGTATAGGGCAGCGGTCAGCAGTAGTGCACCTCAACCCTATGTATTGTGGACCTATACCAGTCCTTAAAGAATAGCAGACTATACCTCACTCAACCCTATGTACTGTAGCACCCTACACCAGGTTACCAGTCCTTATAAAGACCTTTGTGGAACAAGTAGGTTGTGTGTGACCGATTAGCAGACTGTACGTCAGTCCCTATACTGATGAAGGACTGCTGCAGTATAGGGCAGCGGTCAGCAGTAGTGCACCTCAACCCTATGTATTGTGGACCTATACCAGTACTTACAGAATAGCAGACTGTACCTCACTCAACCCTATGTACTGTAGTACCCTATACCTTACCAGTCCTTATAAGGACCTTTGTGGAACAAGTAGGTTGTGTGCGACTGATTAGCAGACTGTACGTCAGTCCCTATACTGATAAAGGACTGCTGCAGTATAGGGCAGCGGTCAGCAGTAGTGCACCTCAACCCTATGTATTGTGGACCTATACCAGTCCTTATAGAATAGCAGACTGTACCTCACTCAACCCTATGTACTGTAGCACCCTACACCAGGTTACCAGTCCTTATAAGGACCTTTGTGGAACAAGTAGGTTGTGACTGATTAGCAGACTGCAGCAGAAGGGCAGCAGTCAAGTATAATATTCTAAAAAGGGGTGTGGAGGAATAGACCTGGCGCTATACCTTTTCCTGCTGGAAATCTGTATGTTAGGATCCTATGGTATATAATTTCCAGCGTGCTGGCAATTAAATGAGAATAGTGAATATAGTAAAAACAATGAAAACCACTAAGTAGCAAATATTTACCATAAATAGTTCTGCCAATATGTTATTATTATTAAATAAATAAAGTGCAAGTGCAAATAAATTACATGTGCCACAATCTATATACTGTCATTCATATAAAAAATTAATAGGGAAAAAAAGTGAATAGGAATATGAAATAAAAATAGAACAAGAAGTGATGGCTTGGTCTTGCCTTTAAATATAGTGACTGTGCTTAGTCTATCAAGTATTTTGTAAAAAGTGTCAGGCTGAGTATAATCAAGATAGAATAGCGTGATAGCTAATACACTGTAAATAAAATAAACGTGTGCAGTGCAAACCAAAAACAGTAATAAGATTAACATTTACAGTGAACGATATGCATTTGAATTGTGAATAGTCTCTAGTGAGTGGCGGAATCTTCCGTGCGTGAGGGAAGAGGAGGGGGGGTGATGGTTCCAATGTTTCCCGTGTTCAGTGGTTATATCTATAATATGCTCTCACCGGAAAAAGTACCCCATCCGGGGTGGATCGACCTTCACAATATCAGCTATTGTGTCGCTCTCTGGCTTGCTTCAGATACAATGCTGGGGGTCTCTCGTTTTTCCGTGAGTGTAGTGTACCACGTTGTGTATGTCAAAAGAAAGGTATATCCATAGCGTGATACCGTTTTAAAAGTTCATATTTATTTGAAAAAAATAGATTAAAACTACTTACAAATGTAGATATTGCTATTGCGGTTGTATTACAGCTTTAGGCAGGTTTAAAAGTCCCGCTCAGCTTCCTGGTTTGTGCTAGAGGTGTACGTCGTCTGGCCACGCCCTACGCGTTTCGTCACTCAAACGTCATCCGGAGCAGCCATCTTCATACACCTTTAGTCTTATATAGGGTGTATTGTCCTCATCGCGCATGCGCGGTCGACCGCCGCCATCTCTAGTGAGGGAAATGCCCTCGTATCTTAGTATTGCGCTGTATGGTATACTTATTGCGCATGTGCGGTCGGTCGCCGCCATTTCTAATGAGGGAATGCCCTCATAGCTACTACGCGATGGACATTACACCGTTACAATTGAAGCTGGCAACTAGCCCACCATATAGAGTCTTGCCCAAATCAATTCTATTATGCAACAACATTATAATAAACATTGAAATACTAAACAAAGAAATACTAAATGCACATGCGCAATAAGTATACCATACAGCGCAATACTAAGATACGAGGGCATTTCCCTCGCTAGAGATGGCGGCGGTCGACCGCGCATGCGCGATGAGGACAATACACCCTATATAAGACTAAAGGTGTATGAAGATGGCCGCTCTGGATGACGTCTGAGTGACGAAACGCGTAGGGCGTGGCCAGACGACGTACACCTCTAGCACAAACCAGGAAGCTGAGCGGGACTTTTAAACCTGCTTAAAGCTGTAATACAACCGCAATAGCAATATCTACGTTTGTAAGTAGTTTTAATCTATTTTTTCAAATAAATATGAACTTTTAAAACGGTATCACGCTATGGATATACCTTTCTTTTGACATACACAACGTGGTACACTACACTCACGGAAAAACGAGAGACCCCCAGCATTGTATCTGAAGCAAGCCAGAGAGCGACACAATAGCTGATATTGTGAAGGTCGATCCACCCCGGATGGGGTACTTTTTCCGGTGAGAGCATATTATAGATATAACCACTGAACACGGGAAACATTGGAACCATCACCCCCCCTCCTCTTCCCTCACGCACGGAAGATTCCGCCACTCACTAGAGACTATTCACAATTCAAATGCATATGGTTCACTGTAAATGTTAATCTTATTACTGTTTTTGGTTTGCACTGCACACGTTTATTTTATTTACAGTGTATTAGCTATCACGCTATTCTATCTTGATTATACTCAGCCTGACACTTTTTTCAAAATACTTGATAGTCTAAGCACAGTCACTATATTTAAAGGCAAGACCAAACCATCACTTCTTGTTCTGTTTTTATTTCATATTCCTATTCACTTTTTTTCCCTATTAATTTTTTATATGAATGACAGTATATAGATTGTGGCACATGTAATTTATTTGCACTTGCACTTTATTTATTTAATAATAATAACATATTGGCAGAACTATTTATGGTAAATATTTGCTACTTAGTGGTTTTCATTGTTTTTACTATATTCACTATTCTCATTTAATTGCCAGCACGCTGGAAATTATATACCATAGGATCCTAACATACAGATTTCCAGCAGGAAAAGGTATAGCGCCAGGTCTATTCCTCCACACCCCTTTTTAGTATCTTTCCACCTGTCAAGGTGGAAATAAATAGAGTCTGCTCTTACCTAATTTCCCATATTATATATTTTATACATTTTTATACATTTTTATAATTTATACATTTCCTACAGCATAAATCCAATACCTCTTAAATTAAGCGGTCCATAGCGCAATCTAACCCCCTTCCCTTTAAGTATAATATTCTTTCTATATTTGGAAGAAAGAATATTATACGTGTACCAGCCTATTACCATACCACTGATACCAGTCCTGAAAAGAACCTTTGTGGACCTAATATAGTAACAGCTACTGATAAAACTAACCCTCACTGCCTCACACACTGCTTCCTGCCTGTCCCTATATAAACTGACAAAACAGAGGCTGCTGGAACAATAACTGGTTACTGGAATAGCACTTTTGTGGACCTGATAGTAACAGCTAATGATTAAACTGACTGTCCCTGCAGCACACACCGTCCTGTCCCTTTCTCTAAACTGACAAAAGACACTCAGGCTGCTGAACTACACCTAACACCTATACCAGTCCTGAAAAGAAATTTTGTGTACCAAATAGCTAGCGATTTGGCTCACTGCAATCTCTCCCTGCTCCACACAGCAACCTCTCCCTATAGTGACAGATGAAAGAATGTAAAATGGCCGCCGGATCGGGTGTATTTATAAGTTAGGGGAAATGTCCAAGTGTCCATGTGCTGTAATGTCTCAATTGGCTGTCCTGTACCCCATGATGGATGTGTCATCATAGGTCAAAGTTCTTTTACACAGTAAACACGGAAGTCCGCTGGGCGAACGGTGGCAATAGTCCGCCGATCGGGCGAATCGCGAACAGCCGAAATTCGCCCGCGAAATGACTGCCGGGCGAACCGTTCGGCCATCACTATTGGGGTGCAGGTCCCTGACTCAGTAGGTCCTCTCGGAATGGTGGTAACCAGTGGGGTTCTACTGCTAGCATCCATAAAGTTGAGAACCATGCCCTCTTGGGCCAAAAGGGGGCTACTAGAATCAGGCTTGTGGATTCCTTCTGTAACTTTTTGAGTACTAGAGGGATCTTCCGAAAAGCGGGGGAAGCATAGCACAAGTCGAAGGCCCAAGGCTGAACTAGTGCGTCCAGCCCCTGTGCTTGGTCCTGCCTGTTTAGGGAGAAGTAAACAGCCATCTTTGTATTTGCCTGTGATGCAAATAGGTCTCCCGATCTGTCTACGAGCATCTGGAAGACTTCTGTACTCAGGCTTTATTCTGACTCTAACTCTCTTCTCCGGCTTAGAAAGTCTGCTATTTGATTTAGGCTGCCCTTCAGGTGTACTGCTGTTAGAGACGCTAGATTGTCCTCTGCCTATGTCAGAATCTGAAGGGCCAAGAGCAGCAGAACCCTGCTTCTACTGCCGTGGCATTGTCAGACCATACCTGGACATGGTGGCTGTTGATCCTGTCCTTGAATGCCAAAAGCCATAAGAGAATAGCCCTCAATTCTCTCCAATTGGAGGATCTATTAGTCTACTTGTTTGTCCAAGATCCTTGGGCAATCTGACCTTCTAGATGGGCGTCCCAACCCCAGGAGCTTGCGTCCGTTGTTAAACTCTATTCTGCTGGAAAAGTCCAGAACAGGCCCCTGTTTAAGTTTGTCTACCTCCTCCAGCACCATAATTTCCTCTTGACCCAAGAGGGAATCATGATTTGTTTCTCCAATGACCCCCCCGGAAGACCAATTCTGCAGAATTGTCTGCTGGATAGCTCTTGAATGGAGGCGGGCCCACTGCACCTGTCAGATTGATGCTGTGAAAAGACCCAGCGTGCACATGGCTGTCGATCATGATTGACAAACTCGTTTGGACTTTCTTCACCACATTCTGGATTTTCATTATTTTTTCCTCTGGGAGAAAAAATTTCCTTCACAGAATTGATGGTGTAACCCAAGAATTGTATTATCTGAAAAGGAATCAGGTTCGACTTATCTCTGTTGATAAACACAAGGAGATCGTCCAGGTAAGGTACAATCAAAATTCCCCTAATCCTGAGCAGTGCCAGGGCTTCCGCCATAATCTTTGTGAAAATTGTCGGAGGAGAGGACAGTCTGAATGGAAGGGCTCTGAACTGTAGGTGCTACACTACCCCTTCCATCTTGACCGCTAACTGCAAATATTTTTGTGATGCTGGTGCTATGGGGGCACACATCCCTGAGGTCTATGGACGCTAGGAAGCATCCTGCTGTTAAGCCCCATACACACTATCAGTTTTTCTGGTGAGTTTTTCCTTCAGATTTACCAAAACCGTATAATAGGAGACTGCATTGGGCGAGGAGAGAGGGTGGTGCTGAAACAAGTTAGTCTATTTATCAGGTTTTGGCCAATATTCACACAAATGTCACTAAAGGTTCACACATTTTTCTTGGGTAAAAGGTGTGTGAATCTGGGTAGAAACCAAAAATAAATAGACACCAAAGACTCAAAACCAGTCTATTAGCTTGTCAGGTAGCCAATGGTTTTTATATAATACATTAGCATATGAATTACAGCCATTTAAATGCAAGTCTTTTGTGTTATACTAGAGTGAACTTTTCCGAGTTTTTCCCTTCTTATCACAATTTACTGAATCTGATGTATGACACTTAAAGTGATTCTCACGCTCACCAAATAGCATATCTGTCCATCCACTCTCACACCCAGAACTGTCTCTAAAGCCTCTCAAACTCATTGCAATCACCCTGTCTGCTCTGTCTGATAAAGCAACAGTGGTGAACTAAAATACATCATTCTATAATCCCACTGTCGTTGTTTGTCTGGAAACACACTGCACTTTGTCTGTTGTCTGGCACTTCAATTTACAAACCTTATGTATATAAAAATCAGATCTTCTAACAGCAGTCTCATCTATTTTTCATAAATTCAATGAAAGGTTCATTTTTTTATTTCTATGTTAAGAGATTCTCCTAGATAAAAGATTCCTCTATGCTGGTGAATCCTATTGTACCTTCTTTTGGTCTAGTCTCCTTCCTATTGGCCTCATCACGCTGTAGCAAAAGGGGATTGATGACACAGAGACCAAGTGGAGACCAGTACACGAATTCCGCGTACACACGTAGCCGACTATCCGGCGGACTTAGTCTGGCGGACTTCCCGCCGGACTGTCCGCCGGACTTTCCGAACGGGCTACTTGCCCACACACGGCACTTTTTAAGCGAACTAATACGGCGTACTAAGTCCGCCGTACTATCCGCCCTACTTTTGAAATGAACAGACTCGCCCATACACGCGGAGGAAAGTCCGCTCATTTTGAGCGCGTCTCCAGGTAGGCGGGGCCCGCAAAGGAGACGCCGCTGGCCCCGCCACCTGGTATGGACTTAAAGGGGAACCCCAACGCCGAAAAAATCGGCGTGGGGGTCCCCCTAGGTCCACATCAGACCCTTGTCCGAGCATGCTACCCGGCTGGCCACCCCAAAGCACCTTGTCCCCATGTTGATGAGGACAAGGGCCTCTTACCGACAACCCTGGCCGTTGGTTGTCGGGGTCTGCGGGCTGGGGGCTTATCGGAATCCAGGAGCCCCCTTTAATAAGGGGGCTCCCGGATACCGGCCCCCCACCCTATGTGAATGAGTATGGGGTACAATGTACCCCTACCCATTCACCTGTAAAATAAAGTACAAAAAAACACAACACACAAGATAAAATAGTTTATTGCACAGCTCCGGGGGTCTTCTGTCTTCGGGGGTCTTCTCACCGGACTCCTCCGCTATCTTCTGCTAGCTCTTTTACTAGCAGAGGAGCCCAGCTTTCTTCCTCACCGCCGCCCTCTTCTTCTGACTTCGGGGGTCTTGTCCCCCTCTTCGGTTCTTCTGTCGCCACTGTCGTCGCTGCCTTCTGTTCTTCTGTTCTTCTCTTCAGATGTTGCCTCATCGCATCCTCTGCTCACAATGGCACGGACGCAACGTGCGGCGACTTATATAGGGACATCACCGGATGATGTCCCCGCCCATTATGGTGTCACATGCCATTGTGAGCGGAGGATGCGACGAGGCAACATCTGAAGAGAAGAACAGGAGAACTGAAGAACTGAAGAACAGAAGGTGGCGACGACAGCGGCGACAGAAGACCGGGCCACCACCTATAAAAGAGCTATAAGAAGGCGCGGTGGCCCGGCAGAAGAACCGAAGAGGGGGACAAGACCCCTGAAGTCGGAAGAAGAGGGCGGCGGCGAGGAAGAAAGCCGGGCTCCTCCGCTAGTAAAAGAGCTAGCAGAAGATAGCGGTGGAGTCCGGCGAGAAGACCCCCGAAGACGGAAGACCCCCGGAGCTGTGCAATAAACTATTTTATCTTGTGTGTTGTGTTTTTTTGTACTTTATTTTACAGGTGAATGGGTAGGGGTACATTGTACCCCATACTCATTCACATAGGGTGGGGGGGGCGGTATCCGGGGGCCCCCTTATTAAAGGGAGCTCCCGGATTCCGATAAGCCCCCCGCCCACAGACCCCGACAACCAACGGCCAGGGTTGTGGGGAAGAGGCCCTTGTCCTCATCAACATGGGGACAAGGTGCTTTGGGGTGGGGGGGCCGCGCGGCACCCCCGATGTTGAGGGCACGCGGCCTGGTACGGCTCAGGAGGGGGGACCGTTCGCTCGTCCCCCACTTTCCTGGCCGTGCTCGGACAAGGGTCTGATGTGGACCTGGGGGGACCCCCACGCCGATTTTTTTCCCCTTTAAGTCCATACCAGGTGACGGGGCCAGCGATGCATCCTTCGCGGGCCCCGCATACCTGGAGACGTGCTCAAAATGAGCGGACTTTTCTCCGGGTGGGAAAAGTCTGCTCATTTCAAAAGTACGGCGGACTGGCATATGCAAATGCAAATGCAAGTCCGATGGGAAGATTGGAGTGCAAAACTACTCTCTAAGTCCGCCGTACTTTCGGGTCAAAAAAGTCCACCGGAGGCTACACACGGGGGCATTGTCCGGCGGACTTGAGTTTGCCGGACTTTTCCACCCGATTGTTTGATCGTGTGTACGCGGCATAAGATGACCACATTTTCAAAATGTAGTCTGGGTACAGCATGTGGGTTCAGCGGGGGTTATTAGCCAAATGGTGCATATGGCCAGATTGTGCGTACATTGGGAGAGACCTAAGGGGGTACAGTTAAATAAAGAATACAAAATAACATGCTGGGAGGTATAAAAAGAAGGTTGCGGCTGTCAACAAATAGATACACTATGGGGGTTATTTAGGAAAGGCAAATCCACTTTGCAAAGTGCACTTGAAATTGCACTAAAAGTACACTTGGAAGTGCAGTCGCTGTAAATCTGAGGGGTAGATCTGAAATGAGGGGAAGTTCTACTGAATTTATCATCCAAACATGTGCAAGCTAAAATGCTGTTTTTTTATTTTCCTTGCATGTCCCCCTCAGATCTACAGCGACTGCAATTCCAAGTGTACTTTCAGTGCAATTTCAAGGTTGCCTTTCGTAAATAACCCCCATATAGAAAATGGTATCATATAAATTGCCACTTCTTTTAACAGTCTAAGCTGTCTAGCAGAACTGGCAGTTACCTGGCAATCCATATAAAACTGGCAGGGGTGCTTATCAAAGCTGAACTAAACGCTTAGATTAAACTGCTTACCAAAAGTTACATTAATCAAGGAAATGTACTGAATACTAACTTACAGTTACTAGTGTGCTTATGTTAGCTACCCAGATAGCAGTGGCATTCCGCCACTATTAAACCGGGAGTCCACCGGGACTCCGCGTTTTTTTTTTTTTTTTTTAAAAGCCAGCAGCTACAAATACTGCAGCTGCTGACTTTTAAAATAGTGACACTTAACTGTCCAGCGCGCCCGCGATGTCGGCACCCGAAGCCGATCGCTAGGTCGTCTGTCGGGTCCTGCCGCCGCCATCTTGGGTATGGGAATCAGGAAATGGAGCCTTTCGGCTTCATTTCCCGGTTCCCTACTGCGCATGCGCGAGCCGCGCGGCGCAATCCGGACGGTCCCCGCTGCCTCTGGGAACTGTGTGTTTCCCAGCAGGCAGCGGGGCACTTGCGCAAAGGGGCGGGCAGTTGCGGAAAGGGGCGTAATCTACGCCCCTTTCCGCAGACAGCTATCCTGGAAGTGGGTGCAGTTACCTATATTATCCAGGTAACTGCACCCCCCTCCCCCCTGAAAGGTGCCAATTGTGGCGCCGGAGGGGGGGGGGATTCCGATGAGCGGAGGTCCATTTTAGGGTGGACCTCCGCTTTAAGTGCCCCAGCAGGGTTGCTAGTCCCATGGCTCTGAGCGGAGAGAGTATCTGTCATACAGCTCAGAGCCCTGCTCCCCCCTCCCTCCCTCCTTCCTCTCTCGCACGGGACGACACAGCCGACTTGCTCCTTCTTCCCCCACTGCTCTCCTGTGTGTGCTTTGCAGGAAGTCAAGTGTGAAGCTAATGAGCCCACACCTCCCGTGGTACACATACGGGATAGTGGGGGGGGGGGGAAAGGAGCAGATCGGCTGTGTCATCCCATGCAAGAGAGGAAGAAGGGAGCATGGAGAACTGTTGGCTCTGAGCTGTATGAGAGCTACGCTCTCTGCTCAGAGCCGTGCTGAGGAGGCAGGCAGCATTGATGAGCACTGATCGGCTGCACTGATAGGCAGTGCTGATAGGAGGCATTGATGGGCACTGATAGGTGGCATTGATAAGCAATGATCTGTGGCATGGATAGGCGGCGGGGCACTGATAGGCATTGATGAGCACTGATAGAATTGGGCATTGATAAGCTCTGATAGGTGGCACTGATAGGCATCATTGATGAGCACTGATAGGCAACACTGATAGGCGGAAGTGATGGGCACTGATAGGCATTGAGCACTGATAAGCAACACTCATAGGTGGCACTTATGGACGCTGATAGGTGACACTGAGGGATACTGATAGATGGCATTGATGAACATTGATAGGTGGCACTGGTAGGCAGCATTGATGGGCACTGATAGGTGGAATTGATGGGCACTGATAGGCAGTATTGATGGGCACTGATAGGCGGCACTGAAATGCAGAACTGATAGGCGCTATTGATGAGCATTGATAGGCGGCACTGATAGGCAGCATTGATGGACACTAATAGGTGGCATTGATGGACACTGATAGGTGGCAGTGATAGGCAGCACTGATTATCAGTGTAAACAATTTACTGACATTCTTGGCAGTTAACACTTCTCCTTTCCTTAGACAGACACAGCGTGGGAGGAAAGGGCTGCTGATACCCAGCAAGTCTGTTAACATGTGATTAGCTAATCACATGGTAAAGGGCCGCCGTGATTGCACTAGATGCGCATCTCAGAGGGCATACGGGAGGCAGAGTTCTGGGAGCATATCCATGGAGATCCTCACAAAATTGGAAGCCCAGGGGTCGGATGGGGGGGGGGGTCAGGGGAGCCCATCACGGTTTCTTGCACCAGGGACCTGAAGGTTCTAGTTATGCCTCTGTCAGATAGCATACCATTGTTACGCCCCTGTCAAATAGCAAGCAATTGTGCTGCCAGTTTGAAAATGACTTGCTAAGCTATTGCTAGACTTGCCAAGCTTCACAATTTTGTTGTACAATTGCACCAAGTCTGCATTGCATGACTCCAGATCAACTTTCTTTGTAAACATTCTGCAGGTCTGCTGCAAGTTATGTTGTGTTATAGTTATCCCACCAAATGGAAAAAAATCTTTTAGTTCTACTTTAACTCCTGACTTCAGTTTTTTTGCATAGGGCAACTGTTAATCTCCCAGCAGCTTCTTTTCAAATCCCAGACTCTCACCTTCACCACATCAAAGCATGAAGAAGTTTAGATTTCATGGATAAGCTATTACAGGGCTGAACAAAAGCAGAGACATCATTAGAAATCCTACCTTTTTTTAAATGAATAGTCATAAATGAAAAATAATTTTAAAACCTTTTTTTGTATACACATTGCTCCATGCATCATCTGCCATGTTCCTCAGTCTGTGATGTGCTCGTGCAGCAGAGGAGGAATTGACTCCCTTACCTAGCTATAGCGCGTATATGGCAGTTGCTTTTAGGCCTACAAGGCTTGAAAGGGATGGTCTTATTGTTTTTTTTTTTTTTAAATAATATAATTTATACCAAAATAAAGAAAAGTGTTGATACCTAAGAGAAGGATTTAGCAGAATCTTGTATTATTTAAAGGCTGGCAACTTGACAATGCAAAGTAAGATAGCACATAATAGGAACATGGATAACTGTATCAGTTTGCAGAGTTCGTGATTTGACATTGATCAGGCTGGTTTACTCAAGGCATAGGTTTGTAAACTCGTTGGCACGCTGCACACCATTTTGGGCCAAACATTCTGCAATAATTTATGGTTAGGTGACTTTTGGCAAATTCCTCTATGCTGTGCCAAGTCCTTGCAACCTCCTCTGTATCTTGTCTGCCCTACAGCACAGCCAGTCATGAGGGCTTGTGTCATTACAACGACCTTCTGTATAAATTCATTACAGGAGTTCATGTTTGCCATTGATTGACTGCAGATGGCACTTTCCAACTAGATACACTGGGGTTGATTTACTAAAATTGGTACAGCTGTGCATGGTGGCCAATCAGCTTCCAACTTCAGCTTGTTCAATTAAGCTTTGACAAAAAAAATGGAAGCTGATTGTTTTCTATGCAGAGCTGCACCAGATTTTGTACTCTCCAGGTTTAGTAAATCCACCCAACTGTTTGCTATTCATATTCATTATTATTTTAAGCTGAGCTTCAAGCAGATATAAAAGACGAAATACACAGGGAAAAGTCCTTTGTTACTTAACCCCTTGAGGCCGATCTCACACAAATACGCAGCTCCCCTAGACAGGGCTAGTGATGGACGAACTTCCGACGGGACGTTTTGCGAACGCGGCTGATAGTTCGCGAACGCGGCTGATCGTTCGCGAACTGGAACGTTCGTGGCGGGCCCCATTGACTTTAATGGGAGGCGAACTTCTCAAACCTACAGGTCAAATTTGCAGCCACAAAATAATTACTAGCTGTGCAAACATAGTCCCACCACATGGCCAATGACATAACACATGTATGAGGTGAAACTGGGATCGACAACTACAAGCATTCTTTTTTTATATGGGAAATTGTTGTGACAATTCAGGACTGTGGAGCGCATGAAGGCAATGGAGGAGAGGGAAGGTCAGGGACCAGGGTAGGCAAAGAAGAGGGTGCAGGAGATGATCACCAGCAGCGTGACATACAGCAATGACACCTGCACCATGATAGAGTCATCTGACAACAGCACCGTGATAGAGAGCACTGACATCAGCAGCGTGACATAAAGCACTAACACCAGCACCTTGATATACAGCACTGACAGCAGCACCGTGATAGAGAGCACTGACATCAGCAGCGTGACATAAAGCACTAACACCAGCACCGTGATATACAGCACTGACAGCAGCACTGTGATAGAGAGCACTGACATCAGCAGCGTGACATAAAGCACTAACACCAGCACCAAGAAATACAGCACTGACAGCAGCACCGTGATAGAGAGAACTGACATCAGCAGCGTGACATAAAGCACTGACATTTGCACCGTAAGCAGCCCCAGGAGGAAGTCAGCATAGCACAGGGATGGTGGGAGCCCCTCATAATGAGCATAGCACAGGGATGGTTGGAGCCCCTCATAATGCGCATAGCACAGGGATGGTGGGAGCCCCTCATAATGAGCATTGCACAGGGATGGTGGGAGCCCCTCATAATAAGCAGCCCCAGGAGGATGTCAGCATAGCACAGGGATGGTGGGAGCCCCTCATAATAAGCAGCCCCAGGAGGAAGTCAGCACAGCACAGGGATGGTGGGAGCCCCTCATAATATGCACATGCATACTCAACCCTATGTACTGTAGTACCCTATACCTTACCAGTCCTTATAAGGACCTTTGTGGAACAAGTAGGTTGTGACTGATTAGCAGACTGTACGTCAGTCCCTATACCGATGAAGGACTGCTGCAGTATAGGGCAGCGGTCAGCAGTAGTGCACCTCAACCCTATGTATTGTGGACCTATACCAGTCCTTATAGAATGGCAGACTGTACCTCACTCAACCCTATGTTCTGTAGAACCCTAGACAGACCAAGTTACCAGTCCTTATAAGGACCTTTGTGGAACAAGTAGGTTGTGACTGATTAGCAGACTGTACGTCAGTCCCTATACCGATGAAGGACTGCTGCAGTATAGGGCAGTGGTCAGCAGTAGTGCACCTCAACCCTATGTATTGTGGACCTATACCAGTCCTTATAGAATAGCAGACTGTACCTCACTCAACCCTATGTACTATAGCACCCTACACCAGGTTATTACCAGTCCTTATAAAGGACCTTTGTGGAACAAGTAGGTTGTGAATGATTAGCAGACTGCAGCAGAAGGGCAGCAGTCAAGTATAATAACCAGTCCTGAAAAGAACCTTTGTGGAACTAATAGTAACAGCTACTGATTAAACTGACCCTCACTGCCTCACACACTGCTCCTGCCTGTCCCCATATAAACTGACAAAACAGAGGCTACTGGAACAAAAACTGGAATAGCACTTTTGTGGACCTGATAGTAACAGCTAATGACTAAACTGACTGTCCCTACAGCAGCACACACCGTCCTGTCCCTTTCTCTAAACTGACAAAAGATGCTCAGGCTACTGCAACAATCAGTAGCACAGCAAACCTATATACACCTAACACCTATACCAGTCCTGAAAAGAACTTTTGTGTACCAAATAGCTAGCGATTTGGGTCACTGCAATCTCTCCCTGCTCCACACAGCAACCTCTCCCTATAGGGACAGAAGAAAGAATGTAAAATGGCTGCCGGATCGGGTGTATTTATAAGTTAGGGGGAATGTCCAAGTGTCCATGTGCTGTAATGTCTCAATTGACTGTCCTGTACCCCATGATGGATGTGTCATCATAGGTCAAAGTTCTTTTACACAGTAAACACGGAAGTCCGCTGGGCGAACTGCGGCAATAGTCTGCCAATCGGGCGAATCGCGAACAGCCGAAATTCGCCGCGAAACGACCGCCGGGCGAACCGTTCGGCCATCACTAGACAGGGCTTTTTTTCGTGTGGGCCGCATATTTGCGCAGCTCCCACGGTGCGCTCCCAGCACAGAGACCGGAGTCGCACCGAGAGCTCCGGGTCCCATGCTAACGATCGAGATCCAAAACAACCCGGCTCACCGGAACAGTGTGATACCCTCTGATTGGCTACCACAGTGATCAGTCACTGTGAAGCCCGCCCCCATATTTTCTCTTAGACCCCTTTCACACTGAGGTGGTTTTAGCGCTAGAAAAGCCTGTAAAGCACCTGAAAACCGTCTCCCACTGGCTCCCTTGATTCAGCGTGACTTTTCACACTGGGTCGGTGCACTTGGGGAACGTTAGCAAAAGTCCTGCAAGCAGCATCTTTGGGGGTGGGTTGGGAGCGCTGTATTTAGCGCTCCCAAAATGCCCTGCCCATTGAAATGAATGGCCAGCTCTTCCAAAGCACCTAAAAAATGCTTTGGAGGCGCTGCAACACAGGGGATTCTAACTCCTTCTTTGGGGTTAAAACGCACCCTGCTAGCGTCCGAAAAGAGCAGCTTAAACAGCGCTAAAGCACTGTTAAAACAAGCAGCGCTTTAGCGCCAATGTGGCCGTGGCCCCAGTGTGAAAGGGGTCTTACTGTGATACATATTATCTCTCGGTTTCCTTGCAGAGAGAAAAAATAAGTGTGTGTAAAATAATAACAATACAAAATAAAAAAATATCTATATCAAAGTTTAGAGAAAATACCTAGATCTAGGTACCGTAAGTGCCAGGGTTAGTGTTTGGATCAAGGTCAAGGTCAGTAATTTTTTGAACAGGATTTTTTTTTTTAATTAGTAGTAGTGTCAGTGTGTTTTAGGTAGGATAAAAAAAAAGCAAAATGCGCACTATTGATTCTGGCTGTACTATGGGTACATACAACAACTACCATACACGTATGTGCACTGATTCGCTGTGATCATCAGAAGCAGGAGGATTTATTTGGGGTTGTTCTTTAGTGGAAGGGTATGTTAGTAGCAAGAAATATACAGCTAAATTAAAAAAGACGTTTTTTTTGTTTGTTTTGTTGTTTACTATTTTGGGCCAGTTTTCACTCAGACGTGTTTTACCTTAATGCAGGGAATGCATTAAGGTAAAAAAGGTAGATTAGATATATACGCAGTGCTACCTGTAATTAGTGTAATACACACCCTATCAGTGTAGAGATCAAAAATGCATACATTACTATTAAATAAATGTTTCTTAAATGATCGATGAATAGTGGGATATTTTAAAATATATGTTGAATAACTAAAATACTGTGTCTGAACAGTGAATAATGTGATTAAATGGATAAAAAATATAAAATAGACAACTTAATCCAAAGTGCTCCTATGAGAGGTAGTGTTCAAAGTACATAGAGCGGGGTTCCACCCTAAAGTGGAACTTCCGCTGATCGGAACCCTCCCCCCCTCCGGTGTCACAATTGGCACCTTTCAGGGGGTAGGGGGGGTGGAGATACCTGTCAAAGACAGGTATTTTCACCCACTTCCGGGCATAGACTCCCGTGGGAGTCTATGCCTCTTCCTGTCCTGCCGTGCTGTCTGCTGGGACACACACGGGTCCCAGAGACAGCGCGGACAATTCCTATTGCGTTGCGCGACTCGCGCATGCGCAGTAGGGAACCGGGAAGTGAAGCCGATTCACTTCACTTCCTGATTCCCTCACCTAGAATGGTGGCGGCAGCAGCCAAGAGCCGAGCGATCAATTGGCCTCGGCTGCCGGCATCGCTGGACCCTGGGACAGGTGAGTGTCCATTTATTAAAAGTCAGCAGCTGTAGTATTTATAGCTGCTGGCTTTTAATATTTTTTTCCCCAGTACAGTCCCGCTTTAATATGTGAATTGAAAAAAGGTGCTCATGTGCATAAGTGATCAATAATTGCGTCACTGCCAATCCTGACAAAAAAAGTCTCAAAACTGAGAGACTTGTTCATAAATCACAGTGCTCATGCGTATACAAGTGGTATCCAAATGCGTCACTAATGACCGCGGTGTAGACAATCTATATTTCTCAAACAATTTAAAAAGTTGTTCAAACATGCTATAGTGTCATCACTCAGGCTCCCTTTAGCCAGATGAACAGGAGGGCCAAAACCTCCTTAATTAAAACTGCCCTAAACGGCCTCTGCTAATCAGCTAGCACCATCAGCAATGCGACAGGTTTAAAGCTAGTAGCTTTCTTGTCATTTATTTATTTTAGTATCTGGTTATTGGTGGCTCGCAGGATCCTTTTACATCATGGTAAAAAATGTCTTGGCTTTAGAACCTACTTGAATCGCAGCAGAGGAAAATCTGGTCTCTTGCCCTGCTAGACAAAGCTGTGTTAATCTCAGAACTGGATGGACAAAAAATACACATTCTTTGGCAATGACAACACCTCCCGTATATGTATTTTATATGTGTATTTGTTTGTCTGGAGTTCCGTTTTAAATCAATTGTCATCCTCTGTCATAGGTTTGCAGAAATGCTTCCTAGAGATTACAGAATGTTCACATTGTTTGTTACATATCATCAAATTCAGACCTTAGCAGTGCTGTCTGCAGTCAAACTTTTTGACATATATTAGTCACAGCAGTATTTGTATTGCTAATTAATTGGCAATCCTAGCTGTCACTAACCTCCTGTCTAGTATTTGTAGAGCAGGATGATTTGGATATTGTCAGACACAGACACAGAACAGGGTCAGATATAGGATATTAGTGAAGGTCAGAGTAAGGACAAGAGTGAACTTGAAAGTGATAGAGCCGGCAGATCCGGCATAGCTTCTTCTTTGCTATGTGTGTCCTTCAAAAATCCTAAGCTCTGAAAAATCATCTTTTTTCTTGTAATGTGTTCAAAGACAAAACTCAATAAATATATTTTATATTATATATTTTTATTTGCTGTTACTGACCTATGAATAGCTGCCATTTTGTACTTTAACCACTTAAGCCCCAGACCAATTTGCAGCCAAAGGACCAGGCCCCTTTTTGCGATTCGGCACTGCGTTGCTTTAACTGACAATTGCACGGTAGTGCAACGTGGCTCCCAAACAAAATTGGTGTTCTTTTTTTCCCACAAACAGAGCTTTCTGTTGGTGGTCTTTGATCCCCTCTGCATTTTTTTTTTTTTTGCGCTATAAACAAAAATAGAGCGACAATTTTGAAAAAAATGCAATATTTTTTACTTTTTGATATAATAAATATCCCCAAAAATATCTAAAAACATTTTTTTACTCAGTTTAGTCCGATACGTATTCCTCTATATATTTTTGTTAATCACAATTAGCGATTATTAATTGGTTTGCGCAAAAGTTATAGCGTTTACAAAATAGGGGATAGTTTTATAGCATTTTTATTAATATATCTTTTTTTTACTAGTAATGGCGGCGATCAGCGATTTTTATTGTGACTGTGACATTATGGCGGACACATCGGACATTTTTGACACATTTTTGGGACCATTGTCGTTTATACAGCAATCAGTGCTATTTAAATGCACTGATTCCTGTGTAAATGACACTGGCAGTGAAGGAGTTAACCACCAGGGGCTTGCCATGTGTGAGTTCAATAGGAATTTAGTGCGAATTTGTGAGTGGAGTGGTCACATCTGCGATTTTTATTTTCTATAAAATCTAGGAAAAAAAATAAAAACATTTGCAGTGATGTGAACACTGGACTGCAATTTCAATCCGGCCCCATAGAAGTCAATGGAAATGAATTTCGCTCCACACTAAATTCGCACAGGACCCTTTTTTGAAATGGATCAAATGATGCTGTCATCTTCTCCTTGACGCTCCAGTCTACAGATGGTAAATATGAGTCATCACGTGCAGTTTAGGGCTATTAATCCTGCATTGTACAGTGGCCAAGAGTGCTTAATGCCGCATACACAAGATCAAACAAGCGGGTGGAAAAGTCCGGCAAACTCAAGTCCGCCGGACAATCCCCCCGTGTGTAGCCTTCGGCATACTTTTTTGACCCGAAAGTACGGCGGACTTAGAAAGTCGTTTTGCACTGCAATCTTCCCGCCGGACTCGCATTTCGGCGGACAATCCGGCCGTGTGTGTGCCAGTCCGCCGTACTTTTGAAATGAACAGACTTTTCCCGCCCGGAGAAAAGTCTGCTCATTTCGAGCGGGTCTCCAGGTAGGCAGGGCCCACGAAGGAGACGTCGCTGGCCCCGCCACCTGTTATGGACTTAAAGGGGAACCCCAACCCCGAAAAAAACGGCGTGGGGGTCCCAAGTACCATGTGACATCAACCCATGTGACATCAACCGATGACACCGCCCCTTGTCCCTATATAAATCCCTGCGCAGCGCGTCCCTGCCATTGCGGCCGGAGAGAGCTTTGAGTCAACATCTCCAGGAGAAGAAGGAGAAGAAGAAGAAGAATGGAAGGTGGCGGCGGCGGCGACAGAAGACCGGGCCACCGCCTGTAAAAGAGCTATAAGAAGGCGCGGTGGCCCGGCAGAAGAACCGAAGAGGGGGACAAGACCCCCGAAGTCGGAAGAAGAGGCCGCGGCAACGAAGAAGAATGCCGGGCAAAAGAGCTACAAGAAGATAGTGGAGGAGTCCGGCGAGAAGACCCCCGAAGACGGAAGACCCCCGGAGCTGTGCAATAAATTATTTTATCTTGTGTGTTGTGTTTTTTTTTGTACTTTTTTTCACAGGTGAATGGGTAGGGGTACATTGTACCCCATACTCATTCACATAGGGTGGGGGGCCGGTATCCGGGGGCCCCCTTATTAAAGGGGGCTCCCGGATTCCGATAAGCCCCTCGCCCGCAGACCAACGGCCAGGGTTGTCGGGAAGAGGCCCTTGTCCTCATCAACATGGGGACAAGGTGCTTTGGGGTGGGGGGCCGCGCGGCCCCCCCTTCCCCAAGGCACCCCCCATGTTGAGGGCACGCGGCCTGGTACGGCTCAGGAGGGGGGGGGGGGCGCTCGCTCTCCCCTCCTTTCCTGGCCGGCCGGGTAGCATGCTCGGACAAGGGTCTGTTGTGGACTTGGGGGGGACCCCCACGCCAATTTTTTTTGCCGTTGGGGTTCCCCTTTAAGTCCATACCAGGTGGCGGGGCCAGCGGTGTCTCCTTCGTGGGCCCCGCCTACCTGGAGACGCGCTCGAAATGAGCGGACTTTCCTCCGTGTGTGTGGGCGAGTCCGTTCATTTCAAAAGTAGGGCGGATACTACGGCGGACTTAGTACGCTGTATTAGTCCGCTGAAAAAGTGCTGTGTGTGGGCAAGAAGCCCGTTCGGAAAGTCCGACGGACAGTCTGGCGGGAAGTCCGCCAGACTAAGTCCGTCGGACAGACGTGTGTACGCGGCTTTAGAGAGAAGGCCTCGCAGGACCAGTTACACTGGTGGAGGGACCCTGCTGGAGTGTGGAAAAAGGTAATTATTATACCCTAGTCATACACCCCTAGACTTAATGAGCATTTAACCACTTAAGGACCGCCGTATTGCCATTCTACGTCATCAGAATGGCACAGGCAGGCACAATCACGTAGATCTACGTGCCTGCCTTTCAGCGGGTGGGGAGTCCGATCGGACCCCCTCCCGCTGGATACGACGGTCCGTTTCCCTCCGGGAGCGATCCGTGATGAGGGGATGGCCGTTGGTTTTCGGCCACCCCCTCTGGATCGCTCCTGGCCAATGACGTACTTCCTCCCACTGTGTATTGTTTACACAGGAAGGAGGAAGTGATGTCATTCTCCTCGGGGCGGTCTTTTTGACCGGACTACGAGGAGAAGACAGAAAGTAAGTGCACCGAAACACTACACTGACATGTAGGTACACAAACCCCCCCCCCCTACGATCGCCCCCCGATCCCCCCCGCCCCGCCTCCCCCCTCCAGTCACAGTGTCACTAATTGCATTGATCATTTCTTTACTGATCACTGCATTCAGTGTCAGTTGTGACAGTAAAAACTGTCAGGGCAGTTAGTGTTAGGTCCAGGGTAGCCCCCTACCACCCCCCAATAAAGATTTAACCCCCTGATTGCCCCTAGAGTTAACCCTTTCACCCCCTTTTGCCAGTGTCACTAAGCGATCATTTTTCTGATCGCTGCATCAGTGTCGCTAGGTAGCTAGTTATTTTTTTAGATTCACCGCCAGGTTTTTATAGCGCTAGGTACCCCGATATACTAACCAATAATGGTTTTAACCCCCTGATCGCCCCTAGTTAACCCTTTCCCCCCCTTTTACCAGTGTCACTAAGCGATCATTTTTCTGATCGCTGCATCAGTGTCGCTACTGTCGCTAGGTAGCTAGTTATTTTTTTAGGTTCACCGCCAGGTTTTTATAGCGCTAGGTACCCCGATATACTACCCAATAATGGTTTTAACCCCCTGATCGCCCCTAGTTAACCCTTTCACCAGCGATCACAGTATAAGTGTCACTGGTGACGCTGGTTAGCCAGTTAGTTATTTAGGTTCCCTGTCAGGTTTTTATATAGCGCCAGGGACCCCCATATACTACCTAATAAAAATTTGAACACCCTGATTGCCCCTAGTTAACCCTTTTACCACTGATCACCGTATAAGTGTTACGGGTGACTCTGGTTAGTTTGTTTTTTATAGCATCAGGGCACCCACCATTTATTACCCAATAAAGGTTTAACCCCCCTGATCACCCGGCGGGTGATATCAATTAGGTTTTAGGGTCAGGATCTGCGTCGCCCCAGGCAGTGCTAGGTTAGTGCCAGTACCACTAACACCCACACACAAAACATAAACCTCCCATAGTGGTATAGAATCTGAACAGATCAATATCTGATCTGATCAGATCTATACTAGCGTCCCCAGCAGTTTAGGGTTCCAAAAAACGCATTGTTAGCGGGATCAGCCCAGATAACTGCTAGCACCTGCGTTTTGCCCCTCTGCCCAGCCCACCCAAGTGCAGTATCGATCGATCACTGTCACTTACAAAACACTAAACACATAACTGCAGCGATCGCAGAGTCAGGCCTGATCCCTGCGATCGCTAACAGGTTTTTTGGTAGCATTTTATATTTAAATCCAGAAGGCAGTGCTTGGTTTTCGGGGTCCCGTACGTGGCTAGGCTCCCAAAAAGTCCCCCACATGTGGTATCCCCGTACTCGGGAGAAGCAGCAGAATTTATTTTGGGGTGTAATTTGACTTATGCCCATAGCATGTGTGAGCAATATATCATTTAGTGACAACTTTTTGTAAAAAAATTTTTTTTTTAATTTTTTGTCATTATTCAATCCCTTGGGACAAAAAAAAAAAAATATTCAATGGTCTCAACATGGCCCTCAGCAAATAGCTTGGGGTGTCTACTTTCCAAAATGGGGTAATTTGGGGGGGTTTTGTGCCATCTTGGCATTTTATGGCCTTCAAAACTGTGATAGGTAGTGATAGGTAGTGAGGAGTAAAATAAAAAAATGTATGCCCTTAGAAATCCTGAAGGCGGTGCTTGGATTTCGGGGTCCCGTACGCGGCTAGGCTCCCAAAAAGTCCCACACATGTGGTATCCCTGTACTCAGGAGAAGCAGCAGAATGTATTTTGGAGTGTCATTTCACATATGCCCATAGCATGTGTGAGCAATATATCATTTAGTGACAACTTTGTGCAAAAAAAAAAAAAGTTTGTAATATTCCCGCAACTTGTGGCAAAATATAAAATATTCCATGGACTCAACATGCCTCTCAGTAAATAGCTTGGGGTGTCTACTTTCCAAAATGGGGTCATTTTGGGGGGTTTTGTGCTATTTTGGCATTTTATGGCCTTCGAAACTGTGATAGGTAGTGAGGAGTTAAATCAAAAATTTGCACCCTTAGAAATCCTGAAGGTGGTGATTGGTTTTCGGGGTGCCGTGCGCGACTAGACTCCCAAAAAGTCCCACACATGTGGTATCCCCATACTCGGGAGAAGTAGCGGAATATATTTTGGGGTGCAATTCCACATATAACCATGGCATGTGTGAGCAATATATCATTTAGTGACAACTTTTTGTAAAAAAAATTTTTTTTTTTTGTCATTATTCAATCCCTTAGGACAAAAAAAATAAATATTTAATGGTCTCAACATACCCATCAGCAGTTTCCTTGGGGTGTCTACTTTCCAAAATGGGGTCATTTGGGGGGGTTTGTACTGCCCTGCCATTTTAGCACCTCAAGAAATGAGATAGGCAGTCATAAATTAAAAGCTGTGTAAATTCCAGAAAATGTACTCTAGTTTGTAGACGCTATAACTTTTGCGCAAACCAAAAAATATACGCTTATTGACATTTTTTTTACTAAAGACATGTGGCTGAATAAATTTTGCCCTCAATGTATGACTAAAATTTAGTTTATTCGATTTTTATTATAACAAAAAGAAGAAAATATCTTTTTTTTTCAAAATTTTCGCTCTTTTTCCATTTATATCGCAAAAAATAAAAATCGCAGAGGCAATCAAATACCATCAAAAGAAAGCTCTATTTGTGGTAAGAAAAGGATGCAAATTTTGTTTGGGTGCAATATTGCATGACCGCGCAATTACCAGTTAAAGCAGCGCAGTGCGAAATTGGAAAAAGACCTCTGGTCCTTAAGGTGTTTATTGGTCCGGGGCTGAAGTGGTTAAAGTGATAACAAAGGTTATTTTTTGGGGTTTAAAATAAAAAAGATGTTATACTTACCCGCTCTGTAGAATGATATTGCTGACCCTTATAAAAAAAAATATGTAGCGCTACCCTCTTTTTCAAGTGTAAATCAATAAACAAAATATAATCAATACATATATTGCTGTGCAAATATAGCAAATATACATGCAAAACACAATTATGTGTAAGAAAGTGCAAAAACGCCTATATCTAGCGTGATACATACAAATAGCGTAGAATGTGCAAATATCGCAAAACACTATGTGACTAAATCACAAAAAATCCAAAAAAGAAATAACTAAAGTGATAAAAATAATAAAAAAAAGTCCATAAAGAAATGCAGAGATTCAAACGAATGTTCCAGTGCTATTCAGTAGCTCCGCATCCAGATGTGATAGTGTGTGTAAAAGTCATGCCGTGTAAACACCAATGCAAACGTGCTTCACAAAATTGGAAAAGGCAATCCACCTTCAGTGCTACTCTAGTGCACCCCCCGTTTCCCCCAGCCTCTCACCTCAATATCAGACCCCTCAGGGTCAAACACACTTGTGGGGGAAAATGCAGATGTGGCTCCTTTTGGTAATTCGTACAGCTTTACACATATGCTCCAATATCACCGGTCATAGGGAAAAGAAAGGGGACTCTCATGTGCAGTAACGTAATTTATTAAAAAACGACATAAAATATCCACTTACATTAGAATTCGAATCTCACGCTTGTAAACAGATAAAACTTCCGGTCTCGGCCGCGACCGGAAGTAACGAACGTGACACCTGGCTCCTCTCTGACGCGTTGCGTCACAGACACGTGACTTTTTCAAAGGGTAGGGAGTTTTTTAGTTTTGGGGTTGTGCGCACTAGCACTTTATTTTGTAGTATTGCTGTCCCTTATCTTCTCTTCTGGCAGTCCCCCTCTGGCACTGTCAGCTTTTCCCTACTGCGGGTGCCACCTTAGCAAGCTGCGTGCTAAGGAGGCACGCGTGCATGGTCCTGAGCCGAGCTGTGTGCATCCATAGACACACACAATGATGGTAAGCCACACCCCGCCCTCTCTTCACAGGAGTTTGACTGGCAGCAGCATGAGCCTATAGCTCAGCTACCCTCAGTTTCTCCTGTGAAAGCAGGCAGTGATGGGAATGGTGCTGGAGCCTGAGACAGCAATGGAGACAGCAATGGAGTAACAGGAGCCAGCTAAGAATTCAGGGATGGGTGTGAATAGGATAGGTAGTGGGTAGTTTTTTACTTGAGACTTAAGCCTTGCATGATGGGTTGCCCCAGTACAAGGATTTTTTTTTTGTGCCTGGAGTTGGGCTTTGGGGCTCATTCAGATGGTAGATTAGGGCCGACCTCCATGCAGAGCTACTGACAGAGGTGTGCGCATCCACCTTAGGGCTTGGGGCAGGCAGCCAATAGAAGTAAATGCATGCTTAGCACCAGCACACATTTAGACACATTTGCATGTCTACTCTTGACATGCAAGCAGGAGCGGGTGCAAATGCAGAGACTCAGATTGGATAAAGCGGGTGCATTGTTTAAAGGATATTAAAGTAGCTGTAGACCCTAACTGAATGACAATTTGTTTTCTAGAGCACTGTGTATCACAAACAGTTGCCCTTTTCATAAAATACTTATTTATACCTTTTTCTCAGTATTTCTGATCTCCTACAGCCTCTTTGCAGCCTCTATGCATGCACTGCACTAGTAGCTGCATAATTTAGTCAAATCATTAAGCACTTAAGGACCGGAAGGATTTGCCCCCTTAATGTCCAGGCCATTTTTTGCGATATGGCACTGCATTGCTTTAACTGACTTTTGCGCGGTCCGGCAAAACTGTACCCAAACAAAATTGACGTCATTTTTTTCCCACAAATAGAGCTTTATTTTGGTGGTATTTGATCACCTCTGCAGTTTTTTTTTTTTTGCGCTATAAACAAAAATGCCGACAATTTTGAAAAAAAATATATTTTAAATGTTTGCTATAATAAATATCCAAAAAATTGTAAAAAATCTAATTTTTTCATCAGTTTAGGCCAACGTATATTCTTCTACATATTTTTGGTAACAAAAAAAAAAATCACAATAAGCGTATTTTGATTGGTTTGCGCAAAAAGTTATACCATCTACAAAATAGTGAATAGATTTATGGCATTTTTATTATTATTATCATTTTTTTTTTTACTAGTAATGGCGGTGTTCTGCGATTTTTAGTGGGACACTTTTGACACTTTTTTGTGTAAAAATAGCCACTGATTACTGTATAAATGTCAGCACAGCAGATCTCTCTCTACTTCCCTGACAGAACGAGGATCTGTCTGTTTACATTGAAGGATCTCCGTTCTGTCTCTCTCAGGAGTGATCGGCGATCACCGGTGGACATCGCGGCCGCCGGCCACACGCAACGGCTCTGGCGTCACGAAGCGGTCGGACGCGCGTGCCCCCATACCCCTTAAAGCACCCACCGTACAGCTACACCGATTTGTGCAGGGGAGCCAACCTGCCGCCATATAAGGATGGCGGCTGGTCGGCAGGTAGTTAAAGGATACGTTCACTTTTACAAAAAAATAAACTGGAATTTTATCTGACTGATGTTACTGGGCTCTGGACTTCCTATCGTCATGATCCTCAGCCCCATATACATGGCCCGTGGACAGTTCACATTCTGGTGCATTATAGCAGGAGCCCCTGGCAGTGGTTTGGTTGTGTATAATCCTACATGTATCCGCCGACACCACTTGTTGAGAACACAATACAGCCGCAAAGAGGACCCAGGCTGCCCACTGACCAGCTTATCACTGTACTGTACAAAGCATGCACTGCATTTCCAAGTCACAACACTGCATACAAGTCTCTTATGTGGAGTCTCATTACACTTTGAAGCATTGTTTTCCAACAAAGGTGTTTTTATATATTCAGTTTCCTCTAAATGTTATTTATGTTTCAGCATCTGCAGGCTATAAATACATGGAGCCTGCCTATTACTTTTATGTTTACCGAGTTTAGCAGACAAAACATTTGTTTGTCTTCACAATGATCCTAGAACGGTTGAACCAGTACTTTGCTCTCCGTTTCAGGTTTTCTATAATTGTAGGTTATTGGAAAATTACGTTGTTATCAGAAGTTACAGAAAGCCATTTGTTCACCTATTACCTACATTTAGATATTATAGCATGGGGTCGGGCATCTGTGGTGGTAATTTAAAGTGTTTGGGGAAGACAGTGTGTTCTGGGAATTTTCTGGTTTATGTAATGTATAGTAAACGGTATAGTAATGCGGCTGTAGTACCAATGTATGGTACATGCATGGATGGTAAAGCACTTGTCAAGTTCTATAGCGAAGCAGTTCAATAATGCAAAACTTACATTCTCCTTTAAACAGGTCCACTTAGGCTTACACAGTTGGCCTCTGAGCTAGGGTGCTGTACTGGTGACATCACTGTGCCAATCCAGATGCAGGTTGGACAACATGAGCCTTCCCAAACTTCAGTACTATACCAGGTACTCTGGACTATTCCTATTCAATCTTGTTCATCAGGAACCTCTCCCTCCTGCACTAAGCCCCTTCTTGGTTAGCATGTCACTAGTTGTGTATTTGGGTTTAAGATGGCTGCACAAATCTTGGGAGATCTCAATGTTCAGTCAGTCACAGGCTCCTCCAAGATGGCCTCCAAGAACCCAGTGCAGAGGGCAAGACAGTCCTCTGCAAGGTTCCTCCCAGTGCCAGAGGTAAGCAGCGACCATGTGATTGCTGTGTTTACTTCTGGTAGCTAATAGGAAAGTGAGTGGTCAATTTGCGGATCCCACCTCCCTGCGCTTGCACCTGGTTGAGTGGTGTCATCACTCAGCAGGTCAGTGGCAGCTGCAGACACAACACCCTCTTACAAGTATGCTTGTATTTAAATAAAAAGAGGAAAGTGGTGCTGCCTACCAGCTAACATGAAAAAAACCCTGTCATACTATCAATGTAGTGACAAGTATAAAAAGCAATAAGTGTATATCCCAAGTCGCATATGCCCAACCTACAAGTGATAATAGATTTGGGATAGTGTGAGAATTAAATGACATAAGCTTTTGTCTGAAGGGCGTGTGCCGGGAACTTGTCTTGCATATAAACGGTACACAATCATCGGCCAACAAACACAAATGTAGTGACATACTACGTGGAATTTCAGCTCTTGAGCGCCACCCTTTGGGCACCTTCTGCTAATGTTGTGTTTTGTGAGTATTGATTCTGAGCATGCGTGTTTATACTTTGGACTTTTGTGTGACGGACTTGTATACACACAATATGAAAATCTGATAACAGACCCTTGCCCGTCAAAAATGTACTAGCCTGCCATCCAACATTTGCTGGCCGAAAGTTGGACAACAATTGCCTGATGGAGCGTACTAACAGTCGGATTTTAGGCAAACCGTCTGTCATCACACAATTCCCTGCCAAAAATCCAATCATGTGTACGAGGCTTAAAGGCCCAATTTCTCTGTGGAGTATATAGGGCAGTGATGGCGAACCTTGGCACCCCAGATGTTTTGGAACTACATTTCCCATGATGCTCCACTACACTGCAGAGTGCCTGAGCATCATGGGAAATGTAGTTCCAAAACATCTGGGGTGCCAAGGTTCGCCATCACTGATATAGGGCAAGCCATATAGTATATATACTGCTGTTCAGAGTATATAGTGCCTGGGGGCTTGGGGGACCTCCACGCCATTTTTATTGGTGTGAGGTTCCCCTTAATATTCATACCAGACCCAAAGGGCCTGGTAATGGACTGGGGGGGGGGGGGGGAACCCACACCATTTTTTTCAAAGATTTTTTATCTATAAAAATCCGACAATACAGCCGAGAGCAGTTTAGAAATGTCATTTTGCTGTGGTACTGTTATAAACGTGGGAAAGATGTGCTACTTTACAGGAAGACTAAGGGCCGGTTCACACAGGGGGCGATGTGAGGCGACACCGACTTGCCTCGCCGCGACCGGCCGCGACCTCAGCGGCGACTTGCAAATGACTTCTGTATAGAAGTCAATGCAAGTCGCCCCGAGGTCGCCCAAAAGTAGTACAGGAACCTTTTTTCTGAGTCGGAGCGACTCGAGTCGCTCCTCTCAGAACGGTTCCATTGTACAGAACGGGGGCGACTTGTCAGGTCGCGGCGAGGCAAGTCGTGTCGCCTCGCATCGCCCCCTGTGTGAACCGGCCCTAAGGAGACCCCCAGGCATGATATTTAAAGGAATATTTCATTTTTATTGTTTCACTTTAAGCATTATTGATACTGGATCCCCAAGCGCTTTTTATGGCAAGAACTTACATATAAGCCTTTAAAATGAGCACTTTTGAGTTTTCATGTTAGTATCCCATAGACTTTAACCCCTTCCCGCCGAGCGTACGCAGATGTGCGTACTCGGCTTCCGGGGGTAATACCGGGACGATGCCCGCACCTGCAGGCATCATCCGTTTTTTCAGGGGGCGTTACCGTTTACCGTTTTTTCAGGGGGCGATTGGCTTTCCAGCCATAAAAACCGATGTGGCTAAAAGCCGCTCGGCTGTTATGCCGGAGGAGCGGGAGGGGACGTCCCCCCCTCCCGCCGCCTCCCGCCGCTGTTACCGGTGCTCCTGCTCGATCGGGAGCACCGATTCAAGATCCGGAACTGGAACGAAGCCATAATCGGCTTCGTTCCAGTATTCTAATCGTAAACACGGAAGCGACACCATGACGTCACTTCCCGTTTACTCGGATGGCAATGGCGCCAGTTTTAAAAAAATATATGGTATTCTGAATCGCAGTTTTCGGCGATCTGAATACATTGAAGTTTAAAGGAGGGGTGGGGGGTCTTTTAGACTCCCGATCCCTCCATAAAGAGTACCTGTCACCACCTATTACCCTCACAAGGGATGTTTGCATTCCTTGTGACAGCAATAAAAGTGATCAAAATTTAGTCATTTTAATATAAATAAAATAAATAAAAAAATAAATAAATAAATTTTAAAGCGCCCGCTGTCCCCGCGAGCTCACGAAGCAAAGAAAACGCATACGGATTTTTTTTTTTTTACATACGCATATGTAAATGGTGTTCAAATCACACGTGAGGTATCGCCGCGATCGTCAGAGCGAGAGCAATAATTCTAGCACTAGACCTCCTCTGTAACGCAAACCTGGTAACTGTAAAAAAAAATTAAACCGTCGCCTATTGAGATTTTTAGGTACCGTACTTTGTCGTCAATCCACGAGTACGTGCAATTATAAAGTGTGACATGTTTGGTATCTATTTACTCGGCGTAACATTATCTTTCACATTATGCAAAAAAATTGGGCTAATTTTACTGTTTTGTTTGTTTTTTTATTCATGAAAGTGTCCCTTTTCCAAAAAAGTTGCGTTTAAAACACCGCTGCGCAAATACCGTGTGACATAAAATATTGCAACAATCACCGTTTTATTCTCAAGAGTCTCTGCTAAAAAAATATATACAATGTTTGGGGGTTCCAAGTAATTTTCTAGCAAAAAATATGGATTTTAACTTGTAAACACCAAATGCCAAAAATAGGCTTAGTCATGAAAGGGTTAACAGTGTTCGCCAAAAATTTTTCCCTGTTCGCATGTTCTGCTTTAAACCAAACTGAGAGGGGGGGAGGGGGCGTTCAGCTCATCTCTAATTGTTTTATATCAGTTTTTCAGAAAGTGATGATGACAGCTTCATATAAGGCCAAAGAGCTCATTGAAGGTGAGGTATGGTTTTGGTGGATGACAATTAGACAGTATGAAGGAAAACAAATAACTGCAAATACTGTATAATAAACCTGAGACACAGTGTTTTCCTCTCAGTAACTAATAAGGCCAGGGGTTTTCCCTTCATTGACCTGTAGCTGAAGCTACTGATGTTTGGATTCCCCTGTTGTTGGGCGTCCGCAGAACCTTTTTCGGGGGGGGGGGGGGGGGGGGGGGATCATTTTAGGGTCACCCATGCACCACCCCTTTTCGACAATGTCATTATCACATTATCATGGTCAGAGACTGCAGACATAGTACAGTCCCTAGGATAAGTAATGGATAATGGCCAAAAGGCCCTCTTTCCAGACCCCGCAAAACTACAGCATTGATCCCTCTGGCTGGACGATCGCTCACTCTGGGTTCCCCCGGGGGCGACTCTGGTCAGTAGTGTATCATGTCTGTACCCTGGTAGGGGCTCAGTATTTCTGGTGGCGCTGGGCAGCGTAGCTCTCTCTCTGGCTTCCGCCCAGCACACTCCTCATTCTTTGTCCTGTAGCA
The DNA here is from genome assembly GCF_037356315.1 of Lithobates pipiens. NCBI lineage: Eukaryota > Metazoa > Chordata > Amphibia > Anura > Ranidae > Lithobates > Lithobates pipiens. The sequence continues at coordinate 79,369,387 of NW_027507791.1, read as the reverse complement.
CTCGCTCCCTCAGCTTTTTTCCAGGCTGCAGTCTCTCAATCTCTCTCTTATTCGAGCTGTAGCCTCCTCAATGTGGAAAATGGGGCCGCCAATCTTTGGGACTACCTGTACCATGGTGCTCTCCTCTCCTAGTCTCCTTTGATTGGACCTCAGTTATGGCTAATAGGGAGGTAACAGAGCGGGCAGGAAGCTGAGTGGGGAACCTGGTGAGAGCCGCCATCTCTTCTCCCTGACAGGAGAAAGGGGGGGGGGGGCGAGCGGGGGAAACCGCTCATAACCCGCAGCTCGCCTTTCTCCTGTCACAACACTGAGCAGGGAAAAGAGCCCAAAATCACACTACACTGATGGGGGGCTTGACAGCACCTCAATGGTGTCACTGGCAGATGGCACCCGGGTGCGGGCTGCCCACACCCCGATGGCAATGCAATGGTGCTAAATTTAAGATCCAATCCCTGATTCCGGGGGGGGGGGGCACTTGACCCCCCTTGCCCTTACCTGCGGACGCCCATGCCTCTGTTCCTGTTTTTTTTCATCCCACTAGACAGTACTGCACTCTTGTTGGATTGCAGCCAGCGTTGAGGTCTAATGTCTATGTTGGAATTTCCAAAACAGAATTGATAATACCAACGACAGGGAGGAGGAACTCTTAAAGAACAAATCCCATTGGTCTAAGGAGGGATATGGCTGTCTCTTTAAGCAGGAATATGACAAAGATCTATGGCCAAGGTGCCAGTCCGAAGTCCAACATGAAGATTTCTCCCTCACCTGGGGCATCTGGAACAAAGCCACCAGATACAAGGGCAAGCTGACTCTTGCATTCTCAGGGTGATGGCAGCATTCCTGAACACAGCAACAGCGACCCCGGATGAAGCAGTAGACATCTTCTCTCTCAAAGCATACTGAGCTTTGCTGTGTCCCAGCATTGCTGATCTGGGCACCATATCTTTAGCAAGGGCCCACACACTGGTAGGGTGGTAGGGAGATATTATCTCACCAACTGCAACACACAGTCCTCTGACCACAGACCCCTGGGTCCCTCTGCCCCAGGGCAATATCCTTTGTGCAGACACGGCAGTCCCTATGGCAGCAGCGGTCTCTGGGCAGGTGTAGCAGTTCAGTCCCCCTGCAGCAACAAAGTTCAACACCTGGGTCTCGCTCTGCAGCATTTCACAGCATGGCTACTTTCTCTCACTCCACCTGAGTTTGACCACAATAGTGCAGTCTTACCAGTCACATATTCTCTCTCTTTAACTCTCTAGCCCTGTGACATCCATTCATTTTCTGCCCTGTTCAAGCCTCCACGTTCCCAGGTTATTACATCCCACATAAGCCCCCATTCAGTGCTACTGGGAATGGGCTAACTTTAATTTTGCACCTGGGCTGTGGCTGGAGGCAATCACAGTTACCTCCTCCCTCCTGCTGAGCCCTGGGCAGGTCTTTGGTTGCAATGGCTGCAGCCATTCACAGAGTCTTCTCAAAGGATGTGTAGGTTGTTAACACTTCCTCCATGTTCCACTTCTCAATGTGCTGCAAGTGTGGGTTACATAGGAGACCCACCCTGGGATGGGTTCTTCTGGGCTATGCTAGGCACCTTGGATAGGGTCACTGCCTTACACATGGCCTTTACTTGAACAGACAACTAAACCCTAGTTTATTCTCATGGGCCTAATATACACTACGGTTACTGTGGCATTTAGTAAGGACTCACTGAGCTGATGCTCACTTCACCTGTCCAGCGTATCTCCACTACCTCACTTCCAGTAACCAAATGGGGTCCCATCATGCTCCTAGAGTGGACTCCATGCGCAAACTACCTAACTCTTGCTCTACCATACCTGTGAACTGACTGAAGACCTCTGCAGTGCTGATCTGATCCCACTTTGATGGGAAACACATGGAGAGAGTGCCGACAACCCCTCCTGCAAGAGGCTACCCCACCTGCCACATGTACACACTTACAACAAGCTTTGTGTGAAACCTTTGTTATCCTTGGTCAGGGCCGGACTGGGAATGAAAACCAGCCCTGGATATAATTTCATACCAGCCCCATAGCATTATTATACCAGCCCAGCAGCATAATGTCATTATTTTCTTGTTCATAAAAGAGAAAACCAAACATTTTAAAGCATATTTGAAAAGTGCATTATATATATATAGATAGGGTTGTATTCTGTATTCTGTAGAAGGCTCTTTATCCATAGGCTCCAGATTCGGCAGTAGGCTGGATGCATGGACTCCGGCAAAGGCAACATGTCTAGTACTATGCGCATCCCTGAATCGTACCCCTGTCCATATTTGTATACAGTACAGGACCAGTGGGTCAGACCCAGGAAAGCCCATCAAGAAAGACACGGAAAGTGAGTTAAATCTACCCACCCCTCCCCGAATATTCATCTCAACCTGCTTATACACTAGCCACTAACAGTGGAGCATTGTTTTTTATCTTTCTCCCACTGTCCACCCATGATAGGGTATCTTTTTTCCTATCACTGACCAGCAATGTAAGGGGAACTATGTTAAATAATCTCAACCATTGCAATATTTATGCTTTGCTGTATGTTACATACTCCTACAGGTACAGACCAGCAGCGTGCTTAACACCTCATGTCATCACTACTAACTGACTGGTGGTATCCTAGATCAGTGACTTTGTGGCTTCTGTTGGCCCCAGCAGCAGCCGTTTCTGGACTTCTGGCCCCCTCTCGACCCTTGTGGTAGCACTGGGAGGCACCTGTGCATCTCTGCTTTGCTTTTATTAATAGCTCAAACACATGTACTCTTTGGAGTCCATTTGTCTGTATTGCCGATCAATAGTCCTGTATATATCTCTTTTTTGGAGGGTATTTTTTTTTTAGTTGCTATTAAAGGAACACTGGGGCAGGAAGGGGTTAACTTTACCCTTTTAAACCATGGCCACCTTATCCCTTCCCCAGGCTGTCCCTCTTTATGAAATTCTAAAGTTTGGAGGTATACATTTTTTATAAGGTGACAACTGTTTCCAGTTGTGCTCCTATGTTGTCACGCTGTCACATGCATCTCTGGGTAAGCGTGCAAGCAGCTGTGCTGACTCACACTGTGCAAGCATGGCCAATTGTTATCAGAAAGCCAGTCTAGAGCAATGATGTGCAGCCAATGCTGAAGTTAGCACAAGTAAACAGAAAATGTCTAAAGAGGTTGGAGGAGATTGCTTGCAGTCACTGAGATTCAAATAAGGATGAAAAAAAAAGGTGAAAACAGTATTTGATGGGAATCACATTTATTTATGATGCACAGTGCTTTAACAAATTAAATGTCACCCAGTTAGGGTTTAGATCTACTTTAATGTAATGATCACAACAGCCATACATTTATATTCTAGGTATGAATATGATATTACAATGTATTTTTGTAATATATTCTGCTTATATTTCCATTAATAAAACCAGCTTCTTTCACAAATATAACACATTCATATCTCAATATCTGAGTCACTGAGAATCTCTGTGTGCTGGTCTGGCAGTCTTCCAAATACTCGTATGGGCCGTCAGCTGGCATGTTCAAAACTGGCTGGCTCCAGCAGGGATTTTTTTTGGGGGGGGGGGGTTAAAAAAAAACTAAGACTATTGTTAGATCAAATTTTGCCCACCTGTCCGAACAAAGATATCTTTAAATGAAAGCAAAGTAAGTCAAACCCAGGCCGGTGGCAAACAAAACCAGTTTCAAACTTTGTCTGCCAAAGGATTCATTGTGCAGGGTATTGACATCAAAGCCAAACATGAGATTTCTTTCCCACAGTTAAACAATTACTAAATAAACTTGAGACTTTCAGCAGAAGATGAGCTCTTCTTGTTTTTGAATGTTATTAAGTGTTAAAGGAAACACGTTTTCATTCATTTAAAAAAAAAAAAAGACTTGTTCTCTGTACAATGTTAATATATATTAATGTATACAGCTACACACACATATAGATAGAGAGAGACTGATGACACCAGAAATCTTAAAAGACATAGCTATGCACTAAAGTGATTGTGGCGTAAAACCAAATCCTGCTTCACCCAATATAAATCTGCCTTCTTAAAATACATTTCCTCCCTCCATGCTGCCAAACAAGCCTACTTTGTCACTCTAATTAATACTCCATCATCCGGTCCTCATTGTCTCTTACTTTTACTCTTACTACTTCTACTTTTAACTCCCTAGTTTCTCCACCACCACCTCCACCAAATAACTCACTTACTGGTCACGACTTTGCAAATCACTTCAAAAACAAGATTGATGCAATTCGAACGGGCCTCTCCACTGCACAGATTTGTATCCCAGTTAACACACCCTGTACAAAACCACCCCACACATTCCTCTTTTGACCTTGCTACTACCAAAGAGGTCGCTAACGTTTTCTCAGAAGCCCGCCTTACCACCTGTCCGCTGGACCCTCTTCCTTCAAAACTACTATGGTTACCTTCTTCTATCCTATGCTTGCTTACTCACATCTTCAATCTGCTTCTCTCTACTGGCACCTTTCCCTCTAAAACATGCATTAATCACCCCCATACTAAAAAATACCTCACTGGACCCCACCAGTCTGAACAACTTAAAGAGGAGCTGCACCTAAAAAAAAAATATTAAAAGCCAGCAGCTACTAATATTGCAGCTGCTGACTTTTAATAAAATCACACTTACCTGTCCCAGGTTCCAGCGATGTCGGCGGCAGATGACGAGCGATCGCTCGTCTCGCTGCTGCCACCGCCGCCATCCTCTGTCAGGGAATCGGGAAGTGAATCATGACGGCTTCACTGCCCGGTTCCCTACTGCGCATGCGCGAGTCGCGCTGCGCGTCTCTTATGGTCCCCCGCTGTGTCTCTGGGAACTGTGTGTTTCCCAGAACACAACGGGGGGGGGCGGAGCGTCTGCGGGGGTCTGCGGCGGTCTGGCCGGAAGTGGGTGCAGTTACCTGGATTATCCAGGTAACTGCACCCCCCTCCCCCCTGAAAGGTGCCGATTGTGGCACCGGAGGGGGGGAGGGATAAGATTAGCGGAACTTCCCCTTTAGGGTGAAGAACCGCTTTAAGACCTATCTCCTAGCTCCCGTTTACCTCTAAACTTTTAGAACGCTTAGTCTACAACTGTCTGAGCTCCTACCTCACTGACAACTTTATTGAACCCCTTACAGTCTGGTTTTCTCTTACTACACTCAACTGAAACTGCCCTACTAAAACTCACTAATGACTAACTGCTAAAACCAATGGCCAAAAAAACTCCACTCTATTGGCCTTCAAGACTCTGTTCTCTCCTGGTTCTCCTCCTACCTATTACAGTGCTCCTTCAGTGTTACCGACAACTCTGTCTCCTCCTCTCCACTTCCTCTTTCTGTAGGGGTCCCCCCAAGGTTCTGTCCTCAGAATCCCTCCTCTTCTCTATCTACATCTCCTCCCTTGGTCACTTGATAAACTGAAATGGCTTCCAGTACCATCCAGTACCATCTCTATGTTAATGAAATACAAATCTATCTCTCTATTCCTCACTCCTTCAGTCTCCTCTCGCAATATTAACTTACTAACTGACATATCAGCATGAATGTCAGACCACTTCCTCAAACTCAATCTTTCCCAAACTGAGCTCATAATATCTCCACCTACCTGTGCTTACTCCCCTGAATTCTTCATCAAGATCAAGATCAATAATTCAACCATCAGTCCCTCCCCTCATGCCAGGATGTAATTCTTGACTCTGGCCTGTCCTTTTAGCCTCAAATCAAAGTTCAAATCTTGTGGACTTCAACCCCATAACATCTTCAAAATATGCCCCTTTTTAACTGTTGAAAACACTAAACAACTTATTCACTCACTTGTTATCTCTCACCTTGACTATTGAAACTCCCTCCTCATTGAAGTACCTCTTCGCAGGCTATCCCCTCTTCAGTCTGTAATGAATGCTGCTGCCAGACTCATCCACCTTACCAACCATTCAGTGTCTGCCACCCTTCTCTGTCAATCCCTCCACTGGCTTCCTATTGCCGAACTAATAAAATTCAAAACATTAACAATAACATAAAAAGCCATTTTCAACTTTGCCCTGAGCTACATCACCAATCTTCTCTCCAAATATCACCCAAACCATCCTCTCTGCTCCTCCCAAGACCTCCTGCTCTGTAGCTTCCTTGTCTTCTCCTCCCTTGCTCATCTCCAGGACTTCTCAAGAGCCTCTCCCATCCTCTGGAACTCCTTACTCCAATCTGTTCTGCCTTCTCCGACTATTTCCACTCTTAGGTGATCCCTGAAAATGTATCTCTTCAGGGAAGACTAACCTGTCTTCAGCTTATTACCAAATCTTCTATTTCTCCCATCAGTTTATCCCTCACAGTTATTACCTTTTGTTCCACTACCCCCTCCCTATTAGATTGTAAGCTCAAAGGAGCAGGGCCCTTCTAACCTTCTTTTATTGAATTGTATTGTTAATACAACATAATAACAGAGGAAAAATCTGCACCTCCCACAACAGCAACAGAAGACAGGATCCCCTGAACAATTGAAGTGACACTATCTTCTTAGAAAGTGGAGCCACAGATTCCCTGTAAGAGAAGAAGTAGCATTTGATCCTCTCTTGCAGTCTGGGTCTCCTACTTCCCCTTTATTCTAGAGCCACATCCTCTGTTAGTATCTTGAGCAATTAACACTTCCAGATGTATCAGATGTCTGTGTTCTAAGCACACATATCTGTGTAAATTCATTTAAAAAAGACCAATCGTTACCATTTTTATTTTGCGGTTCTATCAAAGGTGGGACAAAGAACATTAACCCTATTTATGATGGTTTACCTGCCCCCCTCCCCTCCTGCCATGGCAGCCCTGACAACAGCTTCAAAGAAGATGACTAATTCATACTGTAGCTGCAGCATGTCTTGGCTGTGAACACCTTCCAGAGACAAGCAAGGGCAAGAGAAATGCAGAGGGAGGGGGCGTGTCAGGCTCTACATTCCTCTTGCCATTGCTTGTCTCAGAAAAAAAGAGCTCACAGCCTGCAATTATGAATCAACCATAGTTGATTCTCCTTCAGATCTCCTTCATAGCTGTTGCTGGAGGGGCAAATAGTCCAATGTTCCTCTATAATGCATGTACTTTGTCCTATATGGGACATAATGGGACATACTCTTTGTTAAAGTCACTTAATTAATTCTAATAGATATGAAACTAGAGTTCAGCCATGCAGGCTGAATGAAAAAAATAAAAATACTTTATCAGTGTAAAAAAAGCTTTGAGCCTTGTCACACTGTTGATTCACGCTCATTGCTGAAATGCTGCAGAGTCTTAGCTACTAGCAAGAGAGCAACAGCACTACATCTTTTCTCTGTTGGGATGGTTAGATTTTGAGTGGGCTTTCAGCCATTCTGTTTAGGAACTCAAAGGTCATTGTTATATAGACCCTACATTTTGGGGCTTTTGTGAACAGTCCAGCCCTCAATCTGTGCACTTTTGTCCTTAATTGCACCAAAATAGTCTGATTAAATTTTTTTCATAAATCTAATATACATTTTATGGCCAAAGGTTTATGGTCACTCACAATACAAGCCACTTCCGAACCAAGTCGCATAAGTGGCGTATGTCCCGAAACCTGTGCCTGACATACCACACCTCCTACTAACCCCACACCTCCTACTAACCCCCACGCCTCCTACTAACCCCCTAAACCTCCTACTAAACACCAAACAGCCACCTACAGCCGATCCGAGTCTAGCCGCATCATCGGCGCAACAATTCAGATCCTCTGCAAATGCAAACCCCACTGTTACTCACACTCCAGCCCGGTCCGAATCTAGTCACAAATGCAGCGGCACAATGATTTGGATTCTCGGCCTTACATTACTCTTATCAAGCATAAAGATACACATCTCACTCCATCTATTTATACGTTGCTGCGATCGGTCATTCCTTCATGCTCAAATTCTGCTACCTCTGTTTTCGCCTTCCTGATAAGGCTGCTTACTTGCAATCATTGCAAGCATCTCTGCAAGTGGCTCAAATTGGCCACACACCATCTCTAGTGGCAAATCAGCTGTTCAGCTATTCTCTGTCACTTCTCCCTTTAGGTCTGTAGAGTTCCAGTTGGTCCATCCTGCACCAGGTTTGGATGGTAGTCCCTCAGGTAAAAAATAACAAAAAACTGTATTCATTCACACACTGATGACAGGGCTCGCACCTTCACCAGGGGACCAGCCATGCCCCAAACAGCTCTTTGCAAGTCCCCCTTGTTAAAACAATCTCCTGTGTCACCTTACTACAGGTTCCCAGTCGACCCAGTTCTCGACCCCAACCAGGACTTTACAAGCTAGGGTATCGAGTCAGGTGCATAGTACAAGGGATCTCACACCTACAGTTGATCCGAGTCTTGGCGCATCATCGGGACAACGATTCGGATCATCGGCACTACAATCATCGACAGCCCGATCCGAGTCTAGTTGCATCATTGGCACAAACTATTCAGATCCTCTGCACTACCCCCCATCCACACCTCCTACAAACACCATACCTCCTACTAACACTACCATTACTCTCACCAACAGCCCGATCCGAGTCTAGTCTTTCATCAGTGCAACAATTCGGATCCACATCATTACAAACCTCACCGTTACTCACACCTACAGCCAATCCGAGTCTGGTCACATCGTCAGTACAACAATTCGGATCCTCGGCACTACAAAACAAAGACAGCCCGATCTGAGTCTAGTAACATCATCTGCACTATGATGTGAATTCCCAGCGCTACAAACCTCACGGGCAGCATTAAGCAGCTAAATACATCATGACTAGGCCCCATGCATGTCAGGGTGACTCGGGTTCTATCTATCCTCCCACTGATTCCCTCCCTGGCTGCCTTCCTTGTGCAGGTATGCACCTCAGGATTCCACACCGGCCTCATCATGATGCCGCACACGACCGCAAGAACCTATTCTCAGCTGCCACCGACAAGTCAGCCATCGTCATCTTGTTACAAACCAAACTGGACCAGGGGTACATGATCGCCCCTTTTTCAAGTCACCTTTCACCGTCCGGAGAGTCAGCCCTATTGGACTTGCCGAGGGCATGTATTCTAATAAACTTTGTTAGTGTATGATTTGTCCATGCCTCATTGTTCTCACATCCCAAGTTTGAACTCCCTAATACCCTCAGAGGAATTTTCCCTTAAGCATTTGTCAGTCAACCTAGCCATTTAAGCAATTGTTAGTATAGGAGTAGGCACTTGGCAGTCCAAAGCAGACCTCTCAGACACTTTCAAATGACTGCCCATCGAGGCCATCCCTCTAGCGACGGCAAAGGGATCAAGTGGAAAGGCTTCTATTATTTTGCAACTACATTGATATTTGGTACAAAAAAAAAACACAGCCCATGGCTATTTAATACTTTTGTCCAGTCCCTTTCCTGGACCCTGTTGCATCAGGCACATTGCCAGAAAGTCATCCACTATCTCCATGACTTCCTATACATTGAAATACCCGGTGAGCCCCCAGTAGACGTTGACAGCTTAACAGGGGTATTTGGTAATTTAATGTGCCCATAGCAGAGAATAAAGTGGAATGCCCGCCACAGTCCATCACCTTCTTGGGTTTCACGCTCGAAACACAATCATTGCAGGCCAGCCTGCCTCCCGACAAGTTGACCTGCATCATGTTGGTCGTTCCCACCTTTACCCTTACTCGAGGGTGTACCAAGAGACAGCTACAATACTTGCTGGACATACCTGATTTCACCATGAGGATCATCCCTCAAGAGCGGTCCTTCATCTCACGCCTCTTAGTTTCCTCTCCCAAGCGCAAGATCCCAACCAAATTCCTAGGCTAGACCCAGCAGCAATAAAGGATCTGTAAGTGTGGGCCAAATTGCTTACAAACTGGAATGACATATCAATGTTCATTCCATCAGCATTCTCTTTGTCACGGACGCTGCAGCCTCTACAAGCTTTGCTTGCAGAGCCATGGCAACCAGAAATCCTCCTGATCCTCGGGTTCAGTCAGTCCTTCTCACTATTAGAACTCTACCCCGTTGTGGCTGAAGCTCAAGTCTGGGGCAGCACCTGGGCAGGGAAAACCGTAATGTTTGCCACAGACAATCAGGCTACAGCTAATATTATAAATATAGGCAGGTCCAAATCGCTAGCCATCATGTCTTTCTGGCGCAGGCTGATGCAAGCATCAATTCAAACTGCACTGCATCTAAAACCCGGGCAAGTGCAAAGACTCGGCCGATGCATTATCCCGCTTTAACCTTGCGTCATTCTTCTCATAGGAGCATGGAACTGACCCGACCACATTTCTTATCCCACCTTGGTCACAGCTGACACTGGATTAAAGCAACACCTACGCAATCAGTTGTTATCCCTCAACACCCTGTAGGCCTATCGTACAGCCTGGAATTCCTATGGCAGGTTCATAGCCCCAAACCCCGGGGCAGTGTCGTGAGAACTTAACCCCTTCAGATTCGTGCTATAGCCGAATGACGGCTACAACACAGACCTACTTTGCCTGGAGGCCCTCAATAGACATCCTCCCCTTTGCATGCTCCCTGCGCGCCCCCTGCAGGGCACGCATGGCGTGTGCTGTGATCACCGATCCCAGCCCCTTACCACGTGATCAGCTGTCAGCCAATGACAGCGTGAGGAGAAAAAAAAGCCGATCACTGGCTTCTGTGCAAGGGAGATCGATCCAGAAGAGGAAGATGCCCACAGTGCCACAATCAGTGCCCACCAGTGCATAGCAGTGCCAGCGATCAGTGCCACCTATCAATGCCCGTGAGTGCCACCTATTAATGCCCACCAGTGTTGCCAGTCAGTGCCACCTAGAAGTTCTGCCTTTCAGTGTCACCTACCAGTGCCCATCACTGCCACCCATCACTGCCACTCATCAGTGCCCATCACTGCCACCTATCAGTGCCCATCACTGCCAGCTATCAGTGCCACCTATCAGTGCCACCTATTAGTGACGCATTATCAATGCCCATCAATGCAGCCTCATCAGTGTACATCAATGAAGGAGAAAAATGACCAGTTTGCAAAATGTAATAACAAAATATAAAACGGTTTTGTATTTTTTTATTTTTTTTATCGGTCTTTTACATTTTTTTTAAACAAAAAATAAAAAACCCAGAGGTGATCAAATACCCCCAAAAGAAAGCTCTATTTTGTGGAAAAAAAAAAATGAAAATGTAATTTTGGTACAATGTTGTATGACCGCACAGTTGCCATTCAGAAAGTGACAGTGCTAAAAACTGAAAATTGGTCTGGGCAGGAGGGGGGTATAAGTGCCCAGTAAGCAAGTGGTTAAAACACATCCTGGCTTTCATATCATACTGCCACACACAGCTTTCTCTATCACATAATACCATCAGACTCTACTTAGCTGGCATCCAGCATTTTGTCTCTTTACAGGGCCCTACCAAGCCATCCTTGTTCTCTGCCCACGCAGTCAAAAACATCCTATGCTATATCCACAGGCAGCAACCTCAAAACTAGTAGCAAGCGCCTACCCGGCTCTAGCGCCATCTTCAGAGACATGTCTACCCTGTCTATCCTGTCATGTTCCCCTTTGGGTTACTACTTAGCCTGATCCTCCAAGTAGCCATCTACCTGGCCTTTTATGGCTTCTTATGTTTCAGCGAGTTCACCATCACCGGCCCCGACTGTCAGGTACTACGCAGACGCCATCTGACGTGCAATTAGAATCATATCATCCTGCCCCTCGTAGTGTCCAAAAACGCAACAGTCCAGTCCCAGGCTAGATATCAAGCTATTCCAGACTCACAACGCCTGGGGCTCAGTGGCCATTCTAGACCAGTCATCTCATCTGCCCGACCTGTCGGAGTCCAGCCCAATGTTACCTTTCCTTGCCAACCCTCTGAGTGGTAGCCAGTTCACCAGACACATTAGGATCCTCTCGCTTAACTTAGGCCTTGACCCTGGCCGATAATCTGGATATTCCTTTCCGGGTCGGAGCATAGTCAGCAGCATCACAACACGGGGTACCAGACTATGTCATCAAGAGAATGGGCAGGTGGAAATTCCACTTGCTTTGCCCGATACATTCCAAATCCGCAAGCTGAAGCGTTACAAGCCTCCAGCAAGCTTGCCCAGTAGTACGTTATCAGCTCAAATAAAGTGTTTTGCCCCCTTCTCTTGGCATGCCGTCAAGCAGACCAGGGCACACTGCAGGTCTACTTTTCATTGTTAGACTTGTGACATGTTTATGTGGTTCCCATCTCTCCCAGACATAGGTCTATGGATGCAGCCAGCAGGGGTCAAGAGCAAGCCTGCATAATACACGCTGTATACACAGACAACCTTTTGCCATCTACTCAGAGCAGTGGAAGTAAAGAGGAACCTTGGGAATCCATTTGGAATGCAAAGCTTTTGTAAGACAAACAAACTTGTACACTGTATTCCAACCTTTGTGCTGCTCACTGAATTTCTGTGGCTGTTTTCTTAACTAAAATAAATTCTTACCTATGGAATCTCAGGGTTAAAAATATCGGAACTGCTAATGGTCATGGTGCTGATGACATTGGAGATAGTGAGACCACTACGTTCATATTTGTAACTTTGGCTTTGCAAATGGTTTTAGGCTACTCCTGCAAACCTATTGACATATCCATGAAGAGGCAAAACAAATACATCACAATATTCTAAAACGTTGAACACCAAAAATAAAGTGCTAAGTGCAAGCATCTCTCATGATATATCCCAAAAAAATGTGATCACAAAATGTCCATTAATTTCACACCCCTTAAATGGTAAAACTATCTTTCCAATTCCCAAACAGTTTTATCACTCCTGTAATCAGGCCCGGACTGGCCATAGGGCAGACCGGGCATTTGCCCGGTGGGCCGGGGCCGCCCGCTCAAAAGAATGTTGCTGTTTAGGCCGCACAGCGGGAGGTAAGCGGCGACCGCGGCCTGAACATGGTTAACACAGGCCGTGGCCGTGGCCGCCGCTCGCCGCTACTGCTATGCGGCCGTTCTGTGTCTCCTCTGGCGGAACTGGCGGCTGCATGGGCTGAGCTGTGTGTCTCCCTCACACACAGCTCAGCCTCAGCGCCGCGCTGACAGTTCCGCTCTCTGATCCCAGGGACTGCTCCTTCTCCTCCAGCCAAGGTGTCCGCATGGTGAGGCAAGGGGCGGGGCTGCTGTGAAGACGTTTCCCCCGCTCGTGCCCACCCCTTCTCTTGCCGGCAGCACATGTGAGGAGAAAGCTTCCCTCACCATTGGCCACAACAGAGGGCCAATCAGAGACCTAGAGGGGCATCATGGGAAATGTAGTCCCAGAGAAAGGTAGCCCAATTGTTTTCAGCAGGGAGCTGACTACACTCCCCAGCATGCACACTGCTGGGGGGGGGGGGGGAGAGAAAAACCTGGAAACAAACAGAAGTGCCTGTAGCAGCTACTACAGGAGACATAAAAAATGAAAGCGAGGACTGTGCTGGGGAACTAATAGCCCCAGCACCACCAGAGAGAGCCATGCTGCACCGCACCACCAGAGAGAGCCATGCTGCACCACACCACCAGAGAGAGCCATGCTGCACCACACCACCAGAGAGAGAGTCACGCTGCACCGCACCACCAGAGAGAGCGCTGCGCTGCACCGCACCACCAGAGAGAGAGCGCCACGATGCACCGCACCACCAGAGAGAGAGCGCCACGCTGCACCGCACCACCAGAGAGAGAGCGCCGCGCTGCATCGCACCACCAGAGAGAGAGCGCCACGCTGCACTGCACCACCAGAGAGAGAGCGCCACGCTGCACCGCACCACCAGAGAGAGAGTCACGCTGCACCGCACCACCAGAGAGAGAGCGCCACGCTGCACCGCACCACCAGAGAGAGAGCGCCACGCTGCACCGCACCACCAGAGAGAGAGTGCCACGCTGCACCGCACCACCAGAGAGAGAGCGCCACGCTGCACCGCACCACCAGAGAGAGAGCGCCACGCCGCACCACCAGAGAGAGAGCGCCACGCCGCACCACCAGAGAGAGAGCCACGCCGCACCACCAGAGAGAGAGCCACGCCGCACCACCAGAGAGAGAGAGCCATGCTGCACTGCACCACCAGAGAGGGAGCGCCACACTGCACCTCACCACCAGAGAGAGCCACACTGTACCACACCACCAGAGAGAGAGAGAGCCATGCTGTTCCTGCACCACCAGAGAGAGAACCATGCTGCACCGCACCACCAAAAAGAGAGCAGGTCAGTGTCACTGGGCAGTGTGGGCACAATAGGAGACAGACAGTACTAGCGTTGTATGGCCACAATAGGACTGGGACACTGTAATATAAAGGGGACTGCACTGTAAAGGGGCACTGTAATCATTGCAGTACCCCTTTACAGTGCAGTTCCCTTTATATCACCGTGTCCCTGCACATTACAGTGTGGAGGACCGACACCAGCCACCCCCGCGAATGTCTACAAAATTCCCCCCCCCCCCGGTCCCTGGAAAAGTTGGCTGCCCAGTCTAAAATGCCCGGGCCTATTTTTTTTCCCAGTCCAGGCCTGCCTGTAATCCCTCTAATCAATCGAGCTCACCAAAATGTATTGACTTCTTATATACAAACAGGTTAAAAAAATCGAGTTTTTCAACAATTCCTTCATAACTATAGGGGCATGCAAAGCCATCCCCACTATGCTTTGCCCTGCTTTGTCATAAGCCAGAAGGTGCATCAGAGAGGAGAAGGCCATATAGCTTAAGGGTAACTCCACTTTCATTGGAAAAAAATAGCAAAAAAATATATAGCATATACAATTGTGACACAATGGAAGTGTTCTGTACACAGAATGTATACTGACCACCCCCCAGAAAAAAAATGTCCTGCTTGTGTGATTGGCTCACTGATTTCCCCAGAAAGTTAGATTTTTGGCATCCCCTGCAACAAAAATATAATTTTTGGTAAGATTCACCCAATAGGAAATCATGTCCAAAGGGATGCAGACCCAACAGTTTTCCTCATTAGAGCCCTGCAGCTGCAGCATCTGGATGATAATTATGAAACCACACCCATTAGACTCAGCACAGAGAAACAAACAGTGATTTCTTCAGAATAACAAAAGGTAGGACTCTGCAAGAAAGTTTGTTAACCACTTCAGCCACGGAAGATTTGGCTGCTCAATGGCCAGAGAATTTTTTTGCGATACTGCACTATGTCGCTTTAAATGGCAATTGCGCGGTCCTACGACATGGTACCTAAACAAAATTGATGTCCTTTTTTTGCCACAAATAGAGCTTTCTTTTGGTGGTATTTGATCATCTCTGCAGTTTTCATTTTTTGTGCTATTAACAAAAAAAGAGAGACAATTTTGGAAAAAAACACAATGGGGGTTATTTACGAAAGGCAACTCCACTTTGCACTGCAAGTGCATTTGAAAGTGCAGTCTAAGGCCGCGTACACACGGGCGGATTGTCTGCCCAACTTAGTCCGCTGAACCGTGTTTCAGCGGACAATCCGCTCGTGTGTGGGCTGCAGCGGACTTTTTCAGCGGACAGTCTGACGGACTTTGTCTTTCGGAATTTACGTAATTTTGTCCGTCCAAACTTGGTTTTGTCCGTCCAAACTTGGTTTCAGCGGACAGTCCGCTCGTGAGTAGGCAAGTTGGGCGGACTAAGTATGGCGCATGCTCAGAAAGGATTTACACGGCCGAAGGTTGCATTGCAGTGTATTGGACGTCGTTTTTCTAGTCCCGTCGTACGTGCTGTACACGTCATCGCGCAAGTTTTCAGCGGACTGTCTGTTCATCGTGTGTGGTCAAGTCCGTTCATTCAAAATTTGGACGGACTGTCTGTCGGATTGTCTGACGAACTTAGTTGGCCAGACAATCCGCCCGTGTGTACGTGGCCTAAGGTGTAGATTGGAAAAGAGTGGAAGCTCTGCTGATTTTATCATCCAATCATGTGCAAGCTAAAATACTGTTTTTTATTTTTCTTGCATGTTCCCCTCGGATCTACAGCTACTTTACTTACAAGTGCACTTTCAACACTTTTGTGTTTTTTTCAAAATTGTCGCTCTTTTTTTGTAAATAACCCCCAATATTTTGTACTTTTTGCTATAATAAATGTTTGGTAATAAAAATCGTCCCCATGTTGATGAGGACAAGGGCCTCTTCCCGACAACCCTGGCTGTGGGTTGATGGGGTCTGCGGGCAGGGGCTTATCGGAATCCGGGAGCCCCCTTTAATAAGGGAGCCTCCAGATACCGCCCTCCACCCTATGTGAATGAGTATTGGGGTACCATGTACCCCTACCCATTCACCTGTTGAAAAAAAGTGGAAAGAAAAAAACCCTCTTCGGTTCTTGTGTAAGTGTAAAGCTCTTTGGTTCTTCTTGCTGGGCCTCCACTATCTTCTTATAGCTCTTTTACTAGCATTGGCCCGGTCTTCTGTCACCGATGCCTTCTCTTCTTCTCTTCTTTTCTTCTTCCTTGCAATGTTGACATGATGCTCTCTCTGGTCGCAATGACAGGGACGCGTTGTGCGGTGACTTATATAGGGTCAAGGGGCGGGGTCACCGGGTGATGTCACATGGTGACCCCGCCCCCTTATGATGTTACAGTCCCGGAGGATGGTGGGAACCCTATGGGGAATTTCTATGCTTATGAATTTCATACAAAATACAAAATTTTGTTAACAAATTTTGGTCCCAAATTAACAGAAACATGACTGGTGTTTTGTTCACCAATCAGAGGAAGTCAGCACAGCACAGGGATGGTGGGAACCCCTCATAATGGGCACAGCTGGTGTACACCCAGACTTGGGAACCCAGCACAGGGATGCTGGGAACCCCTCATAATGGACATACAGCAGGTGTACAGACTTGGGAACTCAGCAGAGGGATGGTGGGAACCCTATGGGAATTTCTATGCTTACAAATTCCATAGAAAATACGAAATTTTGTTAACGAATTTCAGATCCAAATTAACAGAAACATGACTGGTGTTTTGTTCACCAATCAGAGGAAGTCAGCACAAAATTGGTGGATGGTGGGAACCCCTCATAATGATAAATTCATCATAATGAACGTTCGTTATTTTATTTTAACGAAAAGTTTACTAATCTAACGAAAATTCGTATTTCGTATGAATCCGAATTTAATTTTATACACGAATACGATTTTTTTTCTGCACGGAACGAAGCGGAACAAAACGAAACACATTTTTCGACGGCGCCCATGTCTAGTAAAAAGCATATGCCTTTTACCACTTTTCTGTGTTTCTATTCATTGCAATTGAAAGCTGATTTTGGTGCGGTTTTCAACACAGCACCAAAGACACAGCATGCAAGACTTTTCAAAACCTACCGCACCCACAGCGTAGTGGTGTAAAAAGTCCCATAGGATTTAAAGGGAAACATTTTTCTTGCAGAGTAAAAACGCAGGGAAAATGTATCAGTGTGAAAGGGGCCTTATATATTGCATTCAAGAGTTTAATGAAGATTTCACTAAATTATTCGCTAAGATACCCATATTGCTTTGTAGTATGCTAGGAGCTTCTATAGCCAATGGCCACTTTGACAGGTAAATATATGTATATTGAATGGGCCCCATGTCACTGGGCTCCTGCAATGCACACAAGAAGTGATGGGAAATGGGGACACACAAATGGAAAAGGCGTAAAACTTTGGTTAGCCTAATACACTATATTATCAAAAGTATTGGGACGCCTACTTTTACACACACACACACACACACATGAACTTTAATGGCATCCCAGTCTTATTCTGTAGGGTCGAATATTGAGTTGGCCCACCCTTTGCAGTATAAAATTCACATAGACACACTCCTAAACCTTGTGGACAGACTTCCCAGAAGAGTTTAAGCTGTTATAGCTGCAAAGGATGGGCCAACTCAATATTGAACCCTACGAACTAAGACTGGGATGCATTTAAATTTTATGTGTGGGTAATGGTAGGCATCTCAATACTTTTGATAATATAGTGTCTTTCTTTTCCAGTGACAATTGCTCCCCTCTATTTTAGTCCTGTTGCCACAGGGACAGGAAGTGGGAGGAATCCTCAAAAAGAGGTTTCATACATGTATCAACACTTGACAGTAGAATTTATTCTTCCCAAGTCTAACCAAAACTTAAAAAAAAAGGTCTGAAGTTGTCCTTTAATAAGAGCATTTTAACACATATCACTTTTCATTGCATCGTTATCCAGTATTTTTTTGAAGGTAATTCACCATCCAGAACACTAGGAGGAAATGAAGGCACTGGTGTGAATCTCCCAAGGAAAAGCAGAAAACATAAATTATAGTATGACTCATGGGTCTTTTCAAATTTTATTTTGTCTGCTGTGTATTTTATTGGGGGTCTGGATAGATTTAAAGGAATTTCACATTCCCATGTGTGATATTCCATAACTGATCAAACCTGCGCAGCTTCTCAAGGCCAGTGAAACCTGTTTTACAATACAGGTCTGGACTTTATTCACACACAAAAACACACTTGGTTGAACTGAATTGTCACAAGCAGAGAGCAGGGCAAAAATTGGCAAATACAAAGTCGATGAATAATTCTTGGAGGTTGGAGATCTACATAGGGAACCAGCGGTCAGGACAGGGATCTCTATTGAGCACAGTCCACCCCTTCAGCGCCTTACCAGTATAAATATCTAAAGAGTAAATAAGTAATTGAATAGGTAAGGTTATAAAACAAACTCTAAAACACTATATAAACCCTAACAATAAGCTTCCATATGCTTCTCTTTGGCATGTTAAATATATAACCCTTGGTGTGGGGGCGTGGCCGGATGTAGACCTAGGAGGACGTGTGGTGCTGGAGCTCCTGCCATCCTGAATATAATCCTTCGGCATCCTTAGCCTGTTTGACTTTGGGGGCGACCAAATTATCTCCCCTGCGTCTCTGACATCCCGCTGAGCTACGGGGTAACACTTTGGCACCGCGATCAGTGTTTCTAGCGGCTCCGTGGATTGCGGCCTAGTTGCCTTGCGGGATCCGGCCGCCATCTTGCGGCCTGTGGAGCCTCCGGACCGGCCGCGGTGGAGTATAGAGTGCGGGCATCGGCTGCACGGGAGCGCGGAGCGGAGGGGACGCGGTCTGGAGAGGGACCCTCGGGCCATACTGCGAGACACAGATAAAGTGACTTTCTCTGCCGCCATCGGCCACGCAGCGGTGTATCCGCCAGTGGGAGGACTGCACGATCTCTGGAGGCCCTTTACTATCCTTGCTGGGGTGGTGAGTTCTGATTTGGGGGCATAGGTGACTGCACAGGAGAGGTGGAGAGAGGTGTGGGAGAGTGGGTGACAGCCCTGGTGTCATTCCCTGTTGCTTTCCTCGCTGGGCACATGAACTGCAACTCTTAAAGGGCTACCCTCCAACTCCTTAGTGCATAGCACAACTGTCTGCATACTCTATCATCCCATTTCTGGAAGTGAGAGGTTCCTGAGGGATACCAGAACTGTGTTTCTAGCCATACTAATCATTCTTGCCTGCATCCCTGTGGTTGAGTATCCTTAAAGGGGCGCACCCTCCTCACTGCACACAAGCATACCTCAGGCCGGCTGGCCTTTTACCTCCTCCCCATGCCCTCCAAAGGCAAGTCTGCGGCTAAGAAAGCACTGTTACAGCCTGTGCAGAATCCTAGTGACTTTTTGAATCAATTCAAGGCTCTAATGGCGGATATGGAGCAGGCGGCCCCACAGGAGGCTAATCCATCTGCTCCCACATTGCCTCCAGCTAATGATACCACTGTTATTCTTGCAGCAATTGAGCAGAGCAGAACTTCTTTGCTAGTGCGCATAGACCACCTAGTGGAGGAATGCAACCTCATAAGAGCTGATTTTGACAAATTCCGGGGCAGGCTCTCGGAAACTGAAACGCGCGTCTCGGCGACGGAAGACACTACTCCCGTCATGATGTGGCCATTCAATCGCTGCAGCGAACGGTCCAGAATCTGGTGGCCAAGTCCGACGACGCCGAAAACCGTTTGCGAAGAAACAATGTCAGGGTCTTGGGCCTGACGGAGAGAGCAGAGGGAGACCGCCCGGCTTAATTTGCCGAAGATTTCTTCAAATCATTGCTACACTTGACGGATGTGCCCCCCAACGTATGTGGTCGAGAGGGCTCACAGGGTCCCGACCAGTCGGGGGCCCCCCCAGACCATTATTGGTACGCTTTCTCAATTTTCAGGACCGGGATTGGATCCTGCGTGAGGCTCGTAAACATCAGAACCTACCTTTCGAGAACACGGTGGTACACCTGTATCCTGACTTCTCAGCTGATCTTCAGCGAAGACGCAAGACATTTACAGACGTCAGAAGGAGGCTGCGCGAGCGTGAGCTGAAATATTCAATGCTTTATCCCAGCCGACTGCGGGTGCAACGCGGAGGATCGTGAAATTCTTTGAGTCACCTGCGGAAGCAGATCAATGGCTACAATCGCTGTAATTGGCCCGTTGAGGCACCCCTGATTGCCAAACGTGGGCTGCCTGCAACCACCTGTTTTCCCCTTTTTTTTTCTTTTGTTGCCGTTTGTGGTTGCTGCCCAGTTGTCCGCTTCTCCTGTACGTTCTCCTGTGGGTTTCCTGCTTTGGGTGGGGCCCCTTGCCAAGGTTGCCTATACAGCCTCTTCTTTTGTTTTTGCCCCCACCTGGATCAGTGGATTGGTGGGAGATATGTGGAGGAACAGGTTGGCCGGATATCCATGCCAAAGGACTGCCGGGTTGTAAGCGGAGCGGGAGCTCCAGGCACATGAACACTATGTCCATGATTTTTGTACTGTTGGTTTACACGTGAACCCTTTTTTGGTTCTCGGGTTTTTACTTTTTGGTCTAGGGGTCCTTTTTTGACCCATCGAGGCCATGCCTTCAAGGACTGTTTTTGAACATGGTTTGGGGATAGGCTGCGTGTACAAGTTTTTTTGTGTTGCTACACGACAGCAGGGTGTTTATGGGTTTCAAAGGGTGAAAGGTTTGATAGGTGCAGCCCTCCAAGGTAAATTGTCTATTCATATGCTCAATATTATTTCTGATTATAGTCTTCAACTGTATGTGTCACTGCTGTCATTTGTACTCCATTTACCGTCTAACGAGTCAATTGGGGGATGATGGCGGGCTCAAGGTTTAATGTAGTTTCATGGAATGTTAGAGGTCTTAACGATAAATTCCGTAGAACATTAATGTTTCAGTATCTAAAGACAATCAGTCCTCATGTGGTGTTCTTGCAGGAGACGCATCTGGATGGGAGCAGGGTACTGGCCTTACGCAGAGCCTGGGTACAGAGAGCGCTACATGCTACTTACACTACCTACTCCAGGGGAGTGCCAATTTTAATCAGTAAGGCGGGACCGTGCACCATTCACCATGTGATCTCAAACCCGGGTGGTAGGTTTTTGGTGATGGTGGCTGATATTGGGGGGTGTAAAATGGTATTGGTGAACATTTATATTCCACCTCCATTCCAGATTCAGATTCTGTATGACTTATTGGGTAAATTGGCGCCCTACCTACATCTCCCTCTCCTTATATCCGGGGACTTTAATGCTATTCTATCTACTGCTTTGGACTCGTCCAACGCATCTAGAGTGGCGTCGGCCAATCTTTCTGCCTGGGCGGCGGCTGCCTCCCTGACGGAACTATGGCGTTGGAAAAACCCTGTCACCAGAGGTTATTCACATCTATCAAAAACTCATAAATCCTCCTCGAGAATAGATCTAGCATTTGCCAATGCATCTATGCTACAAGTAGTGGGGGGGCAAAGTATTTAGCGGGTGGTATTTCGGACCATTCCCCCTGTCAATTCACATTGGATCCAACTTAGGTCATGCGGGGAGGGGGTGGAAATTAAACCCGGGGTGGTTGGAGATAGAAGAGGTGTCCTCTCAAGTAGCGCCACACTATGTGCATTATTGGGAAGACAATGAGGGGTCTGCAGACACCGCCGTTGTTTGGGACGCCTTTAAAGCTTGCATGCGGGGGCACTATATTTCAGCCATCAAACAGGCCCACAGGTCCCACAATCAGATAGAGCAAGAATTACAGGACAGGGAGAGGGTGTGTGCCATGGACTACGCGAACAATCAGTCCGATGTCACTTATGGTGGACTGTTGGAGGCAAGGCATGCGTTAGCACTCCATTATTCTGACCTGACACACACATCTAGGACGAAAATGGCTGAATCCATTTTCGAACAAGGGGACAAGAATGGTAAACTGTTAGCCATGCTAGTGGCTGAGCAAAGGGTTCAGACTAATATCACTTGTATCAAAAATGCTCAGGGTGACCTACTGACAACCCCAACAGCCATACTAGACGCATTTTGTGGAATACTACAAAATTTTGTATGCACCCATACCGACCTACGACATAGCGGAGTTAGACGGGGTGTTAGCATCATTGCAGATCCCGAGGCTGTCCGAGGCAGATAGGGACTATTTGGAGGCTGACATTACGACAGAGGAAATTGAAAAGGCTATTAGGTCCTTTCCTGCCCGTAAATCCCCAGGGCCGGAAGGCTTCTGCATCGAGGGGTATAGACAGCATATGGAAGCATTGGTTCCTAGACTTAAACACTTGTATGACTACTGCTTGGAACACAGGTGTCTCCCGGCCTCTTTGCTGGAGGCACAGGTGATCCTGCTGCCGAAGCTGGGCAAGGACCCCCTATCGTGTTCTTCGTATAGACCGATCGCATTGCTGAACCAAGATTTAAAAATTCTCACGAAGGTGCTGGCTACCAGACTCTCTCAGGTTATCACGACTTTGGTGGATATTGATCAGACGGGGTTCATTCCGCAGAAATCTACTGACACTAATTTACGCAGATTGTTTACCCACCTACAAATTGCACCCACTGAAAAAGGATCTAGAGTGGTGGTCTCCCTGGATATGGCCAAGGCCTTTGATTCAGTAGACTGGCAATACATGTTGACGGTTCTGCGGAGCATGGGCTTTGGGAAGATCTATATGACCTGGATTTCTTTGCTTTATAGTTCGCCACAGGCGGGTATCAAAATAGCTAATTCAGTCTCACCCCAATTTAGCGTCAATAGGGGCACGCATCAGGGGTGTCCACTATCCCCATTCTTGTTTGTGTTAGCTATAGAACCACTGGCTATAGCCCTGAGGCAATCACCTGGGGTAGGAGCTCTGGAGGTGGGGGGTATTAGGGAGTGCATAGTGCTCTATGCGGATGACGTGCTCCTCTTCTTGAAGGACGCAGGGCCCTCTTTGGAGGCGGTGTTTGGGGTGCTCGACAAATTTGCTGAGTTCTCTGGACTCCGGGTCAATTGGGAGAAGTCCAACGTGATGGCTATCAAAGGGGAGGCGCGAGAGCTGGCGACCACTAGAGTTCCCATTGCCTGGGTGCAGGAATTTAAGTACTTGGGAGTGAGAGTTTCACAGAGAGTAGGCGATTATATGTCTCTGAATCTCTTCCCCTTGTTGACCAGGGTTAAGGTACAGTTGGAAGCTTGGAAGCATCTGCCACTGTCCCTCATTGGTAGGGTTAACCTGCTTAAAATGAAGGTTCTGCCAGTATTTCTCTACTTTCTAGGAAATTATCCTATTTGGGTTCCCTGCTCGTTTTTTCGGTGGGTTAATAGTCTTTTTGGCTCCTTTTTATGGGCCGCTACGCACCCCAGAATAAGCCTTAGGGTTTTTCAGGAGCCATGGGGTCAAGGTGGTTTGGCATTGCCGGATCTTTTTAAATATTATCTAGCTGGGCAAATGGTGGTTGCCGGACGCTGGCTAACGCGGGAGGACGGGTATTCGGCAAATGTACTGGAGGTGGCTCTTTTGGGCTCATATGAAAGCCTGTCCTATTTGGTGTATAGAGGTCCGAGGGCTTTGTGAGTTTGTATATTATATGTGTGTTGAAAAACCTTCAATGAAAATACATTTTTGAAAATATATATATATATATATATATAACCCTTGTAGTTAGAGTAGGCAGTGTGGTTTTCTAGGTATCTGCTGGAGGCCCTCAGAGTAGTGAGTGGGGTGTAACCTAAGAGGGAGGGGTAGTACCAGCCCTGCCACTGCCAGAGTGGAGCATCTTGGGAAAGATGGCTCTGTGTATATAATCTGGCGGGAGTCCATCTTTTATTGGTCATCATGGGAAGGGTTGCAAGGACCAAGCCATGGCAAAGATGTAATATTTGAGGGTTCAGCTCTGGGAGGTTCCCCTTACAGAATCCCTTTGAATGGGATGCAGGACTCTGACAACCCCTTAAAAATATAGACTCCTCAACCTGGCAACTTTAAAGAAATGTGCTGTCATCTCCAAGATAATTGGATTATGTAAATATGTAAATTATCTGGTTCAGTAAACTGTTAAAAGACTTTCTGTTGTTTTGGACTCTTCCTTCTCCTAACCTCTAGATTGGAACGTCCTTTAGAAATGAACAGGTCCTGGTTGAATCTGCTATTGGAGTCCATTGCCATAAGGCCCAAGGAAGGTATGGGATGGACTACTGGTGGGGCTGGATAGGGTAGACCAGAGGAGAAAAATGTATTTAAGGTGAAATTGCTGCTCATCTCTGTTTAGAAATTGGCATAGCTAATGATGCTTGACCTGCACATTCATTAAGCATGAAACTGGCATCCATGCAAAATAAGTTATTTTATTTTTGGTTTATGTTTTTAATCTGGTTTATTTTTAGAGTTTTTAAAACTGATGTATAACATTTATAAAAAAAAGCATTTAATACGGCATGCACCAAATACAGATCATTATGTGCTTTTCTAAAGAAAGAACACAGGGAAAGTTGTTTCGTTTTGTGTAAAGTTTCTGTTTAACAAAGGCAGCAATAAAGCAAACACAAAAGGACAGTATATCCGGACCCTAAATGTTTCTGATATATTCAGCTGTGTGTATAAGCTTTAACTATTGAGCTCTGTAACCAATACGCTTGGATTATCATTATGCAGGATTTATAAAGCTTCCACAGTGCTTTACAAAAAAAGGAAGGCGGTACAGTTGCACAATTATTAAAGACAATAGTGTTAAGGGAGCCTTGCCCTGTGTGAGCTTACAATCTAAAAGGGAGGTGCAAGTAATACAGAAAAGAAGAGTATACAGTGCATGGGAAAATTCAAGTTTTTAGTTAAAGGAGAGAGGTTTTAATGAAGGGGTGCGGTTTCAAGAATCAGCTAGGCATTGACTGCATAGGATTATGCCGTGTACACACGGTAGGATTTTCCTATGGAAAATGTTCAATGGGAGCTTTTTGTCAGAAATTCCGACCACGTGTAGGCTCCATCAGACATTTTCCATCGGAATTTCCGGCACACAAATTTTGAGATCTGGATCTCAAATTTTCCGACCACAAAATCCATTTGCATAAATTCCGATCTTGTGTACACAATTCCAACTCACAAAGTTCCACACATGCTCAGAATCAAGCAGAAGAGCCACACTGGCTATTCAATTTTCTCGGCTTGTCGTACATCACCACGTTCTTGACGTTCAGAATTTCCGACAACATTGTGTGACTGTGTGTATGCATCCCTGCCATTGTGGCCAGAGAGAGCGTCGTGCCAACATCGCAAGGAATAAGAAGAAGAGAAGAAGAGAAGAAAGCGGCGACAGAAGACCGGGCCACGCTAGTAAAAGAGCTATAAGAAGATAGTTGAGGCCCAGCAAGAAGAACCGAAGAGTGGGACAAGACCCCGAAGTCGGAAGAAGACCCCCGGACGGTGGCGGGTACGATGAAGAAAGCCAGGCTCCTCCGCTAGTAAAAGAGCTAGCAAAAGAGCAGAAGATAGCGGAGGAGTCCGTTGAGAAGACCCCCCAAGATGGAAGAAGAGAAGACCACCAGAGCTGTCTAATAAATTACTTCAAAAACTTGTGTTGTGTTTTTTTTATTTACACTTTTTTCATCAGGTGAATAGGTAGGGGTACATCGTAAGGGTCTGCTATGGACTTTGAGGGGACCCCCATGCCATTTTTTCGGCGTAGGGCTTCCCCTTTAAATCCATACCAGGTGATGGGGCTAGTGAGGTGTCAATCTCGCCAATGGAGGCGGCGACATTGACTTCCTTCGCTAGTCCCGGCTACCTGCAGCCACGTTCAAAACGAACGGACTTTACTCCGTGTGTGGGCAAGTCCGTTCATTTCAAAAGTCTGGCGGACTCCTGCCATAGTCTGGCGGATTGTGCACTGGACCTAGTCTGCCGGAAAAGTCCGGTCGTGTGTGGGCAGGTCTGCTCGTTCAGAAAGTCTCCACGGCAAAGTCCGGCGGGTTGTCTGCTGGACTAAGTCCGCCGGATAGTCCGATTGTTTGTACGCCGCATGAGGGTAATATAGAATTCAATCTACCAATGTAATCTATGCATCTAAAGAAGTTTTATAGACGAAATATGGGTTCCATTTTGCATCGAAGTTTTCTCAGTATTGTTTATTTCGTGATAGATTTTTTCTACATAACTTATTTCTTCAATTCTCTACACTATTTATGGGATTGGTACGTGGGCATCTTTCCCATGTAAAGCTATTGTCTAATGTGTAGGTAGCTAAACATACTGTGCGGATAAGCTGTAACTTCTTTTTTAATTTTAGCAGAAATAAAAAAGCCTTTGATATTACTCTAATCTTTGCCTCTTATTATATTAGTTAGTTACCCTTCTCTGCACTCTCTTCAATTTCACAACATACCTTTAGTGAACTTGTTCCCAAAACTGAACGGCCTGCAAGTACCAAATGGATATGTATAAACTAGGTTCTGTTCATATTTCAGGGCAGAAGATTCTAGATTATATGAAGGTGGAGGAAGGCATTATGCAAGTATGTAAACATAGTATTTGTCACAGATTCTGTTGGCTGTGCCAGATGATTTTTTTTTTTTTAAAGTGTCTTGAGCTCCTGGGGCCTCATTATGCTGTTTGAAGCACTCACAATGTAACACCTTGTTTATGTGCCTGCAGTTTTGGTAACAATTAGGGAAACAAACTAAGATAAAAATCAGGTACTTACTTAAAGTGGTGTCGCACACACAAAAAAAAGTGATTAAAACTCAAAAAACAAAACAAAAAAAAAAACATTTGGATTTTTTTTTAACTTACCTCTAAATGCCTGTTGCTAGGGGGTCCCTCATAGTCTGCCTCCTTCAGTGCCTGGGCTGGTGACATCACTTCCCCTCGGCGCAGGAAGGGCTCAGCTCTGCCCCCTCCCTCCTGTCAGTCATCTGGGACACGTGACAGGTCCCAGATGACTGCGTGGCCAATCATGGCGCGCAGTGCCGCTCGCGCATGTGCAGTGGGTGCCTGGCTGTAAAGCCACAGCCGGGTGCCCACAGTTGCAATGCTGAATGGAGGTGGGGACGAGTGGAGCTTCGACACCCCGCATCGCTGGACCGTGGAACAGGTAAATGTCCGATTATTAAAAGTCAGCAGCTGCAGTATTTGTAGCTGCTGACTTTACATTTTTATTTTTTTTTCAAATGGAAACTCCTCTTTAACCACTTAAGGACCGAGCCTGTTTTTCAGACTCAGTGCTTACAAGTTAAAAACTATTTTTTTTGCTAGAAAATTACAATTTTTTTCCAACACCCTAGAGAATAAAATGGTGGTCATTGCAATACTTTGTCACACCGTATTTGCGCAGCAGTCTTACAAGTGCACTTTTTTGGAAAAAAATTCACTTTTTTGAATTAAAAAATAAAACAACAGTAAAGTTAGCCCAATTTCTTTTTATATTGTGAAAGATAATGTTACGCTGAGTAAATTGATACCCAACATGCCCCTCTCCCTCCACCGATTACGGTGATCTTGCTGTGAATCCGCAGCAGAGATCGCCATTATCGTAAACCAGACCGACCACTGAAGAGATGGATATCTCAGTTATGGCAGCAGCTGCTGCCATTACCGAGATATCCATCTTTAAAGTGCTGACGTATATGTACAGTGGGCGGTCCGAAAGTGGTTAAAGAGGAACTACAGTCCTCTATTTATTAAATGTGTACAAATAATCAGATTATTATCTTTATCAATGTTTGTCAAGATAACTGCTTTCAAAACAAATTTGCTATGGGCGGTGCCGCGGAAGAGACGCTAGCAGCAGAAAAGGAGGAGGCAGCTGAGGAGGAGAGGGAGGAGGATGGAGTAGGAGGAGGAGGAGAAGAAGAGTCAGGCCTGCATGCAATCCGTGGCGGTAAAACCAAATCTACACGGGTGCCACGGGTTACATGCTTAACGGCCGTCAGAAGGTTCACCCAGTGGGCAGTAAAAGTGATATACCTTCCCTGCCCGTGTTTGCTAGACCACGTGTCTGTGGTCAGATGTATCTTGGCACCGACA
Source organism: Lithobates pipiens (assembly GCF_037356315.1). Classification (NCBI taxonomy): domain Eukaryota; kingdom Metazoa; phylum Chordata; class Amphibia; order Anura; family Ranidae; genus Lithobates; species Lithobates pipiens. Next base: position 79,341,134 of record NW_027507791.1, on the reverse strand, counting down.
CTGTGTGCCAGAGATACATTCACTTGCCGCTGAACATGGCCATATAGCTCTGGGATGCCCTTCTCTGAGAAATACTTCCTTCCTGGGACCTTCCATTGTGGTGTTCCAATGGCCACAAATTTGCGAAAGGCCTCCGAGTCCACCAGTTTATATGGCAGTAGTTGGCGGGCTATGAGTTCTGACAAGCCAGCCGTCAACCGTTGGGCAAGAGGGTTATACGGCGTCATCATTTTTTTACGCTCGAACATTAGGCCCACGGAAGCCTGCCTTTTTGCAGAAAAACGTGAGCTTGGCGTGATGGAAGGTGGAGTGGAGGACAATTGTGAGGAGAGAGGAGAAGGAGAAGTAGAAGACGAGGCTGGACGGTGAGAGCCTGCAGTGTGGCTTTGTGTGTTCCGTTGCTCCCACTCGGCTCGGTGATGGCTGCCCATGTGCCTTCTTAAGGCGGTCGTCCCTAGGTGAGTGTTGGGCTTACCGCGACGAATGCGTTGACTGCAAAGATTGCAGATGGCAACGCTATTGTCAGCAGCGGACACGTTAAAAAAAGCCCACACTGCAGAGCCATGTGCCGGTGTCCTGGGAGCGCGAGATGTGACCGTACATGGTCGATGACTCGCTCCTGATACATTTGCAGTCTGCTTTGTCCCTCCTGTGCAATGTAAGTTAGTCCTGCTTCTCCTCCATCTTCCTCTCTTGTGGGCACCCACGTGACATCACTAGACACGTCATCATCAACGTCACCTTCCCCACCGCTATAAGTAGAGATCTCGGAGTAGGCAGCAACACCGGGGACCAACCTCCTCCTTGGGCTGATCTGGGTACTGTCGTCAGACTGCTGAGTAAAGGTTGTTGCTACCTCCTCTTCCTGATCCAATACCAAGAGTGGCTGCGCATCAGAAATGTCCTCTTGATATGGATCGGAAAATAATTCCTGTGACTCAAGCGGAAGGTATGTGGTGGTGGTGGTGGTGGTGTTGTTGGTGGTAGTGTCTTTGGGGGTGCACATAGCAGAGAGTGAAGAAGAGGGTGCAGATCGAGACGATGAGGAGGGTGCAGAAGAGAAAGGCTGAGTGAGCCACTCAACCAAGTCTGGTGCGTCCTTTAAAGTAATTGAACGCACCTTCTGCATCTTCCCACTTTGGCTCAAGGCTGGTGCTCCTGCCCTACCCCTACCACCCCTGCGGAAGGGCCTGCCTCTTCCTCTGCCTGTCATTTTTTAAATCACCCTGTGACAAAACTCTTAGTCCCTATACCGATGAAGGACTGCTGCAGTATAGGGAAGTGGTCAGCAGTGGTGCACCTCAACCCTATGTATTGTGGACCGATAGCGGTCCTTACAGAACAGCAGACTGTACCGCACTCAACCCTATGTACTGTAGCACCCTTCACCAAGTTACCAGTCCTTATAATGACCTTTGTGGACCAAGTAGGTTGTGTGTGACTGATTAGCAGACTGTACGTCAGTCCCTATACCGCTGAAGGACTGCTGCAGTATAGGGCAGCGGTCAGCAGTGGTGCACCTCAACCCTATGTATTGTGGACCGATAGCGGTCCTTACAGAACAGCAGACTGTACCGCACTCAACCCTATGTACTGTAGCACCCTTCACCAAGTTACCAGTCCTTATAAGGACCTTTGTGGACCAAGTAGGTTGTGTGTGACTGATTAGCAGACTGTACGTCAGTCCCTATACCGCTGAAGGACTGCTGCAGTATAGGGCAGCGGTCAGCAGTGGTGCACCTCAACCCTATCTATTGTGGACCGATAGCGGTCCTTACAGAACAGCAGACTGTACCGCACTCAACCCTATGTACTGTAGCACCCTACACAGACCAAGTTACCAGTCCTGATAAAGAGCTTTGTGGAACAAGTGAGTTGTGAATGATTAGCAGACTGCAGCAGATGGGCAGCAGTCAAGTATAATATTTTTTCTATATTTGGAAGAAAGAATATTATACGTGTACAAGCCTATTACCGTACCACTGATACCAGTCCTGAAAAGAACCTTTGTGGAACTAATAGTAACAGCAACTCTTTAAACTGACCCTCACTGCCTAACACACTGCTTCCTTCCTTTCCCTATACAAACTGGCAAAACAGTGGAGACTGGAACAATTACTGGTTACTGGAATAGCTCTTTTGTGGACCTGATAGTAACAGCTAATGATGATGATGATGATGACTAATCTGGCTGTCCCTAAAATAGCAGCAGACACACCGCTCTGTCCCTTTCTCTAAACTGACAAAAGACACTCAGGCTGCTGCAAGAATCAGTAGCACAGCAAACCTATATACACCTAACACCTATACCAGTCCTGAAAAGAACTTTTGTGTACCAAATAGCTAGCGTTTTATCTCTCCCTACTCCACACAGCAACCTTTCCCTATAGTGACAGAAGAAAGAATGTAAAATGGCTGCCGGATCGGGTGTATTTATAGGTTAGGGGGAATGTCCAAGTGTCCATGTGCTGTCATGTCTCAATTGGCTGTCCTGTACCCCATGATGGATGTGTCAGCATAGGTCAAAGTTCGTTTACACATTAAACACGTAAGTCCGCCGGGGCGAACGACGCCAATAGTCCGCGAAACGAGCGGACCGCGAACGACCGAAATTCGCTGCGAAACAACCGCCGGGCGAACCGTTCGGCCATCACTACCTGCCAGACAAAAAATGTTTTTAAATAGGAATTCCAATTTCTTATCCATTGGATCCTTCAGCATTTGAGCATTGTCTACCAGACATGTCAAATTTTTATTTACAGAGGATATAGCAGCATTAATTGCTGGCATCCCCCATTTCTTATTAAATTCTTCCCCCATAGGATAAAGTGTTTAAAACCGTTTCAGAGGAAAAAAATGTTTATCAGGGTGATCCCACTCAGAATACATAAGCTTTTTCAGCAATAAATGGATAGGAAAAGCATGACTAGTTTAGGAAGGCTTTAGCAAACCCAAACAAGAAATGGGCTCATCAACTGACTCAGCTAATGGGAGCATGAATGTGGAACGGACCAATTCAGTAAGAGATTGTACCATCAATCTTTCAGATGGTGAACCTGATCCTTCCGTATTTGACTCTTTGAGTCCTGGGTAATGGAAGGGAACCTATTGCGTTTAGTCCCACTCTGGGATGTGATTAAAGAATCAAGCCTCTGCTCCAACCCTAAAATGGTTCTCTTCAGTAATATAGACAGGGGCTGCAGTGTTGAAAGCAGTTGCAACACCTGATGGCCCTGATGGCTCACTCTGACCAGCCACCTCAGAACTTTCAGGGGAAGATGCCATTTTTTTTTAGATGGTTCTAGACTTTTTTGTGGCTGAAGAAGTCCTTTTTGAGCCCTTCTTTTTTGTGATGTTTTCATTTTACCCCCCCTTCTGACCATAGCCCAATGCACAAAAGCAGAGGTACTACCAGAAGGATCGCATCCACTGCTTGAGCAATAGTCCAGCCACTGCCGCTTCTATTAATGCTCAGCCTGATGCGAATAGTAAATGTGTCAAATAGGAAATGCCTGTGTCACCAAACCTCTTTCAAACCCCTCTTTGCAGCAGCACAAATGGAGTTTTTAAAGCACACTCCTGCAGCAGACGTTGGAGGAAGCCCCGCCCCCGTCTGTTGTATTGTGCCCCCTCCTCTCTCTTTCAAAAGAGGTTTCTCGTGCGAGCACAGGCCTTCGATCCGATGGGATCGGCTTGTGCGTGAGGAAGGGGTGGCGAGGAGGAGACCTGGAAGCCGGGGCTGTGCAGGGGCGGTGAAAGAAAATGGCATCACTGATCATTTTAGCTCTGCTCTTCCCCGTGAAGAGAGGGAGAGTTTTGCCCAGGTGGGGGGTGTCTGTGAAAGCAAAATCCCCCCCAAACTCACCGGAGGTCTGCCTGCTAGCCGGAGGAAAAAGCTACTGCTTCCTGACACAGCGTGATTCCCGAGGAAAGCATGAGAAGGTACGTGCCGCTCCATACAGCCCCCAGTGGTGACACTTAGGCATGACAACATTTACCAGTTAAAGGAGACATTTCATAAGAAAATTAAAAAAATTCCTTAGAAAAACTCCACTTACCTTTCCCGCCGCAAGATTTTCTGTGGTAAAACCAACAGACCCAATCTTCACCCTTCAGGAACTGGGGACCCTCCAGGAACCCACACTCCTGGACCTGTACTAGCTATCAGCACGAGGAGAAAAAATAGCCGATCACCGGCTCTATTTACATCACATGATCAGCTGTCATTGGCTGACAGCTGGTCACACGGTAAGGGGTCGGGATCGACCCTTTACTCCAATCTGTGATCAGCCAAGTTTCATAGACTCGCTGATCACAGAGCGCACCGCTCGCACCCTGCAGGGGGCGCGCAGGCTGCCTGGGCGTGGGAGGACTTTATTGATGTACTCCCGGCAAAGTAGGTCCTCGCTGTAGCCATCATTCAGCTATAGCGCGGATCTGAAGCAGTTTAAATATACAGCATCAAAACTCATGCGGTTGCACGTTTGGCAAACATATGTGTCCCGTAATTTCAGTCAAATGAAAAAGATAATTTTTTTAAGTAACTGAAACTCAATTAGAATATGGAAATGTACATACCTTAAAAGTTTTGTCTAGATTACACAATATTATACATTATTTTTGTAAATGTAAAAGATGTGTTTTAAGAACTAATGGAAATTAAGTAAGGTACTTAAAATATCAAAGTAAATTAATTAACATTTATTATGATGTTGAAAATTATAACATGTTTATGTTAAAATTACAAGCCAACAGAATCATTTTTATTAGTGTGGCAACCTTGGTGCTTTAGCTTTGACTTGACACTCTCCGTTCAATAAGGCTAAACGTTATACAGTGGTGTGAAAAAGTGTTTGCCCCCTTCCTCATTTCCTGTTCCTTTGCATGTTTGTCACACTTAAGTGTTTCGGAACATCAAACCAATTTAACCAATAGTCAAGGACAACACAAGTAAACACAAAATGCAATTTGTAAATGAAGGTGTTTATTATTAAAGGTGAAAAAAAATCCAAACCATCATGGCCCTGTGTGAAAAAGTGATTGCCCCCCTTGTTAAAACATACTATAACTGTGGTTGTCCACACCTGAGTTCAATTTCTCTAGCCACACCCAGGCCTGATTATTGCCACACCTGTTCACAATCAAGGCATCACTTAAATAGGAGCTGCTTGACACAGTAAGGTCCACCAGAAGATCCTTAAGGCCGGGTTCACACCGCTGCGATGCGGGAACGCCGCGAATCCGCGGAGTTTTCCCGCATCGCATTACTCCCGCCGGCAGTTCACACTGCCCTATGCGGACGGCTGGGAGTGTCAATGATATGTTAATGACACCCCCAGATCCGTCCGCATATCGCAGTGCAATCTGCCGACTCGCACAGGAATCGGATCGCATGGTGTGAACCCCCATGCGATCCGATTCTGTTGCGGACCAAAAAAAGGGTCCCGTGCGAGTTTGCTGCGGGAGCGATGCGAATTCAGCCATACTATCTGTATGGCTGAACTCGCATCACTACGGAGATCGGATGTGATTTGCGGTGCGAATCACATCCGGATCTCCCCCCGCAGCAGTGTGAACCCAGCCTAAAAGCTACACATCATGCCGAGACCCAAAGAAATTCAGGAACAATTGAGAAAGAAAGTAATTGAGATCTATCAGTCTGGAAGGGGTTATAAAGCCATTTCCAAAGCTTTGGGAATCCAGCGAACCACAGTGAGAGCCATTATCCACAAATGGCGAAGACATGGAACAGTGGTGAACCTTCCCAGGAGTGGCCGGCCGCCCAAAATTACCCCAAGAACGCAGCGACGACTCATCCAAGAGGTCACAAAAGACCCCACAACAACGTCCAAGGAACTGCAGGCCTCACTTGCCTCAGTTAAGGTCAGCGTTCATGCCTCCACCATCAGGAAAAGACTGGGCAAAAATGGCCTGCATGGCAGAGTTCCAAGGAGAAAACCACTGCTGAGCAAAAAGAACATCAAAGCTCGTCTCAATTTCTCCACAACACATCTTGATGATCCCCAAGACTTTTGGGACAACATTCTGTGGACCGATGAGACAAAAGTGGAACTCTTCGGAAGGTGTGTGTCCAAGTATATCTGGCGTAGAAGGAACACTGCATTTCATAAAAAGAACATTATACCAACCGTAAAATATGGTGGTGGTAGTGTGATGGTCTGGGGCTGTTTTGCTGCTTCAGGACCTGGAAGACTTGCCGTGATAAAAGGAACTATGAATTCTGCTGTCTACCAAGAGATCCTGAAGGAGAATGTCCGACCATCTGTTCGTGTACTCAAGCTGAAACGAACTTGGGTTCTGCAGCAGGACAATGATCCTAAACACACCAGCAAGTCCACCACCGAATGGCTGAAGAAAAACAAAATGAAGACTTTGGAGTGGCCTAGCCAAAGTCCTGACCTGAATCCTATTGAGATGTTGTGGTATGACCTTAAAAAGGCCGTTCATGCTCGAAAACCCTCTAATTTAACTGAATTAGGACAATTCTGCAAAGATGAGTGGGCCAAAATTCCTCCAGGACGCTGTAAAAGCCTCATTGCACGTTATCGCAAACGCTTGGTTGCAGTTGTTGCTGCTAAGGGTGGCCCAACCAGTTATTAGGTTTAGGGGGCAATCACTTTTTCACACAGGGCCATGATGGTTTGGATTTTTTTTCACCTTTAATAATAAACACCTTCATTTACAAATTGCATTTTGTGTTTACTTGTGTTGTCCTTGACTATTGTTTAAATTGGTTTGATGTTCCGAAACACTTATGTGTGACAAACATGCAAAGGAACAGGAAATGAGGAAGGGGGCAAACACTTTTTCACACCACTGTATGTGATTGTTACAAGGGAAATGTTGTCTAAAGTCTCATCTCCATAGGCTAGTGTTACCATTATGACTTGATCATTAAATTGTAAAAAAAAACTTTACAGGGTTATACTAATCCATCCCTGACTTGGGGGCATGTAGCTTGAATGATACAATGTAGCAAACAATTAATGTGTACACATGAAATATATATCTCATTACTTGTGTGCATTGATCTTTGTGAAGGTATAAAACACCTAATTGTTATCTAGGAAGAAAAGGTAAACTTATACTCAGCATTCATATGAATAGATGTTCCTTAGAGTGCCATTTACCTTATTGTAACAAAACAATGCTAAACTCATAGTTATGAATAGTGAGGGACGAACTTCCGACGGCCATAAGTTTGCGAACCGCAAAGGTTGCGGCGGACCCTATTGACTTTAATGGCAGGCGAACCTTAAAAACCTGCAGGTCATATTTTCAGCCACAAAATACTTACTAGCTGTGCACACATAGTCCCACCACATGGAGACTGACATAACAAAAGTATTAAGTGAATCTGGGATCGACAACGACAAGCATTCTTTTTTTATCTGTGAAATTTTGACAATTCGGGAGCGCATGAAGGCCATGGAGGAGAGGCAAGGTCAGGGCAGGCTATGAAGGGGGTGCAGGAGATGACCAGTGCCACAGTCAGGGCAGCGCAGTCCTGTGCCAGTGTCCCAGTGTGCCAACCTGTGCTTGCGCCCCTCCCTCTGCCCGGCCCTTACCCCCACCTATGCAGGGCTCCACTGCGGTGGTTCGGAGGTGCCAGTCCAGTGCTGATCCTCAGCCATGGTGCTGGCACTGCTATCTCCCTCACTGTCTGAAACCAGCACCGCGATAGAGACTGAGCACTGACACCAGCAACGTGATAGAGACTGAGCACTGACTCCACCACCATGAGAGCACTGACACCAGCACTGTGATAGAGAGCACTGACACCAGCACTGTGATAGAGAGCACTGACACCAACACCGTGATAGAGAGCACTGACACCAGCACCGTGATAGAGAGAACTGACACCAGCACCGAGATAGAGAGCACTGACACCACACCAGCACCGAGATAGAGAACACTGACACCAGCACCGAGATAGAGAGCACTGACACCAGCACCGTAATAGAGAGCACGGCACCAACACCGTGATAGAGAGCACTGACACCAGCACCGAGATAGAGAGCACTGACACCACACCAGCACCGTGATAGAGAGCACTGACACCACACCAGCACCTAGATAGAGAGCACTGACACCAGCACTGATACCAGTAAAAAAAAGGACCTTTGTGGACCTAGTAGCTAGTGATTTGCAGACTGTCCCTGCTCCAAACACCAAACTGTCCCTCAGTCCCTACACTGATAAAAGACAGCTGCAGAATCGGTCAGCACTCAGCAGCACAACAGTCAGCAGTGCACCATAATATACTTTATATATTTGAAAGAAAGTATATTATACGTGTACAACCCTATATACTGTACACCTATACCAGTCCTTAAAAGGACTTTTGTGGACCTAATAGTAATAGCTAGCGATTAAACTGACTGTCCTTGCTCCACACAGCGTCCTGTCCCTACACTGACATAAGACAGAATGTAAAATGGCCTCCAGATCAGGTCTATATATAAGGTAGGGGGAATGTCCAATTGTCCATGTGCTGAAATGTCTCAATTGGCTGTCCTGTACCCCATGATGGATGTGTCATCATGGGTCAAAGTTCCTTCACAATGTAAACTTATATGTCCGCCGCGTGAACAGCGCCAGAAGTCCGCCGGTTTGGCGAATCGCGAACACGCAAAATTTGCCGCGAACCGACCGCCGGGCAAACCGCAAGGCCATCCCTAGTTATGAAGCTAAACTGGGCCAGATATAAAGAATATACATTAGTGCTGCTCTGTCATCATTAAATAAATTTTTCAAATTGCAAGAAGAGTGCCTGAATCTGACTTGGTATCAGCCTCTTGCAGTCCTTGCACAGCAGAGCTCAGATTGGGAGAGGGAAGAGAAGTAAAACAAGGAGATAGTTAGTTGGGCTGTAGTGCACATGTGCTAACAATGAACATACTAATAGGAGGAGAGAGCAAATTGACAAAGATGAGCCCATCAGTCTGTTCTTCTCTTCACTTCACAGTCCAGTCACAGGCTGGGGTTAGGTATGTTATGCCAACAACTGTGTAGTACAAGGGCATGCTTAAATGTTTGAGCACTAATTAATTCTATTGGCCAGAATAATAATTTATTCTGGCCATTGAAATGCATTAGTGTTATTAAACCCAGGACCCTGCATTCACTATATATGGTCTGCCACAGTACACAGAACATGGAAATGCAATTATTTTTTGTAAATATACTGTAAACTGCTTAATACCTTTTTTCATCAGCAGTTAGAGCAGTCTTGTGACTTCTATTGTACGTGAATGTTACACAATGCAGCAGTTGTCCATTATCACTGGTCAGAGCCAAAGTCATATCCAAGTTGCACCCATCCAAGGTTGTGTCAATATTGCACTCCAAAGTCGGCGCAACATTGGAGTGCTCCAAGCATGAATGGAGCCCGAAGCAGTGTGAAGGGCGGAGGTGTACTAATCTGTTTGGCACCATGTACCATCGGGTAAACACTTTAGTGGTGGACTCGATGGAGAAGAATTTTTTTTTAAATACTGGGGCCCCTTGCCCATTGCATAGTACATATTAATACAAAGGTGAATTTGCTTGCATTGTACAAGCATTCGGTATAGATGTCTAGGATTAATCAGATGTGGCCATCACCTTGGACATTACAAGACGCGCCTTCCATGGTCAAGAAGGAGAAGCATCAGGTGTCCCAGTCTGGTCCATCATGGCCAGCTTTGCGGGAGGTTGCAATCAGAGGTGATGTTTTTTGTAACCTTCCACTTGTAAAAGCGCTGTCAGGAAGAGACATGGGAAGTTTGCTGTAAGAGATGAAGATAGTACAGAGGAACTAGGAAAACATATCTTTAGAAGAGAACCAGAGTGGCGCACAGGGTCATCTCTGGAGACACCCAGGGGGTCTGTGAAGTGAGTAGTATAGGCCAAGCTGTCAGCTAACACCTGTCTTATGATAACCCTGGTGAGGCTAAAATTACTTGGCTTGTCTGTTATTGGAAGAAGCAGCAGGATGTGAGGGGTGCAGAGTGTGCCGCTCGCTCTTTTATCTCTGTCTCTGGATGATGAAGGAATGTTTCTTTGTGTACTGCACTCACTCACAGTTGTGTGAAGTTGTGTGTGACCTCTGCGGTTCTCTGAGTTGTGTTTCTGACAAATAAATGTTTAAATATAAGGCTTTATATACACAGCTGTATACAATACCACTGTTCATATAACTATGTAAAACGCAGTGAAAGGATGGTAAGACCCTTTCTTCAATATCTGCATGTAGATACTGCAGTACTGCACATCATGCATATGCAAAATACCCAAAGTTCGAGTAAAATTTTTAACTCGAGATAAAGGAAATCTAATCCCAAAAACAAAATGTTGTATACATTTTAGAAAAATGTAGCACCATCTACCAATAGGTAGGTGCTAGTAATAGGATTTTTGTTAAATAGAATGTCAGCACAGGTAAATTTAGGCAGGCCTATGCTGCAAGCTAGGCCTTTCCAGGGGCTGGGAGTGGTTAGTGTAGCAGTGGGTGTGACCACCTGTGCTCTAGTTCTGAGGCGCCACCCCTGCTTCCAGGGAGAATGTTCTGGCAGAGGGGCAGGGCCTAGAACGGGAGTGGCAGGCAGCCCATATGGGAGCCCTGACCAATCCCCAGCTGGTATTGGCAGGGGACAGGCCTTCTATATAAGTTGAGGTAACATGCCACTGGAGGGGTTGTCAGCTGAGTGAAGTGGAGAATGGAATACTAGACAGCAGGAGGGCACCCCCATCTGGGGGAACTTCACCTTTACACAGTCATTGGCAATGTCCTTATCATTACATGGTGATTGATAAGGAACTTCTGGAGCAAAGGGGCAGGTGAAGCTGTCAGAAAGTATGGTCCGGTCAAGTTCTCCATAAAGGACTCAGGGCAGAGAAAGGTTAGTGAGTGTACCACAGTTGAGGGCTGGATGTGCCAGGAAGTCTGGGAGGGAACTTTGCTTTTACATGGTCATTAGCAAAGTCCTCATCTTTACACAGTCAATGATGAGGAGTCCTGGATCAGAGGAGAGACTGTGGGGAATTGTGTCAAATCAATGTGGCCTGAGGGCACAGGATTTGCAAGATGGGCTAGCTGGAAACAGTAGTCCACTGCTCAACTTCTGCTTTTAAACTACTAGGCCTCCGGGCAGATGTGCTGCAGGCCTCTGGCATAGTAGCAGCGAGCAACCAGAGCTAGCTCGAGGACCTATTCAGAGTTGGTCCTTCTCGCTTACAGAAGAAGATGTGACATTACTTTACACTGATAATTACAATATGTTTTGTGCAGAAGGAGAGGATTTCTGGGAACATCACTCTTACACGGTCAAGAGTGATGTTCTCATCCTTACATGGTCATGGGTGAGGAAATTCTGGAAGCAATAGTCTGCAGGAGTTAAGCAGAGGAGGAGCAATAGTCTGCATGGTGATGCAGGAGAAGGTTCATAGCTACTAAACATGCACATCATCTCTTCAGGCTAAAACTATGTGCTAATCTGTATGATTGCGAAATTAATTATTCAATGGGCATCCCATATACCCATTTCCCCCAACCAAGTTGTACCCCCCAATAAACAAAAACAAAACCAGCAAAGGACTGTTCATTGTCTCTGCAAGTGATATATGGGAGTCTGGCAACGGGGTGAATTGGTGGATGTTTGTTACAAGTGGCGTGTGGCCTGCGGCCGCGATGTCCGCTAATGACCCGCGATCGCTCCTCACAAAGCCAGAACAGAGATCTGTCAATGTAAACAGACAGATCCCTGTTCTGACAGGGAAATAGAGAGAGATCTGCTGTTCCTAGTGATCAGGAACAGCAATGTCTCTCCACTCCTAGTCATTCCCCTCCCCCCACAGTTAGAAACACCTCCCAGGGAACACTTAATCCCTTGATCACCCACTGGTGTTAACCCCTTCCCTGCCAGTGACATTTATACAGTAATCAGTGGCTATTTTTAGCACTGATCGCTGTATAAATGTCACTGGTGTCAGGGCTGGGCTCAGCCCTTCCTTCTCTGAGCTGGCCGCTCAGCTGTCGGCTAATTGCCAGCTCCTATCTCTCCATAGTTACTCAGCTGTTGATGATATCCTGCTCATCAGTCCTGCCTACTTAAGCCGTCCAGCAAAGAGTATCTCTGCCTTCACCTTAGTCAACATTACAGAGACACTCTCCTGCTTTCCTGTAAGGCTCCTTTCACACTGGGGCAGGAGCAGCAAACTATGCTAATTTTAGAGCCGTGTTACCATAGTTTTAGCAGCACTTTTTGGCTGCTATCAGGCGAAAAAGGGTTAAAACTGCCCACGGTATAGCCACGCTGCCCCATTCATTTCAATAAGCAGGAGCGGTGAAGGAGCAGTGTATACACCACTCCTTCACTGCTCCAAAGATGCTGATAGTAGGACTTTTTTGCCATCCTGCCAGTGCACCGCTCCAGTGTGAAAGCCCTCAGGCTTTCACATTGGAGAGACAGCAGCGGCTGTTTCAGGGTGCTTTTTAGGATATTTATTATAGAAAAAAAGTAAACAATATTTTTTTTTTTCCCAAAATTGTCAGTCTTTTTTTGTTTATAGCGCAACAAAAAAAAACCCCCAAAGGTGATCAAATACCACCATATTTGTGGGAAAAAGAGGACCTCAATTTAGTTTGGGTACAGTGTTGAATGACCACGCAATTGTCAACTAAAGTGGCGCAGTGTCGTATCTCAAAAAGTGGCCTGGTCATTAAGGGGTAAAACTTTCCAGAGCTGAAGCAGTTAATCACCACAAAGCTGCATTAAGTTGTGTCTTTATCTTCCTGGAGTTTTTTTTTTTTTTAAATATATGTACTGAAATAAGTGGTAACATAATAGATCTTTGAATAGAGTATTCATTCTGTTACATATTCATTTGGATTATTGTGGATCATTCCCTTTTACTGTTTCGCCCCAGCAGATGTGCGTGTGCCCCACAGTACGTGCAGAAAGGTCTTACTTATGAGCTTAGCTGTATCTTGTCCTCGGTCCCACACACGATGCCTATTATGGAACTCACCTCTGTAAACTGTGAGCGCCTAAAGGATCTTTTTTTTTTCTACTGCAATAGTATTAACATTATTTAATTGAAAATAGCATTTATATAGGCCAGCACCATCTTTTACAATTTAAGACTCTTAAAGTGGACCTTTCAGTAGCTCTACATCTCCTCTGCATAAATAAATGCCTTATGTATCACAATATACATAAACAGTGGCAGGTTTTGGAAAAGCTCCTTGTTTTATAAAAAACAGCCCTTTAGATCCAGTTAGTAACTTTGCCTAGGCTGCGATGATGTCACCTTTCTGAAGGCAGGAAGCATGTCTCCTCTTGTTTGGCTCCTTTTTTTTTTTAAATCATAATGATAACAGAAATCACCCAAATGACCCTGATCACAAATGACCCTGATCAAAAGCTTACGTACCCTGCAATGTTTGGCCTTGGTACAGACACACAAGGTAACACACACGGGTTAAAATGACAATTAAGTGCTCATGCACACGGACGTTTTAAAAAACTGTCTGCAAAGCTAGCTACGACGCCTGGAGAAATCGGCGTTAAAAACTCGATTTTTATCGCGTTTTTCTCTGGCGCTTGTGTGCGTTTTTGAGTGTTTTTTAGCATTAGCGTTAAGTAGCGTTTTTTAAAGAAACACATCTCTTGGCTATCGCACTCCCAAATTTCCCACAATGCCACAGAAAACAAAGAAAATATGTTACGTGTTTATGCGCGTTTTTTGCGCGATTCGCGTTTTTACAGCTCTAGCTCCGCGCCACGGAACACACTGGTCCTGGTTTTTTTTTTACAGCTTAAAAACGCCTATGCCATTTGCAGCTCAAAAACGCCTAGGTGGGCATGAAGCCATAGACTAACATGGACAGACATTTTTAAGAGGCAAAAAACGCTCAAAAAAACGGCTGTAAAAACGTCCGTGTGCATGAGGCCTAAAGATTAGTTAGGGCCCCCGCTGTCTGCTGGGAAACACACGGATCCCAGAGACAGCAGGGACCATCCTCATTGCGCAGCGCGACTCACGCATGCGCAGTAGGGAACCGGGAAGTGAAGCCGCAAGGCTTCACTTCCTGATTCCCATACTGAAGATGGCGGCGACAGCACCCGAGAGCCGATCGAGAGATCGGCTTCGGGTGCCGACATCGCAGGCGTGCTGGGCGGGTAAGTGCCCATATTTTAAAAGTCAGCAGCTGCAGTATTTGTAGCTGCTGACTTTTAAAAACAAAAAACGGCTGAACTCCAGCTTTATAAGCTAACAAACTTACTGACTATTTATACACAGACACTAATTGAAATGTAAAAAGCCACAGATGTTGGAAATTAACCTTTAATTGACATTTTAACCTGTGCGTGTCAACTTGTGTGTCTGTACCAAGGCCAATCATTTCAGGATATGTAAACTTTCAAGGTAATTTGGGCGATTTCTGTTATTGTGATTAAAGAAGGAGCAAAACAACTATGTGATAATAAATGGCATCATATGATCACTATACCAAAACAAAAGAGTTTTTTTGGCATGATTAGTCTTGTTTTTAATATTAATGCCAAAATTCATGATTTCTGCCATGGTATGCAAACTTTTAAGCACAACTGTACAATGGAGCATGTCTTCCTTGAAAGTAGCTGATCGATAATGAAGGTATAGCGCTACCTCCAAAGAAGCCGCTGAATTGTTTTATGATTGCTCTGCACACTTTTAGATGACACATCTCTCACCCAGTACTTATCAACACACCTTGAGGTTCTTCAAAGCATTTATTAGGCCAAGCATAGCCTAAATGGAAAAATGATTAGCAAGTGTACATATGCAAAGAATCAATAAGATATTAACATTACTCTGAGAGATATGGATAAACACTTGCATTATTCTGAATAACAGTATTTAACAGAACTGAACTGCATTTACCTAGCAATAGTATATAAAGACAGTCCTATCTTGCTATAAAAGTCCCCGTTTTATCTCAATGGCCAATGATTGATGAAAAAGCAAAGTTGGGGCCCTTGAAGAAAACTCAACAGTTCCCAGCAGGCCATAGACTAACTTGTACATTGTCAGTCTCTTACCAGACCTAGGGCACCCTCTTCTTGGTCTCCAGACACGTGCTTTGATTCAGTAAAAGTCCAGTTCAAGTCCTAGGGCACCCTCTTCTTGGTCTCCAGACACGTGCTTTGATTCAGTAAAAGTCCAGTTCAAGTCAGGCAGAGATAGAAGTTGCTCTGACGTCTCTTTCAGTCCTGCTGAGCCAATCCTTCTTTTGCTTTCCTACAAGCAGTGGGGGAGCTTTCTAATACAGTGTTTGTAATCCAAAGGGGCACTGGATTGTTCCCAAATAAAGGGGCGGTAAGGCAACCCGACTTGGACACAACTATTTCACAGAAGTAGGAAACAAGAAAAGTCAGTGGCTAAGGGCCCTCACACCACAGTAGTCACTCTCTGAGCTCCATGTTTTTCCGCAAAGGTTTGTGAAAGGGTTCTCCCTCGCAAGCTAGTACCCAGCAGTAGTAGCCAGTGGTCCTCTACTGATGATCATGGGTCTGCCGATGGTCACAGTCACTCACCACATCCAGCAACTGAAACACTGATCACCAGTGCGGGCTCTCTGGATCCGAGTCCCTTCACATGTAGCATTGCATAGAGTATAATGGCAGCAGCAGACTCTGATCAACACTCTTCCCCTAGGTAAAAAAGCATCAGAGAGCTCAAGCAAAGTCTGGCCACACACCACTGTGCCCACTTCACTGCAACCTTGTGGTGCTCTCTCTCCTTTCCTCACTGCAGCTTCTACACTGCACTTCTCCCTCTGTTCCATCAGCCAATCACTGTCCTCCAGACCCAGCCAAGATGGCCACATCCTGCACTGGAGACCCACTATAGATGAGCATTGCAAAAATGGTCTCCTTAAAGATATTCCTGCACTTTTGCATGAATGAATATTCAGTTTAACCCTGTCCACACTGCAGAAGAATAACAGCAGCAACAAATGAAGACATTCCACAGCAGTTCCTAGCTACAGTCCAGGTTACAAAGGTATATTTTGGCTGGACCTTGTTCTGGTCCTATACAGCTACTATTCTGATTGAGACAAAAAGAGTGCTCAGCAGATGATAAAAGCTAAAGTAGGCATTGAGAAGTACCTAGCACAAAAGTTCATAGTACTCAGAGGTCTTTTTGAAATGTTTGTTGCTTAGAAGCATCAAATACTTCCCCCTTTCTCAGGGTTTGAGAGGTGGACCTGATTAGAATCATGATAATATGCAAATGGAAACCTATATTAGGGCTTGATAAAGATTGTCTATCAACTGCCAGCAGAGGGGAGCCTTTTCCCCAAAACGCGGGGATGTATTTAATGCTCTTAACCAAAAAAAAGGTTCAAAAAGACTTGCATTTTCCTTGCATGTGATTGGGTACTCTTTACAAAGTGACGCTTTACCTAATTTTCTAAGCTCTGAAGCAACTGCACTTTGCAAAGTTCACAGTCTATTTGCCTTTAGTCGATCAACCCCACTATGCACTGCAAGTACACTTGCTCCAGAGCTTAGTAAATAAGTTAAAGCTTTACTTTGCAAATAATACAGTACTCAATCACATGCAAGCAGAATAAAAAACAGTATTTTTTTCTTGTACATGATTGGATGATTGCAATCAGCAGAGCTTCCCCTCAGATCTAGAGCAAATGCATTTAAAGTGTACTTGCTGTATACAGCATATTTGCCTTTAGTAAACCAACCTCCCCGAGTGTATTTACTAATGGCAAATAGACTGTGCACTCTGCAGTTTCTCCAGAGCTTAGTAAATGAGCAGAAGCTATGCTGATTTCCATCATCCAATCATATTCAAGCAAAAATGCTGTTTTTTTCCTTGCACGTGATTAGGTATGCTTTACCTCATATCCTCTGGTAATAAGCATAAATACCCAAATTGTATCCCAAAAGAAGGTGACACTGTGGGTAAGGAAGTTGTGGCCCACAACCTCTCACCACCATGCAGTTTGTGAAATGTATAATGAAGTTGTGGCCTCCAGCCTCTCATCACTATGAAGTCTGTAATTGAGCCTCCTCCAACTCTCTGTCATTAGGAACCGGTGGTGTTGGTGGTAACTTGGGACCCTTTAGTGATGATCTCTAAGCCAGTGATGCCAGTGATACTGAACCTCCAAGATGGAAAGAGCTGAAATTATCCAATTAAGTTAAGGGGTGGGCTATGGACAATCTAGTGTAGAAGGAAAGAAGTAAATGATGCTGGAGTGCTCCAGCCAGAAACCAAGGTTGGGCCCAATATGATTTGCTGTTCTATCACCCCCTGTTCCACCTCTTTCAGAGGGGTGTTAAAGAGTGCAGCTCATGCAAATGAGTGCTAAGTGAACCTCACATTAAGAGAAAACAGAAATCAGCAATCAAGGGAACTGGAATTTTTTGACTTGTTTCCTTTATGTGTATAATGTGTACTATGTTCTTGATAGAGAATGTCAAAAGCATCTTTCTAACACTTCTTTTTTCAAAGCAGCACATTGCTAAGAAAATGGCCACAAGCCTGCAAGCAATCTTTTATATATATTGGGAGCCATATAGAAAACGCATGCAACAAATGGCGTCCGTGACCTACAGTATTCCCCTTCACAGGGGTGTACCTTCCTGCTGCTTTGACAAATACATATTTGAAAATTGTTTGGACTTCGAAAGTAAGCAAACACGGATATCATAAATTAAATCATGTATTATTTGTATTGAAAAAAAATCATCCACATACAAACACAGATACATCAAAAGGCTCTAAGCTAGGGGACTTGAATTCAAATTTACAGAGGTTCGATCAACCCAATTTCCTTCTGGCTGAGGTCCAGATCTCATGTTAGTGTTATAACACATCACAGTCCCCACTGTACATCATTGTCTCCAGCCTACCTTGAACTAGGGATGAGCCGAACACCCCCCGGTTCAGTTTGCAGCAGAACATGCGAACAGGCTAAACATTTCTGCCAACACCGTTAAAGTCTATGGGACAGGAATATGAAAAATCAAGAGTGCTCATTTTAAAGGCTTATATGCAAGTTATTGTCATAAAAAGTGTTTGGGGATCCGGGTCCTGCCCAAGGGGACATGTATCAATGCAAAAAAAAGTTTTAAAACTGCAGTTTTTTCGGCAGCAGTGATTTTATTAATGCTTAAAGTGAAACAATAAAAATGTAATTTCTCTTATATTCACCGACTGACACAGCTCCTCTCTTAGCCATTGGGTTGTTATGCCACCTTTAGGAGAAGACTAGGCATAACATGTTATGAAAAACACAGAACTTTTAGTTCCGCCTAAGGGGCGGTCCCTTAGGTGACAACCCCCCAGCATGCCATGCAGCCCTCAGTTTTATTTTGCCTAGTGAAGGAGAAGGACCTAAGAACCCTGAGGGCCCATCGTTCCGTGTGTTTTTCTGCAGAAGCTTTGCTTTTTTGAGCAAGATGAAAGATCCTGTGATCTGCTATCACCAGCCGGCTGGGTGACAGGCTGGATACTCTTATCCTTGTAGTCTCCCCAGCCTGGCCAGTGAGCGTGTGCAGGTCAGAGCTACGCGCTGGGCCGGCCACGACGTACCTCAACTCCAGAGGTGGTCGGTGAGCTTTAATGCTCCGGGGCGCACATATGACCGGGCTACTGATGTCTGCGTCACAGTGTACCGTGGCCAGTATTGATCTGAGAGAGGGTCTGTGATGGAATGTCTCCCAGCTCTGCAGGACTGGTAAGTACAGCTCATCCTGCCTCGTGGGACTGAGCAGCTAGGCATTCCCTGGGAGGCCGGTTTGGGGGTCCCTCACCTCCCTCTCTTCTCTCCCTGTCCCTATCTTCCCTCCCCCCTTCCTATGGGGGATGCCGCATGTGGCTGCTGAGCGGTGTGTATGTCATGTGCAGGGGCTCTCCGGGGGGGGGCTGCACTGGCTGGCTGTGCCCTGATGTGTGTTCTTCTCTCCCTGGGGGTGTTTGTTGAGGCTGTGTCTGTGATCTCTGTAGCGCCTTCCACCGCCATTTTCTGTCACTGTTCCTCATGGTATTCAGTGTTCAGCGGCCATCTTAGGTGAGGGCATGGAACAGCATGCTCCTGTAGGTTGGCGGACATTTTCCCTGTGGTTCTGTCCCTTACACTGGACGCCGGCACCCATTTTCTTGAAGCCTGAGCACATTTTTTTGAGCAGTCGCTAGGAGCAGCATGTTTTCCTGTAGTCTGGTGGCCATTTTCTCTGTGCTTTATGTCCTTATACTGGACACTTGGCAGACATTTTCTTTAAGCCTGGGCACATTGTAGATCGGTTTCAGTGCCATAAGCAGCAGCTCTGGATGACACAGTGGGATTTTCTCTGCACCTGGGAGCTGACAGAGAACACAGGCACTACTTGCTGGACAGTGCTGAACCAGTCAGGATGGTGAGCCTTGCGGGAAAGAGCCCCTCAGCCAGCAGCAGTTAGGAGGGTGGGACCATCACTGTCCTAAGTCCCCTCAGGTGGCGGACAGGGTAGGGTCAGCATGGGTTTAGAAACTGGTGTTTCTTCCCCTAAAATCCAGGAAATTGCAACCGGTTCCCTTGCAGAATGTGCAGTGCCTCTGGACGCTTTGTCGGCGGTCCTCAATTTGTTCGTTGCCAAGATGGAGGCAGTGCGTGGGAGCAAAGGTGCTAAAAAGAGGCTGAGGCAGTGGCTCGTTCCTTGTTTACAGTTGTGGGGTCCACCATGCGACCAGTACTGGCATCTGCACTTGTGTCGCAGACACTAATTGAGTGGGCAAAACTGTTGTACCGCAAATTGGGCGAGCAACAGGCTTCTCCTGTCTGCGTGGAACTAGCAGACCAACTAGTGCAAGGCCTTAAGTACGTTTGTGACACAGCCCTGGATACGCTCCCTCTGTTATCCAGGGCTTCAGTGTCAGCAGTGGTGCTGAGGTGCCTGATTTGGTTAAAATGCTGGTCTGCTGGCCAGGCTTCCAAAAAAGCCCGGATCTACCCTTCCTTAGTGACCGGCTCTTTGGAGCCTCTTTGGATGACATTATTAAAAATGGCACAGGTGGTAAGAGTACTCTACTCCCACAGGCCAGGAAGGCTAAGGAGCCACGCCGTAGGCAAGGGCCCTAATTTTCCGCTCACAAACAGCTTTTTCATCCGCCCGGAGCTTCGGCCAAATGCCTCCAGCCTGACAGGACGACCACTGAAGGACAAAAGCATCCCTGGAACCGCAAGCCCAACAAGTCTGTGAGCAAAAGTGCTACCGCATGAAGGTTTGCCCCCACCCGCAACACAGGTGGGGGGTCGCTTCGGGAGTTTGCAGCCCGGTGGGCCCCTCGGCTGTCAGACCAGTGGGTCTGCGATCTCAATTCCTTAGGCTACAAGATAGAGTTCCTCTCTTGGCCGCAAAACAGATTCTTCCCCTCCAGCATGCCCGTACTCTTGGGGGCAGTAAGGGACCTGCTGAATCATGGAGTGATAGTACCTGTTCCGGAATCGGAATGTTTCCAGGGGTTCTACTCAAACCTGTTTGTAGTTCCCAAAAAGGAAGGGGTACGTCCAATCTTGGATCTAAAAGCCCTCAATTACTTTGTAAAAGGTAAAGGTAAACAGAGGTTCAGAATGGAATCAGTTCGCTCAGTCAAGGGCACTCCCTGGCGTCCTTAGACATCCAGGATGCGTACCTGCCTTTGGCATCAAAAGTTTCTGCAATTTGCAGTCAGGGAAGCCCACTACCAGTTTGTGCCTCTCCCTTTTGGTTTGTCATCCTCCCCCAGGGTCTTTACCAAGGTATTGGCTCCTGTTTTGGCGTTGCTTTGGCAACTCGGGATTGCGATTGTGGGTTACCTAGACGATCTCCTCCTGAGAGCATCGCCCCGCTTTAGAGTTAGAGGAGGATGTCGCAATCACCATGCAGACCCTGCAGGAATTTGGGTAGCTGTTGAACCTAAAAAAGTCAGTGATCATACCAACTCAGTGTTTGGAGTACCTAGGCTTGCTGCTGGGCTCCATGGAAGCGAGAGTTTTTCTCCCTTCAGACAAGCTGCAGACTCTCAGAGCCATGATAAAACTGCTGATGAACCGCAAGTGGTCGTCGCCACACTTCTGCATGTGAGTCCTGGGACTCATGGTGGCCTCCTTCAAGGCAGTACTATATGCCCAGTTCCACACCAGAGTCCTGCAGAAAGAGATTTTGACAAAGTGGGACAAATCTCCGTTGTCCCTGGATTGGCAGATCCAGGTGAGCCAGTTAGTCAAGGATTCCCTGATCTGGTGGCTGAGGTCCCCGGCACGTCAGTCCGGGAAATCGTTCCTACCTCTGAAGTGGACAGTGATCACAACGGACGCCAGCCTATCCGACTGGGGTGGAGTAATGGGAGTTCAGTCGACTCAGGGCCTCTGGTTGACGGAGGAATCCAAGTTGCCGATCAATCTGGTCGAACTGAGAGCGATCAGGCTATGCCTCTCCATATGGTCGATGAGGCTGCGAGGGCGTCCGATCAGGATCCAGTCAGACAACGCCACAGCTGTGGCATACATCAATCACCAAGGAGGAACAAGAAGCTCGGCCGCCACACGGGAGGTTGCTCACATACTTCGGTGAGCAGAGCGACATGTACCGGCCCTGTCAGCCATTTACATCTTGGGGGTGGAGAACTAGCAGGTGGACTATCTAAGTCGCCAGATGCTGGACCCAGGAGAATGGGCATTGCAATCAGAGGTGTTCAGACTACTGTGCCTAAGTTGGGGCACCCCAGAGGTGGATCTTCTGGCCTCCCATCTCAACTAGAAGATTCGTGTCCAGGACAAGAGATCCATGGGCAGACGCGTCAGACGCGCTGGTGGCTCCGTGGGGTCAGTACCAGCTGATCTATGCCTATCCTCCGCTGAAACTGTTACCACGTCTGCTCTGCAGAGTGGAGGCCGAGGATATTCCAGTAATTCTGATTGCCCCGGATTGGCCCCAGCGTCCCTAGTACGCAGACCTGGTGTGCCTGGCGACTGCCGTTACGAGAAGACCTTCTGTCTCAAGGTCCAATTCTCCATCCTGCTTTACCATCGCTGGTTTTAATGGCATGGCTATTGAGAGCCAGGTGTTGAGGAACCGGGGTCTTTCGGACTCGGTGATCCCGTATATACTGAGAGCACGGAAATCTTCTTTGCGGAAGATATATCATCGTACCTGGAAGGCCTACATCTCCATGTGTGAGGAGAAAGGATGGCATGCGCGCTCATTTTCTATATCCAGGACCCTGCTGTTTCTTCACCAAGGAGTAGACCAGAAATTGGCTTTGAGCACCATTAAAGGACAAATTTCAGCTTTGGCTGTCTTTTTTCAGTGACCCCTGGCATCTCTTTCTCTAGTGAGTACTTTTGTTCAGGGGGTCCAGCATGTTGTTCCTCCGGTGCATCCACCATTACCACCGTGGGATCTGAATCTGGTGTTGTCGGCGCTGCAAAAACCGTTTTGAAAATATCAGAGAGATCCCTCTGTTGACTCTTTCCCAGAAAGTGGTCTTTCTAGTGGCCACCACATCGGCCAGGAGGGTTTTTTGGAACTGGCGGCCTTGTCCTGCAAGTCGCCCTATCTGGTTATCCACAAGAATAAGGAGGTGTTGCGTCCGCAACCTTCTTTTCTGCCGAAGGTGGTCTCGGCGTTTCACATCAATGAGGACATTGTGTTACCATCTCTGTGTCCTAAGCCAACATATCCTAAGGAGGTGGCCCTTCATTCCCTGGACATGGTTCGGGCTCTGAGGGTGTATTTGTCTGCCACGGATCCCTTCTGGAAGTCAGACTCACTGTTTGTTTCGGTGGCTGGTCCAAAGAAAGGCCATTGTAGTGCAAGCCTACGCCTTGAAGAGGCAGGTGCCCCCTTTCCTGTCACGGCCCACTCCACAAGGGCGATCGGAACATCTTGGGCCTTCCGACATCAAGCGTCTGTCGCTCAAGTGTGTAAGGCGGCGACCTGGTCGTCTGTTCACACTTTTACAAAGTTCTACAAGATAGATGTAAGTGCATTGGCTGATGCCTGTTTTGGCCGCATGGAGGTGCCTGTATAGTTGCAATTGTAGATGCAATTTTTCCTTATTTCCTTTTTTTTGGGGGGGGGGGTAAAAACACAGTACCTTTAAGTTAATGCACTGTTGCATTTGTTACCGCAGTTTTAGTGCGGTTTGAGGGTGGTGCCTCTCTGTTGAGGAGCACTCAGGTTTTGTGGTGGGTTTTTTCCACACACTGTAGTTTTTGTGGGTAAAGTTATACCAGTTCCCACTTGCCATGGTGGATAAAGTTTTTATGCTGTTTTCCCACTCCTTGTTTTGGCACTGCTTGGGATGTCCCAATGGCTAAGAGAGGAGCTGTGTCAGTCGGTGAATATAAGAGAAAATAGGATTTTTGTACTCACCGTAAAACCCTTTTCTCTGTAATTCACTGACTGGCACAGCACCCGCCCCTCCTAATTTTCTTTACGTTATACTGCTGGTTGATGTACTGAGGGCTGCATGGCAGGCTGGGGGGTTGTTACCTAAGGGACCACCCCTTCGGTGGAACTTAGTTCTGTGTTTTTCATAACATGTTATGCCTAGTCTTCTCCTAAAGGTGGCGTAACAACCCATGGCTAAGAGAGGATCTGTGTCAGTCAGTGAATTACAGAGAAAAGTATTTTACGGTGAGTACAAAAATCCTATTATTCCTTTAAATATTGTGCCCGAGGGGCCTCCTTAGTCTGCCTGTAAAGTAGTTCATCTTTCTCATGTTTATAACAGTACCATGTCAAAATGACATTTCTAAAGAAAAAAATGTAATTTAAAAACTGCTCATGGCTGTAATGTATTGTCCCGGCAATATAGATAAAAATCATTGGTTCCCCTTTCCCAGTCCGTTACCAGGCTCTTTGGGTCTGTTATATTAAGGGGAACCCCATGCCAAAAAAAATGGCATGGATGTCCACCCAAAAATCCATACCAGCCTATGGATATTAAGGGGAACTGTGCACCAAAATGTAAAAAAAAATGCCAGGGGGTTCCCCGCCCTGGCCCCCAGGCACTATATACTCTGAACAGCATTATTTATACTATATGGCCTGCCCTATATATTCTGCAGAAAAATTGAGCCTTATGTGTTGGTGGTGCCAGAACACTATAACCCCTCACAGTTACTCCTGTTGGGTGCGGGAATGGGCCCTGCTTTGAAATATTAATTGTAATTACATGCTCCTGTTAAACAGGGGCAGAAAAATTGGGCCTTGGGTGGTGGTGCCCTAAACCAAAAATATTGTTGGAAGCTAGGAATAAGATAGTCAGCATAGGTAGTCTTCAAGGGATCCCAGATCCATAGCAAATTCAATCAGCATCAGGTGTTTGATAGCTGCTTATCTAAGATTGATTCATTTTTATGACTGTGAGCCTATCAACGGAGTCTGTAGACAGGTGCATGCTTTGATCCATTAAAAATCCTCCAGCAGCACTGAATTTGAGTTCAGAAAGCATGCTGGATGCAGGACAGGCCAGTAGTTCAACTGCATATTTAGCAAGTTCTGGCCAGTGGTCCATCCTCAAGACCCAGTAACCCAGTGGATGCTCTGTTGGAAAGGTATCCATGTCTGCTCTTGCCCCTAGATATTCCTGCACCATATAATTGCAGATGCTGGTGATGGTTGCTTCAACCAAGCAGACCTTTTCGCTGAGGACTGAAAAATTGTTTAAAGGCATCGGTCAGCCAGCCACCTTCTCCACCGCTCTTCCTCTGACTGAACGAAGCCTCAGCAACACGTCCAGCACCAGGAAATGGTAACCTCCCAGGGTCTTGAAATGCTTTACACAAACCTTTCTTCAAGACCTCCTGAAAATGTTTCATCCTCTGCTCCCTCTGCGAAGGCAGGATGAGTTCTGCAACTTTACCCTTGTAATGTGGATCAAGAAGGGTTGATAGCCAATAATGATCCCTCTCCTTGATACCACAAATCCTAGGGTCCTTTCGCAGGCTTTGCAGAATCAGAGAGGCCATACAGCGTAAGTTTTCAGAGGCATTTGATTCTAAGTCTTCTGGGGCACTAAGGATCACATTATTCGTAATTACCTCCTCCCAGCCACGTACAACTCCTTGGGTTTCTGGGGACTGAAAACCCTCCCTTGAAGACTGCTGCTGAGTGTTATCCTACATCCATGCTGACCCCATCCTCCAACTCCTCTTCTTCCTGTGTGTTTGGTAGGCCCACAGAAATGCTATCTGGATAATGGGGGCCTTGAGAGGAAAGGAAGTCCTCCTCTTCCTCCCGCTGTTCTGCCTCCTCCCGCAGTGCCCTGTCCATGATTTCACAAAACATGTGCTCCAGCAAGAAGACTAGAGGGACAGTGTTACTGATGCATGCATTGTCGATGCTCACCATCCTTGTGGCCTCCTAAAATGGTGTCAGGACAGTGCATGCATCCTTGTTGAGTAGTCACTGGCTTGGCAAAAATAAGGCAAGCTGCTCTGACCCTGTCCTGGTGCCATACTCACACAAAAACTAATTGATTGCCATCTGCTGTGTGTGCAGCTGCTACAGCATTGCCAATGTTGAGTTCCACCTGGTGGCCATGTCACAAATGAGGCAGTTCTTAGGCAGGTTGCATTCACTTTGAATGTTAGCCAGCCGAGCACTGGCATTGTATGACTGGCAGAAATGACTACAGACTTTTCTGGCCTGCCTCAGTTGATCTTGCAAGCCTGGGTACCTGTTCAATAACTGCTGCTCCACCAAATTCAGGATATTTGTTAAACATGGAACATGGGTCAAGTGTCCATGTCAGAGGGCAGAGAGAAGGTTGGTGTCATTGTCGCATGCAACCATTCCTGGCTGAAGCTGGCGTGGTGTCAACCACCTCTGAGCTTGCCCCTGCAGAGCTGACAGAATCTCTTCCTCAGTGTGGCTCCTGTCCCCAGGCAGACCAACTCAAGCACCACATGGCATCTTTTAGCCTGTTTGCTTGCATGCTTACAGAGCACTGCTGGTTCAGAGGACAAATCTGCAGAAGAGGCCATAGAGGAAGAAGAAGGGGAGGGGGTGGAGGAGAGAGCTGTGGCAGAATCACCACTAGCATTTTGGTGGCATGGTGGTGGAACAAGCTCCAACAACACTGAACCATGTCCTGCATCCTTCCCAGCTGCCAGCAGTTACCCAGTGCGCTGTTAAGGAAAGGTAACGTCCCTGCCCATGCCTGCTGGACCATGAGTATGCGGTAATAAGAACCTTACTGCTGACCACCTTGTCCAACGAGGCCAGAATATTGCCTTCCACATGCCAGTAGAGGGCTGGAATGGCCTTCCGCGAAAAGAAATGGCATTTTGGAACCTGCCACTGAGGCACCCCCTCTCTCTAGGCTCACATTACTCCCTTCCTCAACCTGTGTGAACCAACATCAGAGCCTTCAAATCGCTGTGTATCCTCCAGCAGCATATAACCGTCACTGTGGTAGAATAATTCTGTGGACTCCTCCGTGAATGATGGTGGGACTAGAAGGAAAAGGAGCCGGTGGAATAGGCTGCTTTGGCAGCTGCATTGGAAGGCAAACTACTCTGAGCCTGGGTGACAGAGGATGAGGAGGATGAGGACGGCTTTGTTATCCACTCCACCAACTCTTCTGCATGTTGTGGCTCAATAACACGGCCAGCAGCAGAAAAAAAGGACACGCGTGCCCCACGGCCACCTGCAGAGGATACACCAGGTCCATGACCACCACTGTTGACTGTAGACAAAGAGGCTGCTTGCCCTCTTTTAGTGGCCTGTGAGCATCTGCCTCTCTTTGGTGGCGTCCAGATATGATGTATTATGATGTACACTACATGATGTACACTACACTGTATTATATACAGTGTACACCGCCTGAACTGTATTAGAAACTACACACCACCGAATGCACTGTATATACTGTATAGGCTACCCCGAATGCAAAGTATATTTATTTATTAATACACCGCCTGAAGTGTATTAGTACAATGGCTGCATTGTATTGTATACTGTGTACACCACCAGAAGTGTATTAGAAACTGTACACACTATATTAGATACTGCGTACATCACCTGCACTGTATTAGAAACTGTACAACGGCTGCACTGTATTGTATACTGTATACACCACTGGAAGTGTAGTAGAAACTGTACACACTATTAGATACTGTGTACACCGCCTGAGGTGTATTAGAAACTGTGCAAACTGTATTAGATACTGTACACACCACCTGCAATATATTAGCAACTGTACAATGGCTGCACTGTATTATATACTGTGTACACCACCTGAAGTGTATTAGAAACTATATACCACTACCGAATGCACTGTATATATAGGCTACACTGGATGCAGAGTATATTATATTATAATATATATATATATTAGACTGTATGTGTATGTATATATGAACAACCATGTGTCTCCTCTCTCCTGACAGCACAGCACAGGCTGGCGCTCATGCATGCGATTGCGCATGGCCGGCGGCGATCACGCCCGCCAGCCACGCGCATCAGGTCCCTCATCATGCAGTGGGCTCATGTATCTGCAGCAGCGTCCACTCGGCCTCTGGCAGCTCTTAAAGGGTTGGCGTACCCATACGGGATATTGAGCACCCGTGCCACTTTGCCGACGTATATTGGCGTGAGCCAGTTGGCAAGTGGTCAAGCGCACCACACCATCCCTTTTTTTTGTTTTATACCAGCTTTATTTGAAGTGCACAAAATGTACACTTCATTCATTACAATGACAGGCGGCGCAATTCTGCATTTTTTGTAGCATGCTGTGAATGGGACACATAGGAAAAAAAAATTCCTGTGTGTCCTTGCTGTGACAGACATTTTTCCATGTTGTAAAACCTCTGTCTGTTTAAGTGGGAATTGGCCACTTAAACCTTTGATGCCAGAACTGTTTTTGTGTTTTTGCACACATGATTAAAAAATAATTTTAAGCCTGAAAATTGGTTAAAACTCCAAAACATGGTAAATTTTATGAAAGCAGACACCCTGAAGAATACAATGCTGATCGTTCCAATCTTCTATGTCTCACAATATTTGCGCAACATTTCACGAAGTGCAAAAGTTCAGTAAAAAAAAAAGTTAACTTTAGGGCATACACAATTAAATATATTACCCAATTTGTATGTGAAATAAAAAATATGAGGATGCTCTGAGTAAAAAGATACCCAACATGTCAAGCTTCAAATTTTTGCACACTGAAAAAATGGTGATGAAGTTCTGTATCTTATTTTTCATAGGCGACACTTTAAAAGCTACTATAGGTTAACAGTAGAAGGAACTATGAATAATGGCCCTAGAACTATCTTGCTTTAGACATGTGCAGAACGAAAAAGTTTGTTTTGTTTAGTTTTGATACGTTATTTACATACATTTCTTTAGTTAAATTTGTTTAATTTGTTTTTGGAATTAGTTTTGTTAATTCGATTCAAATTGATTCAAATTTTTCGAATTTGGATAGATTCTAAAAGAGAATAAAATAGAATAGAAAATAAAGAAATAGAATAGAACAAAAAAATCTATTCTGTTCCTTTTTCTTTTCTATTTTATTCTCTTTGGAAATGTAAAAACTATTTGAATTTGAAAAGTATTCAAAAACAATTCAAATTTGAATTTTGTTCGAATTATTTTCGTTATTTCGGATTAATTTAAATTCGCTACTATTTTAATTCAGATATTTGGATACATCTGAATCTCCAAAAAACGAAAATTTGTCTGAATTTTAATTGCTAAACTAAGCAGGGCAATAACTTCTCCGCAGGATGTGGAAACCTTGCAAAACAATCTGAAAAAATTTATGGGGTGGGCAACTACATGGCAAATGAGGTTCAACGTAGAAAAATTTAAAATAATGCATTTGGGTGGCAAAAATATGAATGTAATCTATACACTGGGGGGAGAAACTCTGGGGGGAATCTAGGATGGAAAAGGACCTGGGGTCCTAGTAGATGATAGGCTCAGCAATGGCATTTCTCCCGCTCTACAAGATGCTGGTCCAGCCGCACCTAGAGTATGCTGTCCAGTTCTGGGCACCAGTCCCCAGGAAGGATGTACTGGAAATGGAGCGAGTTCAAAGAAGGGCAACAAAGCTAATAAAGGGTCTGGAGGATATTAGTTATGAGGAAAGGTTACGAGCACTGAACTTATTCTCTATGGAGAAGAGTTGCTTGAGAGGGGACATGATTTCAATTTACAAATACCGTACTGGTGACCTCACAATAGGGATACAACTTTTTTAGTGGAAGGGAGTTTAACAAGACTTGTGGCCACTCATTAAAATTAGAAAAAAGAGGTTTAACCTTAACCCCCCTGACGGTATTCCCGAGTCTGACTCGGGGTGGATTTTTCATACCAAAAGCGGTATCCCCGAGTCAGACTCGGGACTGCATCGCTGGATCCAGGAGGAGGTTTACTTACCTTCTCCTTCGGATCCAGCGTTGTCTCCCCGCTGTACGAGCGAGCCGTGTCTCGCTCGATGCATCACACCGCCGATCTCCGTGCCCTGCGAGCGTTGCGACGCACGGGCACGGAGATCGGCGCCAAATTCAAAAAGTGAAACAAACAGTAAACATACAGTATAATGTAATCTTACAGATTACATTGCTGTATGTAAATATTTCACATCCCCTTTGTCCCTAGTGGTCTGCCCAGTGTCCTGCATGCACTTTTATATAATAAAAACTGTTCTTTATGCCTGGAAACTGGAGATTGCCCATAGCAACCAAAACTGTCACTGTACATCAAAAATGATTTTAGACCAGCTAGAAAACAGCGATAATAAATTAGAATCACTCGCAGAATTGAGAGATAGCAATTTGTGGGGAGATCCATCATCAAATACTGAAAAGTATTGACAGTGACAATTCTGCAACTGAGCAAATTTCAGTGTTTTTGATTTGATTACATTATTGAATAATTTTTATTATTGTTATATTATTATTTGGTACAATTATTTATAGTTATTTATTATATTATAATTTATGATTTCATTTTTCAAACTTTATCATACCCGGGATGTCTGCTAGACTCTGGTTTGGACAGATTTAAGAGAGTTATTCCTAAGAATTGCAGGACTACAATATAAAACGCCAAATTTTCATGCAAAATAATGGTACCGCTTTTAGCACCTAAAATCCGAAATAATCGTACCGCCAGGGAGGTTAAACTACAAGAGGGTTCTTTATGTAATAGTGGCAAGGATGTGGAATTCCCTTCCACAGGCAGCGGTCTCAGCGGGGAGCATCGATAGTTTCAAGAAACTATTAGATAAGCACCTGAACGACCGCAACATACAGGTATATACAATGTAATACTGATATATAATCACACACATAATTTGGAATTGATGGACTTGTGCCTTTTTTCTACCTCACCTACTATATAACTATGTACTATGTAAATATGTAATTCGGAACGAAACTAACCACACAAGTCTATTGTACTCATGCCGGTGTGTGCAGTGATGTGCAGTGATGAGCCACAAAGGGCTTGTTTACATTCCTCTGTGTGTGTGTGTACGTGGTAGCAGCGTCGGCGGAATTTTGTACCCTGGAGCTCGTCCGCCGCTCACCCCCTGCTATGCGGTTACATGCAGGGATATTATATTCAATTGCTGCACAGCAGGGTGTGAGTGGCAGGTCAGTGAGTGAAGCTCTGCCCCCTGTCAATCAGTAGTGGCTGCTCTCCTTGTACTGTTGCCCCGGACACAACAAATTCATACAGTTTCTCCCAAGAGGTTATGGACCGGCACCGGTCCACGGGCCCAGGGGTTGGGGACCCCTGATATAAGGGACAAAGTTCCCCTATGTTATATATTATTTTTAAGACAGATTGTGATACCAGAAACCAAAAATGGCATATTATAGCTCCTGGGTTCATTCTAGCTAGTGGAGATCAGCGAACTGATGTTCAATGGTCTCCCTCCTCTGCACCAGATGGCACCCAGGGCACCGGGAGTGTAAAGCCCCACACTGTCAGTGCTATAAGCCTTACAGCAGCGACAGCAAAAGGGTTTAAAAAACACAAAATACATGCTGTTAAAAATGATATTAGCATATCTAATATTAGATATGTGGTAGAGTGCATGTAAGGCATCACCTGTGAAAGATATTACCAGGTATATAATGTATCGTGTTTTCATGTGGATGATTTCTGATCAATACAAATAATAAAATGATTGATTTTATATCATAATTTGTGTACTTTCAATTTTCAAAAATGTGTTTATCTATGGACAGCCATAGTCACACAGACTGCTTTCAGCATTAGCAAGCATACCAGTGTTTATAATACTCTTAATGGCAAAGTGTATTTCAACCTAAAGCCATAAAAATCTACCTTTGATCTGAAGCTAAATTCTCCCCGTATCATTGTATTCTAACCGCAAACTCTGAATTAATCTGCCCTGTGATCCCATTCCTCTCTCCAGCTGACCACATAAAAAAACGAAAATGCTGGAGGCAAATGAATAGATGTTTATTTACCCATCATCATTATATTTACATAGATGAGTGTCCCTGGAATTTCTTCAATGAGCAGTAAAGGGTGACCTCATATGCTGCCAGCCTGGTATTGTGGCATAGTAAAAAGGAGAAAACGCAGCTTGGTGCCAAGAGAGTAGCATCCCGTGATATAGAAGACGTCATGAGGGTTGTTCCTACAGCAAACTAGGTAAACAAACTAATATAGTACATGGTTCTCCGGCCCGACAGCTGTGCTAGACGTTAAAATGCCAGGCATTTGCCTGGATGAATATTTCAAATGTATAAATATCTCCTGTGGTGCCAGTGAGTAGAGGATCCAAAGAAAAAGCCTCTAGTAGTGGCTGCACTGCAAAGCGGTGTACAAGCTGCAGCAAAGAAAACAAATATGCCTTTTAAACTAGCAACCAGATACCTACTCACAGGTTTGTCTGTATTCGAAAAATTAGGCCTCCTGCACACGGGCAGAAAAAAAGCACAGCTTTTAAAGGCATTTTTCATTTTTATGTTTCTTCACATAGCTCTATTTCAGCCAATGGGGTTGATTTGCTAAAATTGGAGAGTGCAAAATCTGGTGTAGCTCTGCATAGAAACCAATCAGCTTCCATTTTTTTTTTCTTTATCAAAGCTTAAAGTGGATGTAAACTCTGTCCTATACCCAGTGAAGTGAACAGCCTCAGATGAAACAAATCTCCCTACGTTTTACATGTATATCTGCTGTCTTCATCTTGCTGCATCCTTTAGAAAGTGCAC
This sequence comes from Lithobates pipiens, assembly GCF_037356315.1. Taxonomy (NCBI): domain Eukaryota; kingdom Metazoa; phylum Chordata; class Amphibia; order Anura; family Ranidae; genus Lithobates; species Lithobates pipiens. The sequence goes on along the minus strand of NW_027507791.1, from coordinate 79,308,889 downwards.
ATCATGTTGTTATTATTATTTTAGGTACTTTATAGCGCTGTCAATTTACACAGTGCTTTACATATACATTGTACATTCACATCAGTCCCTACCCTCAAGGAGCTTACAATCTAAGGTCCCTAATGCCATGTACACACGACTGGGTTTCCCGTCGAAACAAAGGTTGTTCCAATGGAATTCCGCTGAAACTGTCTTGTGTACACATGATCACACCAAAGTCCGTTTGTCAAGAATGCGGTGACATACAGCACGTACGATGGGAGAAAAAGAAAGTTCAATAGCCAGTAGCCAATAGATTTAGTCTCGTACTTGCTTCAGAGCATGCTTTGTTTTTGATCCGTCAGAATAGCAAACAGACGAGCAGTTTTTCCCAATAGGAATTGGTTTTGTTGGCAATATTTCGAACATGTTCTATTTCTAGGTACCTCAAATTTTTTTGAAAAAAAGTCATATGAGGCATACACACTATCGGAATATACAATGAAAAGCTTCTGTCGGACATTTTCTGCCAGACATCCTGCTCGTGTGTACGTGGCTTAACCAACATATACGTTAGAGATCTTTCATCTTCTTTAAGCAGTGCGAGTGGAGTCTGAGCATACATTGTGTGTGAGTTGATTAGAGGAAAGGCACACACCCCCCCTCCCCATAGGCAGAGGGGGAAAAAAATTGCAGAGCTGTGCTGTGAATAGACCAACTCTCTGCTTATCTATCTTTAAATGACCTCTCCGACACAAATTTTCAGCTCCTGTTATCTCCTTTTATCTCCTTTGTTGGAGAACTTGTCAGAAGTTGTCATGCTGATAACAGAGGAATGGAGCAGCAGAAAGACATGAGACTTGAGGCTTTGGAGAGAGATAAGTAAACACTACAGATGTATTTGCCCAGCTCAAATTTCATGAATGGGGTTTACATCCACTTTAATTGAACAAGCTCAAGTTAGAAGCTGATTGGCTACAATACACAGCTGCACCAGATTTTGCACTCTCCAGTTTTAGTAAACCAACCTTAACCACTTTAGGACCGGCGCATGTAATTATACGTCGGCACAATGGCACGGACAGGCACAAGCACGTACCCGTACGTGCCTGCCTTCCAGCGGGTGCGACGGTCCGTTTCGCTTCAGGAGCGATCCGGGATGAGGGGATGGCCATGGGTTTCTGGCCATCCCCTCTCAATCGCTCCTGCCAAATGAGAAGCTTCCCCTGCCTGTGTAGTGTAAACACAGGCAGGAGGAAGTGATGTCACTCTCCTCGAGGCGGTCTTTTTGACCGGACGGCGAGGAGAGAAGACATCATAGTAAGTGCACCAACACTACACTGACATGTAGGTACACATAGGCACATTTTAACCCCCAGTCACCCCCTGATCCCACCCCCGATCAACTCCCGCCCCCCCCCCCCATCCCAGTCACAGTGTCACTGATTGCAGTGATCATTTATTTACTGATCACTGCATTTAGTGTCAGTTGTGACTGTAAAAAGTGTCAGGGCAGTTAGTGTTAGGTCCAGGGTAGCCCCCTACCCCCCCAATAAAGGTTTAACCCCTTGATTGCCCCCCCAGGTAACCCTTTAACCCCCTTTTGCCAGTGTCACTAAGCAATCGTTTTTCTGATCGCTGCATTAGTGTCACTGGTGCCGCTAGGTAGCCAGTTATTTTTTAGGTTCACCGCCAGGTTTTTGTAGCGTTAGGTACCCCCATATACAACCTAATAAAGGTTTTAACCCCCTGATTGCCCCTAGAGTTAACCCTTTCACCAACGATCACCGTATAAGTGTCACTGGTGACGCTGGTTAGCCAGTTAGTTATTTAGGTTCCCCGTCAGGTTTTTATATAGCGTCAGGGACCCCCATATACTACCTAATAAAGGTTTTAACCCCCTGATTGCCCCCAGGTAACCCTTTCACCCCCTTTTGCCAGTGTCACTAAGCAATCGTTTTTCTGATCGCTGCATTAGTGTCACTGGTGCCGCTAGGTAGCTAGTTATTTTTTAAGGTTCACCACCAGGTTTTTATAGCGTTAGATACCCCCTTATACTACCTAATAAAGGTTTTAACCCCCTGATTGCCCCTAGCGTTAACCCTTTCACCAGCGATCACTGTATAAGTGTCACTGGTGATGCTGGTTAGCCAGTTAGTTATTTAGGTTCCCCGTCAGGTTTTTATATAGCGTCAGGAACCCTCATACTACCTAATAAAGGTTTTAACCCCTGATTGTCCCTAGTTAACCCTTTCACCAGTGATCACCATGTAAGTGTTACGGGTGACGCTGGTTAGTTCGTTTGCTTTTTATAGCATCAGGGAACCCACCATTTATTACCCAATAAAGGTTTAACCCCCTGATCACCCGGCGGGTGATATCAATTAGGTTTTAGGGTCAGATAGGGTCTGCGTCGCCCCAGGCAGCGCTAGGTTAGTGCCAGTACCTCTAACACCCACGCGCAAAGCATACACCTCCCTTAGTGGTATAGTAGCTGAACAGATCAATATCTGATCTGATCAGATCTATACTAGCGTCCCCAGCAGTTTAGGGTTCCAAAAAAACGCATTGTTAGCAGGATCAGCCCAGATACCTGCTAGCACCTGCGTTTTTTCCCCTCCGCCCACCCAAGTGCAGTATCGATCGATCACTGTCACTTACAAAACACTAAACACATAACTGCAGCGTTCGCAGAGTCAGGCCTGATCCCTGCGATCGCTAACAGTTTTTTTTGGTAGTGTTTTAGATTTAAATCCTGAAGGCGGTGCTTGATTTTCGGGGTCCCGTACAGGGCTAGGCTCCCAAAAAGTCCCCCACATGTGGTATCCCCGTACTCAGGAGAAGCAGCAGAATGTATTTTGGGGTATAATTTCACATATGCCCATAGCATGTGTGAGCAATATATCATTTAGTGACAACTTTGTGCAAAAAAAAAAAAAGTTTGTAATATTCCCGCAACTTGTGGCAAAATATAAAATATTCCATGGACTCAACATGCCTGTCAGTATATAGCTTGGGGTGTCTACTTTCCAAAATGGTCATTTGGGGGGATTTCGTGTTAATTTGGCATTTTATGGCCTTCGAAACTGTGATAGGTAGTGAGGAGAGAAATCAAAAATTTGCACCCTTATAAATCCTGAAGGTGGTGATTGGTTTTCGGGGTGCCGTACGCGGCTAGACTCCCAAAAAGTCCCACACATGTGGTATCCTCGTACTCAAGAGAAGCAGCAGAATATATTTTGGGGTGCAATTCCACATATAACTATGGCATGTGTGAGCAATATATCATTTAGTGACAACTTTTTGTAATTTGCAATTTCCTTGGGGTGTCTACTATCCAAAATGGGGTAATTTGGAGGGGTTTGTACTGCCCTGCCATTTTAGCACCTCAAGAAATGAGATAGGCAGTCATAAATTAAAAGCTGTGTAAATTCCAGAAAATGTACTCTAGTTTGTAGACGCTATAACTTTTGCGCAAACCAATAAATATACGCTTATTGACATTTTTTTTTACTAAAGACATGTGGCTGAATACATTTTGGCCTAAATGTATGACTAAAATTGAGTTTATTCGATTTTTCTTATAACAAAAAGTAGAAAATATCTTTTTTTTCAAAATTTTCAGTCTTTTTCCATTTACATTGTAAAAAAAAAAAATCGCAGAGGCAATCAAATACCATCAAAAGAAAGCTCTATTTGTGGAAAGAAAAGGACGCAAATTTTGTTTGGGTACAACATTGCATGACCACGCAATTACCAGTTAAAGCAGTGCATTGCGAAATTGTAAAAAGACCTCTGGTCCTTAGGCTGACAATTGGTTCGGGGCTTAAGTGGTTAATATGTCCATGCATATTGTGGAGTTTTTTTAGAGCAACCTTCAAGAGCATGACAAAAATGCCCCAGGTCTATGTTCAGTGGGGAACTTACTGTCATAATATATGTGTATACGCACATAACTGCATGTAAACATGGACATATGCAAGTACATAAATTCTAGTGGCTATAGCCAATATATTGAGTTTATGTGCATACATCTAAAAAAATAATTTACACTGGATTTTTCTAACATTTTCTGGTAGAAAGATCCAGCATAGATTATTATTATTTGTTACATAGTTACACATAGTTAGTCAGGTTGAAAAAAGACACAAATCCATCCAGTTCAACAAAAAATAAATAAAATACAATCCCATATACACAATCCTTCACCCACTGTTGATCAAGAGGAAGGTGAAAAACACCAGCAAAGCATGATCCAATTTGTTACAGGTACTTATATAATGCCATCAATATATGCAGTGCTTCACATATACTGCACATTCACATCAGTCCCTGCCCTCAAGAAGCTTACAATCTAAGGTCCCTAACTCACATATATACACATACTAGGGACAATTTAGACAGGATCCAATTAACCTACCAGCATGTCTTTGGAGTGTGAAAGGAAACCAAAGACATGCTGGTAGGTTCATTGATTCCTGTCTAAATTGTCCCTAGAATATGTATGGGGGTGAGTTAGGGACCTAAGAATTGGAGTGTTAATACACCTGTGTGCATGCAGCCTTAAAAAGTATATTCAAATTTTCAGAAAGAATGAAAGGTTGAACCAACACTGCACACCCTTCTCCATCCCCCATGCCGGAAATGGCACCGTCCATATGGGTGCGACGTTCCTGTACTACTTTTGGTGACTTCAGGGGCGATTTGAATACACATCTGTCCGGTGACAACACTGTAGCAAGTTTTGCAGCCATTTACTAGCATTGTCAGGGATAGGCAGCCATTTCTTTTTTCCTTATATCAACAGGTATCCTTTTTTAATGGATAAATTATATGACAGCGAATGATGTGTTTATTCTCCCCATCAGCATGGACTCACCATCCCCATAATTGAGCTGTACATGTAATAAATACAGCCATATTTTTAGGCAGGCCATACATTATGCAATTTCCTTTCCTTAAACCACAGAATTTAGAACCATCTATGGTAGGCTTTACATTTGCCTAGAACTGCACTTCAAGTTACTCTACACAAGTAAATTCACAATGCATAACATTTGCCCCTATGAAATGTATCAATTATCAGTGAATTATCAATTCTTTCTTCATATTTTTCCCCAAAATACCATGGGGTGTGGTGGAAGAGTGCTGATGGATATGTTTACCAACGTGCTTGAGAAGGAATGTCCATGCAATTGGCGTCATTTCAGAAAATTCTTCATTACAGTATTATGTTCGGAGCCTTGGCCAGGAGATAACTAAGTTCAGTACACTTTATCTTTGGTGACACAATAATGAGGTCATGTGATAATGGAACTCATTAAGAAATTCAAAGTATCCTAAATATCGACAATGTTATGAAGGGTCATAGCAGTCCATAACTAATTATCAGGTTACTGCAAAACTGAGCCTGAGATAGCACACAGTTTATAGAAGAAAGATATACCTGTGCTCAAATCACAATAAATTCTACATGCATATAATTTAGCAGGTACTAAACACTTAACACTAAAAGTTTTGCACTTAAAACTAAAAACACTTTCCAATAAGAAAATGGGGATTTTTTGTTCACATATAATGCAATAACATGTGTAAAATGGCCAACTGTCAGAAATCATGAAATCAGACAGAGGCAGAAGTACAGTTAAATGACACTTGTTTAATAATAAAAGTAAAAAGAACAAACGTAGTCAAAACATAGCCAGTAAGTCAGTAATAGTCAAGGTCAGTAACCAAAATGGATCATCAGCAAAGCAAGAAGTCAGGGATCAATGTAGTGGAACAGCAAGCAGGATCTGGAGCCAGAAGGGATGTCAGCAAAGCAAGTCAAAGCAAGTTAAACAGGAACACAGGAGATAGGCTCTGTGATGTTGACCAAGGCGAAGGCAGAGATCCTCTGGGCTGGAAGGCTTAAGTAGGCAGGACTGACGAGCAGGATATCATCAAAAGCTGAGTAACTGTGAAGAGATAGGAGCTGGAAAAAATGTCTAAGCCCTTGTACACACAGTTGGACATTCCGACAACCAAATCCATCGGATTTTGTCTGACGGATTTTGTCCGAAACTGGTGTTGCATACACATGGTCGGACAAAGTTGTCGGAAAATCCGATCTCTCAGAATGTGATGATGTTATTTCATTACGACAGGCCTACGTTCAGGCTAGTAGCCAATAGCTTTGGTCTAGGAATTTGATCTGAGCATGCGTGGCACTTTGTCCAATCGCAATTCTCTACAAACTCAGCTCTAAAACGTTGTCAGTCAGATATTCTGACGGAAACAGTCTGATGGAGCCCACACACAGTCGGATTATCCGACAACGCGGTCCGATCTGACATTTTCTGTCAGAATGTCCGACCGTGTGTACAAGGGCTAAGAGTAAGAGAATGGAGTAGTGGCTAATGGATTTTAGCAGAGAGTAGGTTGTAAGTGCGTTTCAGGAAGACACCTTTTGTGGAGTGTTGTGGCCAGACTGAAAGATCTGGTTAAGAAGGTTTGTTAGCAGTGAGGTGGTAGCCCAGATGGTTTTAGACTAGACATTCTAGAAGTTTGGAGGTAAACAGGAGCAGGGAGATGGGTCTTAGGTTGTTCACACTGCTGGGGTCCAGTCCACTGAGGGTTTTTTAAATATGGGGATGAGCAATGCATGTTTTAGAGGGTAGGGGGAAGATGCTTTTAGAGAGGGAGAAATTGAAAATGTTGAAATAGAGAGTGTAAAATAGATCAAGCGGATGACCATAGTAGTTGTGAGGAAAGGTAGTTAGTTAAGCATTGAATACATTTAGTAACGTCCTCTGTGGTAACTGGATCAAAGAGGACATTTTTGAATGTGGTAGTAAAGTTGGAATTATAGGCTGAGGGAGAAAGCTGGAGAGAGGGGATCTCATCAAAGATGATAATGCAATGTAAAGTCATGATCTAGTCTTCAGGGGGTCTTTTAGACTTCATGAGTGAACATGCACATAAGCATACATGTTTAAGTTATGCAATAAGGAGCAATATCTTGAAAGAAATGGCAAGGTTGTCAAATCTGTCTAATTCATTTCTTCAATTCTTTCTTCAATTCATGTTTAAAATCTGATTTAGAAAGATTTATTTTTAAGTTTGATAATTCTATATAATCTTTCAAAGTCTTCATTAGGGCATTGTAATCCTAGGGTTAGAAATATAAAATACATCATCAGCGTAAGCTGCTATTTTATGTTCCTGCTCTCCTATCTTAATCCCTCCTATATTTGGGTTGTTCCTTCTTGTTGCCAGCAGGGGTTCTAGTGATAATACAAATAATAGGGGTGATAGGGGGCACCCCTGTCTCATTCGGTTGTACATTTCAAAGGGGGAAGATAAAGTCCCATTGATCTTCACATTTGCAGTAGGATGCTTATATAATACTTGAATCCATTGGACCATCCTTGGGCCCATCTCCATGGCTTCCAAGGTGTTCATCAAGAAGCCCCAGTCTACCTTGGCAAACCTTTTTTCTGCGTCAATCGACAGGAGTAGACCTGGAGTATTTTTCTCTCTAATTTTCTGAAGCAAGAGCAAAGTTCTCACCCCATTGTCATCAGATCTTTCATCCTGGTAGCTAACACTAGCATGTCAAATTTATAATCCTTCTGTGTTTTGGGGTGCTGAACTCTCCATATGTCCAGCAATAAACACTGATACAATTATTTTTTATTGTTTTTAACTGTACATTCCTAGTCCCCTGTGCCTGCGACGTACTATCAATTCTTGGTTCCAAGCAGAAATTGAGATCTCCTGTCATAATAACCCTTCCCTTTTTAAAGTCCATTAACTTCCCTATGACCTGCCTCAAATATTGTGTTGGGTTATTACTGGGGCAATAGATGTTTGCCAGGGAACATTCCATTTTGTATAGTTTCCCTTTTAGGAAGAGGTATCGATCTTCCAGGTCTGTCATCCTTGCCTCCAATAAGAACCGCACTCCTCTGGCCATCCCAATGGCTACCCCCTTTGCTCTTCTTGTTGTAGAATCCCAATAAAACCATGTTGGGTAATCTTCATGGGTAATATGTGTCTCCTGAAGGAACACTACCCCCGCTTTATACTGTTTAACTTCCTTTAAAATGTTATGCCTTTTTGTTGGCGTATTAAGCTCTCATATTAATTCTCTCTTCTGTTTTTCTGTTTTGGTTCTCCTGATCTTCTAGTTTATATAACATTCTCCTCTGCTCTAATTGCATATCCTTAACTTGTTCTATTAGTTTTATTACTTCTTGGGCTTTTTTATTAATTTTTTCCTCTGTCTCCTCTAGCTGCGTCAGCAACTGAGCTAAATGGGCTTGTAGTGTGGAGATTTCTGTTTTGATAGAGTTCTCTAATCTTATGAACATGTCATTTCCAATTCTGTGTGCATTTGGGCACCCGCTCCTTGTTCCTCCCTTTTACTTGTTTCCAGTTCACTTTCTGTACTAATATTTTCTCTGGATTCGTCTGAAGATTCGCCTTTTTTTTCCCCAGGGTCTTTTTTCTTGTCTTTATTTCCTTGTTGCTGTTTATCTGGTCCTGGACTCTTTGGTCTCATGTCCTTTGTCGGGTATTTCTTTATCGTACTTGTATTTGCATTTTCTTTTGGGGTTTTCGGTTTGTTGCCTTTTAAGACTCTGCCTCTCATCGTGGTTTTTGTCCTTGTACTTTTTCATTTCTCCAGGTTGATTTTCAACTTGATATACCTTCAAATCTTCCTGAAACTGTATAGTTATAGGATCTAAAAAAAAATTATAAAGAATTCCAAAACCATATGTGTAATGATTTATGAAGCCCTTCTTTATCGACAACCCTTTTTTTTCCTTTTTTATCCAACTAAATAGTTGCTTATATCACAGTTCAGTATGGGGTATCTAATGTTATTCGGGTATTACCTTGCCCGAGAACCTTCTTAGACATTTCGTGTGTCCTTCATACACAGTTTCAGATACAGTTCACAATTGGTTTCATAGATAATTCGTCTGCAATTTATATGTAGTTTATACGTAATTTCATATAAACTTCATAAAAATGCTTCATACCCAGATGTTACTTGAGACGGATGTGGAGCCACTATTCACACAATTTTATTGGGAAAAAAATTAATATGACTATTCAGAGAGTACCTTATCCCAGACCAATCCTAGACAATCTATAGGCAGTTCATAGACAGATCAACAGTTTCGTAAACAGTTCATGAGCGGTTTCATGGATAGTTCATGAGCAGTTTTATAGTCAGTTTATAGGCACATTGAAACAAAATTTTGTATATTTGTATATAATTTCACTTGCCAATCTTGTGCACCTCCTTACTGCATACCTGTGCTATTTTCATATGCGACTTATGAGCGATTTCATAGACACTTAATATACTATTTTCCTGATCAATGAGGCAGTTTCGTGAGCAGCTCAAATACATTTTCATAACAGATCACACCTATTTCAGGCAGTTCATTCTTGAGTAAAGCATTAGGTTTGTCACTTATACCCTTATTAAACCCTGAAGAAGATTTTCCTATATCAGCATAGTTTGAAACGCGTTGTTTATCCCCACCTACTTTATCGAAAACGAAATTCACAGATGAAGGAACTGCAAGTAGATGGGGACTACCACTTCATGATTACACCAAATTTCTTTATGTAATGTGATATTATCATTGTTGTGATTTTTGTATTTTCCATTTGGAATTTTATTTAAATCTATTTGTAATAAATATATATATGCTTATAAATACAGTATCTTTTTTCAATCGCTGACATACTCCCACTCTGTTTTTTTTTTCTTATATTCTATTTAAGGGATGATGGCGATTACATGTATGGCCATGTGAGTCATTAACGTTAGAACATTTTTTAATTATGCAGGCCTCAGGATCCCCTTATTCTTATTATACATGCTCCCAATATTATGAAGGAAAGTACACAGGCTGCTTATTCCTACCCCCCACAGTCTCCTCAACACCGGGAGGTAATGCATTACAGAATTGTAATCAAGACCTGTGGTCCTGTTCAGTAGACCTGTGCACTGACAAAATATATGTTCATTTTCGTTTCTTTTGTTTTTTTGCTATTTTTGGAAATTAAAAAATCTGGAAATTCCAAATTTTCAAATTTTTGGATTTCAAAATTTTTTCAAATTCAGATTTTTCAAATTTTTCAAATTTCCACATTTTTGAATTTTTGGAATTCGAATATTTGGAAATTAAAAAATCCAAAAAAAGAAATAAAATCAGTAAAATTCTAACTAACTAACTAACTAATAATAACTAACTATTAAATTATAGGTATTTTTAAATTGTAAGCTCTAAAGAGCAGGGCCGTCTGATTCCTCTTGTACCAAATTGTAATGTAGCTGTAAATGTCTGCCCTCATGTTGTAAAGCGCTGCGCAAACTGTTGGCGCTATATAAAACCTAAATAATAATAATAATAATTGCAGTTTCCTTTCAGATTTGGATGTTTGTGAATTTAACGAATACAAATTTATCCAAAGTTATGGATTATCCGAAATAACGAATGCCACATCTAAACAGACGGAATGGAACAAATTAATAATAAATAATATTAAAAAGGCTTTATTATTATTGTTATTTATTATTATTAGATTGTTACATTCCATTTGTTTAGATACGGCATTCAATATTTCAGATAATTTGTAACTTGTAACTGGATAAATTCATACTCATTACATTCACTAACAGCCACATTTTTAAGGTAATTCCAATACCTATAATTTAATATCTATTATTAGTTAGTTGTTATTTCAGATTTTCGAGTTTTTGAATTTTCAGATTTTCATTCTTATTTTTGGATTTTCAAATTTCCAAATTTTTTAATTTTTAAATGTAGGAAATTTCAAAATTCTTAATTTCTGACATTTCAAATTTCCGAAATTCTGAATCTCCGAAATTCCAAAAGTTCAGAAATTCTAAATTTCAGAATTAACAAATTTGTTAAATTGTCAAATTTGTAACTAAACAAATTGTACATGTCTACTGTTCAGAGACCTTCAAAAATGTCCTACTCAGATTGTCAATTTGATAACATTTGATACTGGGTCAATAAGAGAACTAAGGTTTATGATAGATACAATATCCTAGATATCATTGTAATCAACCGAATGATTGTATCAGTTGCCTGAATTCTCATTTTAAAGAAAACCCGTGCAGTGAGAAGTGTGCCCTGCATTTCCCACTGCACAGGTTTTCTTTAAAAAGAGAATGCTGATTTAATGCCATGCTGATTCAAAAATGATATCAAAATGTTGAGCGACCTTCTATACTCATTCAATGCTCTGACATCCTCTTCCCATCCCCCTTGCACTCAAAAATGGTCGTCAGATTTTGGACACACATGACTGGTGTCAAATATTATTATTTATTTAAGGTACTTATATAGCGCTGTCAATTTATGCAGCGCTTTACATATACATTGTACATTCAAATCAGTCCCTACCCTCCCGTGTGGGAGCACCCATAGGAAACCCACACAGGCACAGGGAGAACATGCAAACTCCAGGTAGATAGTGTCGTGGGTTGGGATTCGAACCAGCAACCCGCCCACTACACCACTGTAAGGCTGCATTCACACCTGAGCGTAGCGTTTTCAAGCGTTTTTTGTGGCGTTTTTTACCGCGATTTGCAGCGTTTTTTACCGCGATTTGCTGCGTTTTTTTACAGCGTTTTTTTACCGCGATTTGTCGCGAATTTGTGCAGGGCAAAAGGTCACCAATGTTAAAAGAAGAAAAACACCCAAATCAGCCCGATTCGCGCGTCAAAAAAGGGTCTGGAACTTGTTTGAGCTTCAGGCGTAGGGCTTCAGGCGACTTGGAGTGGAGATGTGAACCATCTCCATTGAAAATAATGGATTTTTTTCCCTCCAGCGTTTTGTAGCTTCAGGCGTCAAGCTACAAAACGCTCAGGTGTGAATGGGGTCTTATATGGCAGACAACTAGATCCTGCTCAACTAATGTGTTATGCCGCGTACACATGATCGCACATTCCGACAACAAAATCCATGGGATTTTTTCAGACGGATGTTGGCTCAAACTTGTCTTGCATACACACGGCCGCAAAAGTTGGTCGGAGATTGCACATGACAAGAGCGTGATGACGTACAACACGTAGAGAGCCGAGCAAAATGAAGTTCAATAGCCAGTGCAGCTCTTCTGCTTGATTCTGAGCATGCGTGGAAATTTGTGCATCGGAATTGTGTATACACGAACGGAATTTACACAAACGGATTTTATTGTAGGAAAATTTGTGAACCAGATCTCAAATTTTGTGTGACGAAAATTCTGATGGAAATTGTCCGATGAAGCCTACACACGGTCAGAATTTCCGACAACATACTCCGATCGCACATTTGCCGCCAGAAAGTCCGACCGTGAGTACGCGGCATTAGTTGTTGACAGGGCTGGACTGGGACAGAGATTTGGCCCTGGACTTCATCCAGACCGGCCCACTTACATTTTGAGTGTCCCATCGGCACTCCCTTACAACAGAGTGTCTCATCAGCAGCCCTTACATCAGAGTGTCCCATTACCAGCCCCCTTACATCAGAGTGTCCCATTACCAGCCCCCTTACATCAGAGTGTCCCATCAGCAGCCCCCTTACATCAGAGTGTCCCATCAGCAGCCCCCTTACATCAGAGTGTCCCATCAGCAGCCCCCTTACATCAGAGTGGCCCACTGAGCCATCGGCCCACCGGGAAACTCTCGGTAGTCTCGATGGTCAGTACATGCCTGGTTGTTGAGACAAATTTTAGGGTCATGACACGATGGTACCTGGTGTTGGAATTGGAATTGGCCACTATGGCCTACTCCACTTGTTTTTGGAGAGGTGGTCATGTGGGAACTTCCCTTCATGAATTGTGAACCTGTCCTGTAGTACACAAGTTCTGGTAAGACATATTTCACATGATTTCTGAACTAGTGGCTCTCCTGTCCCCTTTCTAGCCCAACAGATCCTTTTAACTCTTAAACCTCCAGGCATTTCCAAACGTGGTTTCAAACTGATATTGCATGTCTTAGCGGTGGCAAACCAGACAATTGCTAAAGCATGGAAAATGATCACCCTCTCCTTGGGGGAGACCAAATCCAGAATAAATTCAGTCCTTTTACATGACAAAAGGAAATCTAAACCTAATGACAAAAGTTTCTCAATTTGGCATCCATGGACTTTCTAGGAGGGTGCTGGCTGTGCAACAACCCTGCTCCCCCCCCCCCCCATCTCCTATCCTACATTTCTCCCCCCCCCCCCCCCCCCGATCTCTCCAACCTCCCTACCCAGCGTTACCCTTTGTTTTCTGTGATTTTAGATTTGCCATACCTATATGTGATATTTAATACCTCTATTGGACAAATCAATGTCCTCTACCCATTTATTGTTTGGCTTTCAATGCTCTAACTCAAAATTAATTTCAAAGCCTTTATTGTTTATGTTTCTTAACAATTAAAAATCAATGAGAAAATTGAACAACAAAGTGTTGGGGGGCACTTGATCTCTCTATGAGAGATTTTAGCCACCAGACCAACCAATGCAAAAGTGGGCGAGGAGCATCAGAAAAAAATAATTTCAATGTCCTGGGAAGATATTCATAAACATTTAATAAATATTTTTATATTTTTTAATCAATTCTATTTTTTGTTTATGCTGTTTTTTCCCCATTCACATTCATGTCTGTATTCATTTACCTATTTGAATTTGTAGCTCTGAAGAAAGGGAGCCCTTAACACCCAAAATGTACTTGCTCATTTTTATCCCATATAAATAATGCTCAATGAACAGTGGGGTTAGTTTACTAAAGACAAATGGACTGTGCACTTTTGCAGGTGCAGTTGCTCCAGAGTTTAGTAAATGAGGTAAAGCTTCACTTTACAAAGAAAGCCCAATCACATGCAAGAAAAAAAAAAAAAACAGCATTTTTGCTTGCATATGATTGGATGATGAAAGTCAGCAGAGCTCTTCCTCATTTATAAGATCTGGAGCAACTGCACTTGCAAAAGCGCACAGTCTATTTGTCTTTAGTAAATCAACCCCATTGGCTTCCTGAGCTTTTCTTCTGGCAATCATCAGCCACTTTTGCTTATGGGATGCAGATTCAATGGTTTTGATACTTTCTAGGTTGAGAAGCAGAAACAAATATGCCGATCAGGAGCCCGGACTAAACACACGTAGTCTTGAAGCTAGAGACAGACAAACAGTCAGCTAGCAACTTTAGGAGATCAGAATTTTTCTCATCTACTTCAAGTGTATTTCCACATTTGGGATAAAACCTACTATATTTTTGTTAAATCTTTCTTAGTTCATTGTATTGAAGAGGGAGCTGGGGAGCTGCATTTGCACATTTAACACTGGCTGAATTGTGCTGGCAGATCTCTATCAGTAGGGATGAGCTTAAAGTGTATGTAAACCCTCACATATACTCAGTGAAGTGAACAGTCTCAGATGATACACAGAGATGAAACAAATCTCCCTACATAAGTTTTACATGTGTATCTGCTGTCTTCATGGCAACCCTGATGGGGCCCCCCATGCCACTAGGGGGCCCCATCAGTGTTGCCAGCCTCAGTAAAACCAGGGACTGTATGTAAAAATTTGTGTTTTTTTTTACATCTGTCTCTGAAATGGCCCTTACTGACATCCTTTTGGTCTAAAAATACAGAGATTATAGCTGCCCCACCTCTCCAGTACCTTCTCAGCCAATATAAACATGTCTGTGTATACTGTGTGATTGTATACTATGTATGTGTATTTGTGTATACTATGTGGCCCGATAATCTCTGATTGCCTGGGGCCCCATAATCTCCTATTGCCCGGGGGCTCCATGAGTTGTCAGTCCGCCCCGGGGGGGGGGGGGTATATTGTTGGAAGAGGTCCATTGTTGCTTGAGACATCTGTTGATGGGGTCTATATTTTCTTGCTATCATTGACAAATGCCATATATATTACTTAGCATCACAAATGTTACGTGGTTCTGCATTCTCTAAAAGGGGCAGTACTTGGAGGTGGGTAGGGGTTGGAACCAATAATATACTGTATATATTATTTAATATACAGCAATATGTAAGAAAAATCTGTCTCTTTTATTATTGCAAAGCAGTCCTTGAGCACCAGCCAATTGACTGTACCGAGCCGAGAAGATGTCATCAGTCTTTTGCAGGAAAGAGGCAGCCTTTCCTCAGTCTCCTCTCTCCCAGTTATCAGACTGTACGTTGTAACAAGTCCCAAGGCTGTAACAGAATGCTGATCCAAGTCAAACATTTGTAAACACAATTAATGCTGGCCATACAGGGTTCGAATTTTGAAAGAATTTTCTTTTGAAAATCGTATCTAAGAATTTTTGTACGAATTTTGAACCATTAGTGGGCTGTAGCAACAGCCAATTTTCGTGCGGCAATCAAATTTGAGGAATAGGACATGTTGGAAACTTTTTGAAAAACTAACGATTTTCTAATCAATGATGGGAGAATCGTGTGAGAAATGTAATTAGAAAAAAAATGCGCATGTGCAAGAAAAGAAAATTTATGGAGAGAAAAGAAGATTCCCGGCCACAAAAATTATTTTCTGTAGCAACATGAGGTTAAATTGAAGGCTTGGTCGGCTGAATTTCGAAAATTAATGGTGGCATTAAAACTTTCTGATTTTGAAAATAATTTTTTTTCGAAATTTGACCATGTATGGCCTGCATAAGAACTGCTCAGGCACCAGTTATTTACAGGACTGTGTATTGGCTAGCATCTTAACCTCCTTGGCGGTATCCCCGAGCGTGACTTGGGTTTGGTTTTTTCTTGTAGAAGCGGTAATCCCAAGTCACGCAGAGCGGCCAGCAGAGATCTTACCTTCTCCTGGCGCTCCAGCGATGTTCTCCGCTGTCCTCCTCTGTCCTCCCCTGTGATCGCCGATGCAATCGCCGGCGAGATCACCGGCATCTCACTTCCTGGTTCCGTTCCCTGTGAGCAGCAGCGGCGCACGGGAGCGGAACTGGGCGGGAATTTCAAAAAGTGAAACATAACACAAACACATAAAAAGAGGTGATACACTGTAATCTGAGAGGATTACACTGTATCATCTCTTTATCTGACTGATAACTGTACAGTATCCCTTGCCTCCAATAAAATAGCCAATAAAATCTAACATGGCATCAAAAAAGTGCCACTTCGCTACAAAATCGTCTTTGGACCAACTGAGTGACAGCAGCAGCGACACGGAGTTGCTCGCAGAATTTAGCGATAGTGAGTCGTGGAGAGAATTGTCGTCTGACACTGACATAGATCTGACAAGTGACAGCGGTGATGATCCTGCACCTGACCTCAGAGATGTGCGCAATTGGTGCCCTATCGACTGCGATACAGACCAGGTAGCGCTGCCAAGATTCCCCTTCACTGGATCACCTGGGATGAAGGTAGATGTCGAGTGTGACAACCCTCTGGCATACCTGCAATTATTCCTCACTGAGGATGTAATTGAAAAAATTGTCACAAATCGCTACCAAGAACAGCAATCCGCTACGCTGCATGCCAGGTTTTCCCAAAACAGAAAGTGGGAACCAGTGACCAAGGAGGACATCTGGCAGTTCCTGGGACTCATTATTTTTCAGGGGGTGGTGGGGAAACCACTCCAGAAATGGTACTGGACCACCAATAAATTACTGGCCACTCCGTTTTTTGGCACCGTGATGTCTGAATACCGTTTTTCCCTCATCATGAAGTATTTCCACTTCACAAACAATGAAGAGCTTGATGAGGCCACGCATCCTGCACCCAAACTAAAGAAAAACTGGGAGGTCAGGCAAATTATCGTGACCAATTTCCAGCGGACCTACGTGCCAGAAAGGGACGTCTGGATGAAAGCTTGATGGCCTACAAGGGACTCCTGAGCTGGATACAATTTATTGCATCCAAAAGAGCACGGTTTGGCATAAAATCCTACATGCTCTGCGAGTCATCCACCGGGTACATCTGGAATTCGGTCATTTACACCAGTAAAGGCATGAAGTTCAACCCCAGGTACAGCGGCTATGGGATGGCCACATCATCAGTCCTTATACTGCTGGAGCCATTGCTGAACCAGGGATATTGTGTGACCATGGACAATTTCTATACGTCTCCGGAACTTTTTGAGGTTTTGCTCCAAAACAAGACCGATGCGTATGGTACTGTTAGGCCTAACCGACGTGACATGCCATCTATGTTCTCCAGGAAAAAGCTAAAAACCGGAGAAATGGTTGCCTGGCAGAAGGGTAAGATGATGGCAATGTGATGGCGAGACAAGAAGGACGTGTGTCTCATGAGAACTGTGCACAATACCTCCACCACCATGGTCCACAACAAACGTGGGAAAGATGTGCTGAAGCCGCAAGTCATGATAGACTATAATTGCACTATGGGAGGTGTCAACAGAGCCAATCAGGCAATGACATTTTATCCGGCTATGCGCAAACAGCAAAAAAATATTATAAAAAGATTTTCCGGAATCTTCTGGAACAATGCCTTCGGAATGCATATGTTCTATACAGAGAAAAGAGTGACAATCCTCTTATTCATGCCAATTTTACCTGGAAGGTGGCTGAGCAGATTTTCCTCAAACACCAGACACCATCAGGAGCTGCGAACAGACCTGGACGACGTGCTGTTGACATTGCCAACCCAGAACGCCTAACAGGTCGTTACTTTATGGACTATATACCACTAACCGCAAAAAAGCCAGCACCTACCAGGATGTGTGAGGTTTGCTGTTCAAGGAGAGATAGCAATGGAAAAAAAGTCCGAAAAGAAAGCAGGTTCTATTGTCCGGATTGTGACATCGGACTGTGTGCTGTACCTTGTTTCAAAATGTATCACACTCAGGTTTTTTTTTTGAATTTTCTTTGTTGGACAAATTTAATTATTTCGCATTACATTATTGAATAAAATTATATTATTTATTAGTTTATAATTCATGATTTCGTGTTTCAAACTTTATCACATCTGGGATGTCTACTAGAGTCTTGTTTGGTCAGGTTTTAGTAAGTAATTACTAAGAATTGCAGGCCTATAATACATAACACCAAATTTCCATGCAAAAGAATTGTACCGCTTTTGGTACAAAATTCCTGACAGAATCATACCGCCAGGGAGGTTAAGAAATATGTGCTGAAGAAAGATGGCTCAGTCCTTCTGGAGAGAAAGGCACATGAAGGGATTGTAAAGGGGAATAGTGTGAGAGGTCATAAAAAGCTGTAAGAGTTCCACTTACATTTACGTAACATGTTTACCAAACATAAAAAATGTATCTGCCAGCTCCATTTTATTTTATAAAATAATAATTTGACATTTCATATTTTGATAAACATTGCTATGGCAAGTTTCATCATGTGCATGCTGCTTGGCACTGATTTCAGATATGAATGAAGTAGATTAAATAATTACAATTGAGAAGTACCGTATGGTGTATATAGTGCACCCTATCTATCTTCTACATGATGAAAGCACATTTTTGATATTGCGCCCAGATGGGTAGAATTCAATTTATTTGGCACCAGCTTGTGGCACAAAGTATTGGCTTTGTAGGTGGATAACGTAAGACATGTTTATTACTTTATAACTTGTGTGTATATATATATAACTACATTGATGTAAAATAGCCCATAAAATGGAAAACAAATATTTTGTATGCAATTTTTTATTCTTTAACACAAATTATAGTATGTTACATGCTTGCAAAAATCTTTAATTAGTTCATAAAATTCAAACAAAATGTAATGCCTTGTACACACGATTGGACTTTCCGTCAACAAAACTGTGGATTTTTGTTTGAAGGTTGTTGGCTCACACTTGTCTTGCATACACACAGTCACACAAACGTTGGCCAGCAATTCCGAATGTGAGAATGCAGTGATGTACAAGATGTACGACGTAGCCAAGAAAAAGGAAGTTCAATAGCCAGGGCGGCTCCTTCTGTTTGATTCTGAGCATGCATGAACTTTTGTGCAACAGACTACACACTTTCCGACAAGTTTTGTTGACGGAAAATTTGAGAACCTGCTATCAAACATTTGTTGAAGGAAAGTCTGACAGCAAATGTTTGATGGAGCATACACACGGTCAGACTTTCTGATAATAAGCTCACATCCAACATTTCCCGTCGGAAAATCTGACCGTGTGTATGCGGCATAAGGGTAACTTACCATTTTCACTTTACTTTAGATGATATCTGCAAATATTGGCCAACCTGCTAGACTTGGTCTCTTTTTTTTAACTTATATTTAAAACTAGTACTGAGAAAGTATAATGGCTGCCATCACTGGACATGTGCAGAATTAAATATGTATTCAATTTTAATGAATTAGATTAAAATTTGATTAGAATCAATATTGATTAGAATCAAATATCCAAAAATTTGTTGGGTACTACTTGTTCATAGATTGTTTAAATATTTGTGATTTTATCAGATAAAAATATGTTTTCACAACATGAAATCCTCCATTATGGCCCCAACAGAATATGTAACATCAAATTATAGGTAAGTTATCATTATAATTTATAAAAATTGTTGAACTACAAGAGTATCAACATGTGCTGGACCCCAAATACTTTGATACTAGCCGTGAAATACCGCTAAATTCTCCTCCAGGAAATTATGGCAAAATCTTAAAAATGTAATTATTACTAACATGAAACTCACATGATCCACAACACTATCTTTTTGTATACCTTAAGACACACATGTATAACAATTGCATTGAGTATATTCATTACAAGCATGTTATGCCTTCACTTGTGCACCCCCTCCACTACTTCCAGAATAGGGCTAGGGGGTAAACAAGCAGCATTAAAATGAGTATACTATACATATACTGGCCAATGCCATTTAAGAAGATCCAATGAATTAAATACTGGTAATGCTAATGGATTGGATATGTGCTATACAACATATTCCAGATCCATTCCATTGCATTTAAAGGCAGCTCACCTTCTCATCATCAAGTGTAATGTAATCAATGAAAATAAAGGTGGCAGTTTTATTAGGCAAGTTACAGTGCTTTGAAAAAGTATTCATACCCCTGGAAATTTTCCACATTTTGTCATGTTAACCAAAAATGTTAATGTATTGTATTTGGATTTTATGTGATAGACCAACACAATGTGGCACATAATTGTAAAGTGGAAGGAAAATGATAAATGGTTTTCAATTTTTTTTTTTTTTACAAATAAATATGTGAAAATTGTGGTGTGAATTTGTATTCAGCCCCCCTGAGTGAATACTTTGTATAATCATGGGTAGTGTGGGCTGGCAACAGAGCCACCAACATCCCTGAATAAGATGTATATGCAGGAAAGTTTTTTTGTGGGATTTTTGACAGTGCCTTAACACAAATAGTACCTAAAGTTGTTTAAAATTTAACACATTTTATCAATGCATACTTAAAAAAAAAATGTATGACATAAAAACAGCAGATTAGCATGAATCATGTCGTGGAAGGCATATTCACGGTAGGTGATGATATGGTATTATCCCAACATGTTTTACCCAGAAGGGCTTCCTTTAGGGGATTGGTTCAAACAATCATCACTATTCAAAAAAGAAAGAGAAAAAAAAAATACCATTATAGTAGAGAACAATATGCAAAGGAAAAACCAAGAAAAACTTTTTAGAGCCATGTTTTGCTACAATTACAGCTGCAAGTCTTTTTGGGTATGTTTCTACCAGCTTTGTACATCTAGAGAGTGACATTTCTACCCATTCTTCTTTGCAAAATAGCTCAAGCTCTGTCTGATTGGATGGAGAGCATCTGTGAACAGCAATTTTCAAGTCTTTCCACAGAGTCTCAATTGGATTTAGGTCTGGACTTTGATTGGGCCATTATAACACAGGAATATGCTTTGATCTAAACTGTTCCATTGTGGCTCTGGCTGTATGTTTAGGGTCGTTGTCCTGCTGGAAGGTGAACCTCCACCCCAGTCTCAAGTCTTTTACAGACTCTGACAGGTTTTCTTCTAAGATTGCTCTGTATTTGGCTTCATTCATCTTACCATTAACTCTGACTAGCATAGTGGAAGGTTATTTCAAGTTGAATAATATGAATAAGAATAACTTTAATTTGTACATCATAACTGGTTCTTGCAGATATGTTCCCAAAAACAGAATGATTTTTGTTGATTATACAAAAGCTGAGGAAGCCCTGTCAGTGAACATTGCCCCCTCCCCTGTGGCCAAAAGGGAACAAACATTTTTTGATGGAGTTGGAAATGTCCCATTTGGCCCAAATTTGAAACGTTTTGTCCTAATTGTGTATGACGATATCTATGGAATGGCAACCCTGTGCAAGGTTTGGCCATCACTAATTGGGCCTATACATTGTATGATAATTGGAGGGAAAATCCCATATCAGGAATCATAAGATTTTCATATAGCATATACACAGATTTCAAGAGACAATTCAGACCTTCCAAAAGAAAAATGACCGAAGAATCATAATACTGGCCTCTGCTTTCGTGGCTGTCCAGAAAAAGGTACCTATATACATACCTGGTGGCGTTGCCCAATTACAATAATTTTGGAAAAAAGGTCTTTCTGATAATTAAAATGTTTTGACCGTCCAATTTTTCCAGACCCAATTATAGCTCTCCTTAATTTAAAACCAGCCTTTCTGAATCAGAAACAATTCAAATTAGTTCTTACACTCCTGATAGCCGCAAAGCAGACTATAGCCAATACGTGGAAGGCAGATGTGGTGAATATTGCAGAAACCAAACATAGAATGAATCAATCTTTCATCCATGCTAAAATGGACGCTATAGATAAAAACCAGATGACAAAGTTTGATATCATATGGAAACCCTGGATTAAATATTATACGTCAGATAATATTGATAACCGAGTTTTATTGTCATGGTGATTAAGATTTTCTATAGAATTACAACGGAGAATTATTCCCTCCCCTTCCCTTCCTATATACCTTTTATGTTCTTCCCTTACTATATAATACTTACGATAAACATACTTTAGAAGTTATGGTCAAAACTTTAAAATCATATATTTTCTTTTAGACATATTTATATTCTCTTGGGATTAAAATGTTTAAAACTCGGCTATAAGAATGCTTTCAAATTCTAAAATATATAAGGCCATTTATTGTCATTCCCATGAGAATATCTTGAAATTCTTCTTTGCTTTGTATCATCCGAACTTCAATATGTCTACTTTTAATTTCTGGTATCAAATAATTTGTCTTATATTCTGTACATGTAATTTATTTTAACATAAAAAAAAAAATTAAGAATGAGAAAAATGACCGAAGAATCAAACTGCACAATTTTTTTCGAAACAGAACAGAATTACAATTTTCCTGTAATGTGTACTGATTTCGTACAATAAAACATCACATGAGAAATATTGTGCATGATCACAAAAACAAAATTACAACCCAGAACATGCAAACATTTGTAACCACAAAGTAAGTGTTATAGGCATTATAATAATAAAGTATAAAAATATGTATATGACAATATGTATGACTCAGTGGGGCTGATTTCCAAAGCATTTGCACTATGAGTTGCGGCGCACGCTGGCGCGCAACGGCTGTTTTCGTATTCACTAAGCATTTGCGCCTGTAACACAGCGCAATTCCCCATTTACTATCATGTTGCCGGCTCACGGGCGGCCGTGATCTGTGCGCTGCTATAGACCTGGCGCACTGCATGTTTAACTCAGAATTAAAAGAAGCTGGAAGTGCCAATATTAGGGGGGTGATGTGGGGTGATGTGAGGAAGTATAGATATGACTGCCCAAGTAACAAATATGCCCAAAATAGAACGGAAAACAAACTTTCTCTGAGCAAGCTTGCTGCAGCTGCAAATACACTTGGAACTGCGCTAGGTCAGTTTATGCACTGCACATGCGCAAGCGGAAAGTGCTCTGGTTCACTGCGCCGGAAAAATCTTAGTAAATGTCAAGCCACATTGACTCATTTGCATAAGTTGAACAGGCGCACCTCTCAACTTGTTTTTTTTTTTTTTGCGCTTGTTCACATCTATGGGTTTTTTTTAAGGCTATTTGCACACCGGTCATGTTAGCATTCAGAAAAAAAATAAAATAATGAAGAAAAAACGCACGGGGGTCCCCCGAAATTCCATACCAGGCCCTTCAGGTCTGGTATGGATATTAAGGGGAACCCCGCCCCAAAAAGTGACAAAAGTGTTAAAAATGACAAGAGACAGTTTTTGACAATTCCTTTATTAAAGTATTTTTCCATCTTCTTTCTTCTGGTCCTCTTCCTTCTTCTTCCCCCCACCCGCAGACCCCCACAATCACCGGCCAGGGTTGTGGGGATGGGGCCCTCCTCCCAATGTTGAGGGCACGTGGTCTGGTACAGTTCAGGGGGGGGCACTCTCTCGCCCCCCTGAGCTCTTTTCCTGTGGCCTGCCAGGTTGCGTGCTCGGATAAGGGTCTGGTATGAATTTTGAGGGGGACCCCCATGCCAGAATTCTTTTTTTTATTAAAATCGCCTGGCCTGGGGGCAACTTAAAGTCGTGTTGTAAGTCGCCCCAAGTCGCGCTGTGATTCACACTCAAGTCGTGTCCAAGTTGCCTCCCAAAGTCACGCTGGAAGTCATGTTGTCCCTGTGTGAATGGATTGTTAATGATACGGCGTGCGCTATTATCAATTGTGCCGGCATATTATGTGTGCGTCGGTTCATACACTCACTTTATCATTTATCTGGCACACAAATGGAGTTATGGACCGGCACTGCGCATTCATCTTAGTAAATCAGCCCCAGTGTGTTGGTTTACTAAGACTGGAGAGTGCAAATTGCAGTGCAGCTCTGCATAGTAGTCAACCAGCTTCTAACTTCAGCTTTTTCAATCAAGCTTTGATAAAATGTAGCCTGGAAGCCGATTGGTTTCTATGGAGAGCTACACCAAATTACGCACTTTTCAGTTTTAGTAAACCAACCTCAGTGTCCTTTTATTAATTGCATTGAGGGTCATGCAGCAACATATTAGTCTTCTTGTTTCTGTTGTCCTACAGAGCAGTATGAAGCAGAAAATATGTTCTATCGTATCTCACAAGCACACTTGGGATTAGCACACTCAATATTTTTTTTTTACCAACCAACCAAAATTTGCTGTACCTACTATGTACATACACCACTTTTTTGTTATTCTCAAGCTGTGTCTCCCTTGCATTGCTTGCAAGTTCTACCTACATTTGCCATAAAAGATCTATGGCTGTACTGTCCTCTATTTGTACTTGCAGTAAAACCGGATATAGATGGCTTCAATCTTGGCCGGTTAATGGGGGAATCAAGAGTTTTTCTTTTTTGCAACCTGTGACTGCAGAAAAGAAAATCACACCATCTTTGACCAGCTTAAACCTTTATTAAACAGAAACAAATTGAAGGGTTCTAGGTTATAAAAGGCATATATAGTATCTCACAAAAGTGGATACACCCCTCACATTTTTGTAAATATTTTATTATATCTTTTCAGGTGCCCTCAGTGGTGTCCCCTTCTTAGCATCCCAATACAGTGGTGTCTTCTATCCCTTTCACAACACCCATCACAGAAAGACACAGTGTGCTTCTCTCCGCCTTCACTTCTTTCTCCTCCCCCACAGCGGTGTCCTTCTCTCTCCCTTCACAATAACCCCCCAGTCATGTCCTCTTCCCCCCTTCACATTACACAAGCTTTCGGTTAGGCAAAAGTAAATGTGCTGGGAGCGCGCAGCACAGGTGTGTAGGCAGCAATTCACGCAAATATGCCCCACCCATTTCAGGCTGCCTGCAGAAAACTACAGGAGGGGGCGGAGACAAGACCAGTCACCCTGCACATGAGAGAGAGCAGAGCAGAGATTGAGCAGCAGTGACTGGTCTTTACTACAGAAAGTTTCTGTACAAAAGTAAAATTTCACTTAGGATTACTGCACAGATCTGGAAGAATTACACCAAGCACACCAAGACTCAAAGAAGAACACACATAACAAATGTATTTAGATAATATTTGCTGATCATGGAGTTCATCTTTAGGTACAGTGGCTATCTGAATGCATATCTATTTCTGTAACTTCAAGTAAATATTGTTGATACATACCTGGTGAATTCAGAAATCAGGCTTGCAATGGGAGTGACTACTCTATTATATAATAATTGGGGCGTGTGAGATATGCTTAGAACTGAGTGGGAGAGGGTGAGTGTCACCAGTGTGGTAAATTTGCAGAACTGCAGACTATGAAAGGTGTGGTCACTCTCCTTTTGTTATGCAGTCGTATAGCACAGCAAGATGAGTGGATCACAAGAGTGTGTGCTTTACTTTAAAAAAACCTATTGGCAGGTAAAATACAGCTACCTGCAGTCTTCCATAGAAAGGTACATCCTACGTGCTCATTGATGGAATATATTCAAGCTCTGACGCACAGAACCTGTCAGTAATCTGGGACAAGGAATGGTTCTGTAAGTTGTCTTCTCTCTGCAATATATTAAAAAGGTTCTTTTGTACTTCATTGATGTTCTGAGAACATGTTAGTGCTGGTACGAGCGCATGCTAAGCTGTGGGGATTACCTGCAATGCTCTCCTGCCAACTCCTGTTTTGTTTTCCTGTCATTAAAAGAAAAAAAAAAAAATTAACCTCTTCTTCCGTCATATATCAGAAAGAAATCTGGAGACTTTAGACAATGCAGTCTGGGAAAGATAGGCTAATAAGCCCCCTTCAAAATTAGAAAAAATATTTCTTGATCAATGTCATTGCAAAGTCAATGTCATATTACTATTGCTAAATTTTAGAGGTAGTCCATTTGCTAGATAGGGCTGATGGGGCACCATGTGGAAACCCTGCCATCAGCAAAGTCATTCAGGACAAGCTTCCACATATCTTGATTATATGGCTCCCTCGCTGGCCTTGGACACTTCCAAATCTTCCTCACAAGAGGAAGAACAGTGAGAGAATGTCATCTCACTGGTCCAAGTAATGAGGGAGTGACTGTATTAAAATGGGAAAGTGGTTTGATAGTCATCCTGGCATTACAAAGTTACACAAGACTGTTTGAAACTGCAAACCTACTAGAGAGGACTGTCAGAGAGTGGGGTCCTGTTTCAGGACATAGACGAAGACTGAGTAAAATAACAAAAATTGAAAATTGAAGCACCACTCCACTGGTAAAAGGTTCAGATACAACTATATTCTACTAAAAGTCAAGGGGACTATCCAAAGTGTACCCAAAGCATATCAAGGGTATAAAAATGCCCCCTTCCTCAGGGCTTGAGAGTAAAAACAATATGATTGGACTAGATGTGAGCTGGACCTTCAATAGTATTTATTCCAGTGTAATTGCAAGCACAAGACTTGTCAGCAACTGGTTTGGCAGCAACGCTGGCAATTGCCAATCTGTTGCCAAACCAGCTGCTGACAAGGCCTATGCTTGTAATCATACTGGAAGAAATACAATTAACCACCTCAATACAGGGCACTTAAAGAGGAAGTAAACCCTGATGAGTTTACTTCCTCTTTCATTCCCTGCAAAGGCAAAGTATAATGTACTACTATGCATCGCATAGTAGTCCATTATGTGTAACTTACCTGACACAGGAGCCAGCGATGTCACCGCTGTGCCCTGTAGTCCGGCGCATCCATCTTCTCGGTGGGGCCTCGCTGGTCCGCCGCTGTCATTCGGCGAAGCCGCAATGACGTCACTCCTGCGCATGCGCACGGGAGCCGACACGCGCGGCATCTTCATCGTTGACGATGCCCCGCTCAGTGCGCCTGTGCACCGCTGTCTACGGCGCATGCGCCATAGACAGCAGTGCCTGTCTTTCGGAAAATATCTCCTAAACTGTGTAAGTTTAGGAGATATTTCTTGGACCTACAGGTAAGCCTTAATCTAGGCTTACCTGTAGGTCAAAGTGTGTTGTAAGGGTTAACAACCACTTTAAACCCCCTTCCTTCCCAGACCAATTTTCAGCTTTCGGTGCTCTCTCAATTTGAATGACAAACACTCAGTCATGCTACACTGTACCCAAATTACATTTTTATCAGTTCACACAAATAGAGCTTTCTTTTGGTGGTATTTATTCACCACTTAATTTATTATTTTTTGTGATATAAGCGAAAAAAAGAGCGAATATTTTGAAAAAAATGCTACTTTCTCTTTTAAAAGAAACCAAAACAAATCAAATTTTGGCAAAAATGTAGGCCAAAATGTATTCTACTACGTCTTTGGTAAAAAAATCCTGATAAGTGTATGATCATTGGTTTGTGTGAAAGTTATAGAGCCTACAACCCGTGCTACGCATTATTGAAAATGGATCATTCCTAATGCACTGATGGCCTATCTAATTTCTTGAGGCCCCCCAAATGATCCCTTTTTGGAAAGAAGACAGTCTGCGGTATTTAGTAAGAGGCATAGTGAATTTTTTGAAGTTGCAATTTTTCCCCCACAATGCTTTGGAAAATTAAGAAATATATATATATATATATATATATATATATATATATATATATATATATATATATATATATATATATATATATATATATTTTTTTTTTTTTTTTTTTTTTTTTCTTCACTAAATTGTCACATTTACAAGTTATTTCACACCATAGTGCAGGCATAATTGCAATTACACCCCAAAATACATGGAGTATGGAGATACCCCATGTGTGAGACTTTTCCAAAGCCTGGCTCCATACAGAGGCCCAACATCCATATTGCGCCATCAGGCGTTCTAAAGGCATTACACATTTCATTTCCTCAGTACCTATCACATTTTTGAAGGCCCTGGTGCACCCGGACAATGGAATTACCCACAAAATGACCACATTTTGGAAAGAAAACAACCCAATGTATATTCTATGAGGCATAATGAGTCTTTTGAACATATAATTTCTTTCCACAAGTTTTTGGAAAATGTGGAAAGAAAATGAAAACCAATTTTTTTCTCACAAAGTTGTCAATTTAGTAGATCTTTCTAACACATAGCATGTGCATAGCCAAAATTACACTCCAAAATACATTCTTCTACTCATCCTGAGTATGGCGACACCCCATGTGTGAGACTTTTCCCCTACCTGGCCACATACAGAGGCCCAACATGCAAGTAGCACCTTCAGGCTTCTAACACATAGCATGTACACACCAAGAATTACACCCCAAAATACATTCTGCTGAGCAAAGGGTAAAAAAAAAAAGACTCACCTGTGGTTTTAGCAGGCAGGAATACCGTTCCAGAGCAGTCAAAGCATTTGTCTAGACAGCCAAAGGAAATGTCCAAGAATTGTCCAGGCAGCAGACAGATATGGAAAAGTATGAACATGGTTCAGTACAGTCCAAGGTTTAGCAGGCAGTTCAGGTAACAGGCATAGGCATGGCCAGTTCAGGTAACAGGCATAGGCATTGCCAGTTCAGGTGGCAGGCAAAGGCATGGTCAGTTCAGGTGGCAGGCAGAGGCAAGACCAGTTCAGATGGCAGCAGGCGGCACTTTGTACAATTTGGCCTTGGTCAGGTAAGCCTCTGAGTCTCCAGGCCATAATCCGAGAAAAGAAAAGCCCGGATAAAAATGCTTTCTCCACTCGGAAAACCTTTTCTGGAGCCCCTCACATGTGAGACCCCTGTGCTGTACAGTGGCAGGGAAAATGATCAGTTCAGGAGGCAGGAAAAAAGCATGGCCATTTAACAGGCCGAGGTCAATTCACGTTGAAGGCAGAAACATGTTTGGCAGAGGCATAGTCGTTAACAGTCCGGGTCATACACAGAAATGGCAGAAAGTGGAAACTGGAAAAAATCATCTTCACTTTCCTTATAGTGTGGGGCCTTTTCTTCTCAGCAGTTCCACCAAGGTGTCATCGTGTATTGTGGAAAGGATGTAGACATCTCCTTTTTTATCTCTCCACTTCAGCGTTAGTACCTCTTCAGTCCGCATACTGGCCTTTTCATCCTGCTTCAATTTCTTGGCAACCAATGTCTGTGGGAAGCCTTTGCGGTTGGTCCGTGCTGTCCCACAGGCCACAGCCTGCTTTAGGTACAGATGTTGGAAAAGTAGGAGACTTGTGTAGAAATTGTCTACATATAGGTGGTAACCTTTCCCAAGCAATGGTTGGATCAGCTGCCAGACAATTTTGCCATTAGGGGCCGAATTTTGAATAATTTATCATAACTGGGATGATTTCGAGGGAGGCATTGGGCATTGTTATTGAAATGTAAAAATGTCATGATCATAACGGGTTCTGGGCATCGTTGACGAATAGACCGGCATGTGGTGGATAGGTTGGGTAGACCAGTAGGAAAGGACTTTATTTTTATTTTGTCAGGCCCATGTTGAGGATTAGGCCAAGGAAAATTTTTAATTCTTCCATGGTGAGGGGTTTCCAAACAAAAGAACGTGCATATGAAGAACTTGGATTGTTGGCTATATGTTGGCTGGCATATATATTACATTGCTCCACAATGTAGGTTAGGAGATCATTGGTAAAAAATAAGTGAAAATAATAAAGTGGGGTTACATTTTCCATCTGTATCTGAGGGCCTGAATGGGCTGTAAAAAGGGGAATTACAGGTTCTACTGAGGTATCGGGCAGCCATGTTGGATACAGTAGAACATCTGGAAGGCTAGTATGGGCACTGCCTCGTTGAGAAGTAGATGGCTCCCACCTGGCCGTTTATATGCAGTGGCCGGGTGGGAAGTGGTTAAAGGTCCAGTTCACTTAAAGACCATTCTCGTTGATTTCAATCTCAAGCCCTGATCAGGTGTTTTTAGACCTCCAAAATATTTAGGTATTTTTTTTTACAAGCTAACGAGACCATGGAAATCCCCTAGGGTGTAGAAGTAGTCCCCCCAGTGACCAGATCTCTTACATTACCATCAATGTTTTAAGATAGCAATACTAATAAGATAACCTTACAGGTCAATCCCCAAAACCATGCTACGCTCAAGACTCACCCCTTTCATTATTCCCAATAAGACAATCTGGGTGCCGGATATCACAGTCCATCCCCATTCACCTTCCCCCAATTTCCCTTTAACACTCCCACACTTTCCCATCCTAGCACAAATCCCCCCTCCCAAATCATCCCTTCTAGCACAAACAACCCCCCAAATTCCCTCTTCTAGCACAAATCATCTTCCCACCCCCTACTCCCCCCCCCCCCATCCCCCAGCACAAATCACCCTTCCTAGCACATCCCCCCAAATTACCCTTATTAGAACAAATCTTACCTTTCAACCCCTCCCCCCCCCCCCCAAAATTCCCCCTCCTAACACAAACCACCCCCCAGATTTCACTTCTTAGCACAATAGCACAAATACCCTCCTAATCCTCCACCTAGAAGTAGCCATCTCCCTCCTCCTCCTAGTACAAATACTCTTACTAGGCTTCTCCCCATTATGAAACATCAGTGCTGAGGCATAGCCTAGGAGAAGCCAATATCTAAGACTTTGCAAGTAGCTGGAGTGGACTAGGATCATGACTCGAGGGCACTGCTGGATGTGAGATCTGGATTTACAGAGTTTATTTGCCCGCCTCCTATCCAGATTCTTTGCTGGGAGGAGATCAGGGTGGGTAAGCAAACTGTAAAGTCCCCAATTTCACAGTTTTGATGCAAAAGTGCTACAGTGAAAGGAGTGTGAAGCTTCAGAGGAGGGAGAGCACATCCTGATTCCTGTACCTCCTCCAAGGTCTCCTCTCCATATTTGGCACGTCATAATAGGAGAAGGGATTCCGCTGTCACTACTCCTGTCAGCTTGTAGTGGCATAAACTCTCCTAGCAGTGCCCCCTCCACTTCACATGTTACAGGCGCCTGGGGCAGCTATCCTTCTGCCCACCCGCCACCCCAAACCCCCCTTGTACCGGCCCTGCTCATCAATATGTGGCTAAATCACGAACAGGGAGGTGACTTTTCCTTGCCCCCAAGCTGTGTCTACAGGTGAGTGTTTGGGTTTACCAAAAGGTTCTGTGTTACTTTAACCACTTGGGATCCGCGCTATTGCCAAATGACGGCATTAGCGCGGACCTACTTTTCCGGGACTACGTCTATTGACGTCGTCCCGTGCACGAGCGGCCTGCGCGCCCCCTGAGGGGCGCGCGCGGCGCGCTCTGTGATCGGCGAGTCCATGAGACTCGCCTGATCACCGATCCGTGCAAGGGGTCGATCCCGACCCCTTATCACGTGATCAGCTGTCAGACAATGACAGCTGATCAGGTGATAGAACGGAGCCGGTAATCGGCTAGTATTCCTAAGCCGATCGCCGGCGGCCGTGATCGGGACATCAGTCCCGATCACGGCCAGCAATTCAAGCGACCATCTGCCTCCTGCCAGTGCCCACCTGCCCCCCGCAGTGCCATCCTGAATAAAAGTAAGTGCCCCCCGTCAGTGCCACCCAGCAGTGCCCATAGTGCCACCCAGCAGTGCCCAGTGCCACCCAGCAGTGCCCACAGTGCCACCCAGCAGTGCCACCCACAGTGCCACCCACAGTGCCCACAATCTGCCTCAAAGGTGCTTCACCCCAGTGCCGCCCATCCGTGCCCAGCAGTGCCGCCCATCCGTGCCCAGCAGTGCCGCCCATCAGTGCCCAGCAGTGCCACCTATCAGAGCCACCTATCAGTGCCACCTATCAGTGCCCATCAGTGCCACCTATCAGTGCCCATCAGTCCCATCTATCAGTGGTACCTATCAGTGCCCATCCGTGCCACCCATCCGTGCCGCCCATCCGTGCCATCTTATCTGTGCCCATCTTTGCCCATCAGTGCCGCCTTATCTGTGCCCATCGGTGCCGCCTTATCTGTGCCTATTAATTCCGCCTTAACTATGCCTATCAGTGCCCACCAGTGCAGCCTATCAGTGCCCACCAATGCAGCCCATCAGTGCCCACCAATGCAGCCTATCAGTGCCGCCTAATCAGCGCACTTCAATGAAGGAGAAAAATGACCCGTTTGCAAAATTTTAGAACAAACTATTAAAACATGATTTATTTATTTATTTATTTTTTGCATCTTTTTTTGTTTGTTTAGCAAAAAATAAAACTCCCAGCTGTAACTAAATACCACCAAAAGAAAGCTCTATTTGTGGGAAAAAAATGATAAAAATTTCATTTGGGTACAGTGTTGTATGCCCGCGCAATTGTCATTCAAAGTGCATCAGCGCTGAAAGCTGAAAATTGGTCTGGGACTGAGGGGGGTTTAAGTGCCCAGTAAGCAAGTGGTTAACAACCTAATGTGAAGAACTCATAGACCTGCCAGGAAAAAATGAATTCATTTACTTATAGTATAAGTATAATATAGTAAGTTATCATGTTTTGGAACCTTTTGCCTGCTGGTCAGGTCAAGAGCATCATATGCATTTTAGATTGCTTGCTGTCGCCACTATTTGAACTTTTTGATACAATATAAAAAGTTTACATACGCCTAAATGCTTTTAGTTATCTACTGAAGCAGATACAATGAGCAAAGTGCAAAGCACAGGTTAGCTTTACAATTCTTTCTGTACTAATGGCATTCCTACATGATATCTTTGTTAAGTGATGTTATAAAGTACATTGATTGACCTATTCAAGAAGATTAGTGCATCAATTGGAGCAGATTATGATATTCAGATTTGTCATGAGTCTATGTCCGTAGTGCCAAACCTGGGGCACAAGTTCATTAAGCTGTGTTACAGAGAGGCTCAGAAAACTGAAAACAATGTTAATTTTATTATCTGTTGTGTCGTATAGGAAGTTTTATTTTGCACATAGTTAAGCTTTATGTAAAGAAAGACAGTTGCCTGATTTTCAGTCTGTATGTAGCCAAGAAACAAATAAAGGTAGTAGTAAACATTATCTGTTTGGTTTCCTCAATTTACTTTGATAAATTAGCCCACAAAGTATGTTAACATGTTACTAAACCCACAACAGTAAAAGCAGTCTCTATATGCAGTAAACCATGCTTGTTATACTCACTATGCAACCTAAGGGGTTAATCCTGCACATTGTGTAAAAAGGCTGTTTGATCCTGTCTTCTCTGATCCTCCCCTTCTTCCTAAGTCCCTATTCCCTCTTCTGAGAGTACAGAGCCTTGGCGGCACTCTGCACAAGCTCAGTAAGGTGAATATTGCTAGAGAGTTTTTTTCTTTAGAGGGTGCATGTGATTGGCACTGGGCAACTCAGCACTGTCCAGACAAAGGGTCAGGGGTCCTGCAGCCTCATAGGACAGTCAAAGTAGAATGAAAACTCCTCCTACAAGCTTTAACCAGACACTGTTAGAAGTCACAAGGCTGCTATATACTGCTGATGGGAAAGTGTATTAATCAGTTTATATTAAAATCATTGCATTTCCATGTTCTGTGTACTGTGGGAGACCAGATATAGTGACTGCAGGGTCCTGGGTTTAGTAACACTTTAAGTGCATGTAAACCCGAATAATTCACTTGGACATGGCCAGCAGAATGGTTGGACTTTACATTGTAAAGATTTGAAAGTGGGAGTGGTTGAGTAGTATAGCAAAAGACAATTGGCAGGGCTGTCACCAGTTTATAAAAATCTGTGTGTTTTCAGCTCGCAGCAGGGCTTAAAGTGATACTAAAGACACACTGTTTAATTTTCATTTTCCCTTCACTTTCTGTATGTGGATGATGGCACTGTAATTATTTTAATTTAAAAAATCATCTAAGTACCTTTTGTGTGCCATCTGACACATATGACCGCCATCTGACACATATACAGCTGTCACATGACCCAGAACTTTCCCAGCCTGTCTGCAGGGCAATATAAGCATGAGGAGCGTCTAGTTCCCCAGGCATGAACCCCTTGGCTACACATGTGTGAATATGGCCTTAAAATAACAGGGAAGTGAAGCCTCTATCAATCAGGATGTAATATCCCACCCCATTGTGTTTAGCTGGTTAGTGGGCATGGAGGAGGAGGGAGGGAGTGGGCTGTCATTTACCACTGTGTATACGCCCACATGTTATAGGGAGACAATGTGCAGCATAGAAACTCACTGAAAACTGAGCATGTGCAGAGCTGCCAACACTGCTCTGCAAAATTCCTAGCTGTTTTGGGGACAAAGAAAAAAGGTGGCGATAGAGAGCAGCAGGATCAACCAGGTTTAATTCAGAATACAGAAAACAAAACTCAGTGACAGAATGAGTAGGAAAAACATGTAATACACAATTTACTGATATTTTTTTTATGATGTGGGTTTAGTGAAACTGTAAAATCTGAGCGCACCTCTGATAAATCAAAACGTTGTCTTCTGTACTTGCAGGGTCAATAGAGTTGTACAGGAAATGTGCATTTATTGCAGAGATGTATTCATTTATTTTTTTTGCTTTGATATACACTTCATAATTCCAGTGAAGCGTTTTTAGAATAATAAATTATTGTCACTCCAAGCTGGAAAACCCCTGCGACATGCTATAATAATAATATTTTTGGCGGCACATTCCTTTAAAGCTTGGTCGTGTTTGTCTAGCACACGAGTTGCTACACATCACTTCCATTGCTGTACACGCCCATATTTCAAACAACATTTAGGAATTAAAGGCAAGTCGGAACTAAAGCACCGAGATGGAAGTCTGCTGGGCGACGACTTGTTTTAATAAGCAGGAATCTCCTATGTCACAAAGAAAAACATGTGTATTACTTTTAAGAGAAATCTGACATTTATAACAAATTTTTACTTTTGTAGAGTCTCCATTAGTATTGTGATTCATGGGAAAGCTATGACAAGCATAATCTCTGGAGTAATAGAGAGATTCCCCGCGCATTACCGTGAAAGCAGAAAAGTAGCAAGTAAGATAGTGATAGGCTGAGCTCTGTGTTTATCTTAGTTCACTAATGATAACCGAAGAATAGACACTGACATTAAGCATTCCAAGTTTTTGTTATTTAGCCAAAACAAGCAAAATCTGCTGTTTATCCATGAAAAAAAAAGGACACGTTTGCTACATCAATCAAGTTGTATGCTGTGATAATATTTTAGTTTTAATGAGTTATTACTGAAAAGATTTTCATCATTAATATACTGTATGTAAGAAGAACTAAGAGAATAAGAAGTATAAAGCTCTGTGAAACATATACCGGTAACGTTTTTGTGATGGACTCCGGTACTCAAAGAGGAGTAAGTCCATCGTTTAGGCTTCCCTTGCTCAGTAACAGAATGATACAAGATCCTCATTAGTCGGGACGAAGTGTAGGGTGGTGAAAAACATTATTGAAAACTCAGAGAATTTATATACCACACAAAAGTGGATAAAAGCTTAATCACATTATGCAAAGGACACTATATACAGGAATATAATTAACATAACTAAAGAACAACCAAATTAAGCAATGCTAATCCACCTCTAGCAACTGATACCTAACAGTCATATAATTAACATGAGCTAATCAACTAGGCACTTAAACCAGCCTAGGTGAACAGACCATTCGGCACCTACAACCCTTAATACAAAGTACTGTACAATATACATTATTACAAGTATGAACACATAGATGAGAAGCCAGGCAGAAATAGGTGATCCCATTAACAATGGGAGGAAGACACTTAGGAGGCACACTATGGGAGAGACCTACTTACAATAAACACATTATGGCAGGCAACCCCAGTGGTTTGAGCTGAATACATTAAAATCTACAGTCATTACTGGTTTGAGGCCCTCCAGTTCCCAGAGTCTGTGTTTTGGAGAACTATGGACTTGAATCCCAACAGGACCACTCCAAGGGTCCTCTAGGCACACACCTCCCAAAGAGTAGTATTCCATTAAAAGCCAGGGCCCATAGTCGGTAGGGCAAAAGGCCACCCTGAAGTCCCTTCTAAAAGCCCCTGTCCTGGCTGGATCTATCACATATAAACTTAGGGCAGAAAACATACAGTTTAATTACAATTTGAGATCCACAATAGCGTGGATCCTCCATCTAAGCTTCTGTTTACAATGCAGTCCAATTACTGGGCATAAATAAGAAGAGTAAGACTATTCATGAAAAGGCAAGAAGAAAGGAATGGGGAGGGAGGGGGTGGTAGAGTAAGGCAGATTGGGGGTAAGGGAAGGGTAGAAGTGAGACCAGTCAGAGTGTCACAGAACTCAAAACCATATGCCTTTAACTAGGTGAATGTTAGATTGTCCATAGGGAATCATCAAAGTCACCAGGGAAATAGTGAGTTCCCAAGGGGACCAACCCTTTCTAAAAAAAAATTTTGTTAGGTTGCTTTAATGGCTTCCCGACCAGCTGCTGCAGTTTTACTGGGGCAGAATGGCACGGGTGGGCAAAGCAATGTTACCTTACCCCCAGGCGGCTG
This sequence comes from Lithobates pipiens, assembly GCF_037356315.1. Lineage (NCBI taxonomy): Eukaryota > Metazoa > Chordata > Amphibia > Anura > Ranidae > Lithobates > Lithobates pipiens. The sequence continues at coordinate 79,272,676 of NW_027507791.1, read as the reverse complement.
CGACGATCGCATTCATTTTAGAACCAGTCTCCTGCCCCAGGACAATGATTTCTGGTCTGGACCTGCTGATCGATCCTGACAAATTAAATCCTCCCCTGCCTGTGCAAGTGTAAACACAGGCAGGGAAAGTGATGTCATCTTCCCTCTTGGAATTTATTTTTTTTCGTTCCAAAGAGAGGAGAGAGGACAGCCAAACATGAGTTGCACCAACACTACACTGACACAGTAAACATAGGCACACATTTCACCCCCCAATCGCCCCCCCCCCCCCCCAGTTAACTGCTTTTCTTTGATCACTGTACTGGTGACATTTGTGACACTAAACAGCGTTAGGTCTAGGGACCCCCCTAAACCCCCCTAATAAAGGTTTAAACCCTTGATCACTACCTGTCACCAGTAAACACCGTATTAGTGTTACGGGTCACGCTGGTTAGCTAGTTATTTTTTATAGCGTCAGGGCATCTGCCATATATTACCCAATAAAGTAGAGCAAACACCCAGGTACGCACCATACACCTCCCTTAGTAGTATAGTGTCTGAATGGATCACTATCTTTGATCTGATCAGAACTATATTAGTGTCCCCAATAGTTTAGAGTTCCCAAAAATGCAGCGTTAGCGGGATCAGCCCAGATACCTGCTAGCACCTGCGTTTAGCCCCTCCGCCCAGTCCACCCAAGTGCAGTTTCAATCGATCACTGTCAGTTACAAAACACTAAACACATAATTGCAGCATTCACAGAGTCAGGCCTGATCCCTGCAAATGCTAACAGTTTTTTTGATAGCATTTGAAGCAGTCGCTGACAGTCAGGCGCTTTTTTTCTGGGAGTCTCGTTAGTCTACCAGTAAACTTAGAGGGCAAACTGTCCAATCAAAGGTAGGTGGTGACCTGACAGATAACTCTGACGATGGAGTAGTGGTCCCTGCCAAGGTCAGGCATACTTGACCACATTCTTCTGCTGTTGTTGAGGTGCATGAACCGTATGGAGTAGAGAGCCAGTACTAGTGCTGCTCACCCATCTGCAGAACTGGCAAGCACCAGCAGCCTAGTAGACCCTGGTCGTACATCCAGCATTGCAGTAACACGTGAGGAGTTGGCGAGTCCCATAAGTGCAGTTCAAGCTGGTGAGATGGCTCGCACAACTAGTGTCCCACAGCCACCAAAAAGACAAAGACAGGCCCGTCAAGCCCATAGTGTCCTTCCTGCTACATTTGCCAATCTGAATTGGGAGCCCACCATTTCTGCAGCACCCGTAAATCCCCCCATTCACTGGCCAACCCAGAATTCAGGTGCAAACAGTTGATTTTACGTCACTTGATTTTTATTCGCTGTTTTTCACGGAAGATCTTTATAAATCTATTGTGGACCAAAGCAATTGTGTGCTGTCAATTCATCACCACTAATCCCCAGTTGTCCCTTGCCAGAGATTGGAGACCTATTAAGGTCTCCAAATTTAAGACCTTCCTGGACCTATCCCTCCTCATGGGCATAACTAAAAAAAGTGAGTTGCGGTCATATTGATCCACTGACCCAATTCACCATATGCCTGCATTCTCTGCCTCCATGATCAGGACACGATACGAGCAGATCTTGCGGTTCATGCACTTCAATGACAATGAACTCTATTGTCCTCAAGGTAACCCTGAATACAATCAGCTCTACAAAATTCGGCCCCTCGTAAACCTCTTCAACAAGCAGTTTGCAGCCTTGTTTGCTCCCAATCAAGTTGTCTGCGTTGATGAGTCCCTGATTAAGTTTTCTGGCCGCTTGTCATTCAAACAGTATCTTGCCAGCAAGCGTGCCGGATATGGGGTCAAGATGTATAAACTATGTGACAGGGCAACAGGCAATACATATAGTTTTATGGTTTACGAGGGAAGAGATTGCTACGTAGAGCCGGAGAACTGCCCAGACTACATAGGGAGCACTGGTAAGATTCTGTGGGACTTGGTGTCACCCTTATTCGGAAAGGGGTACCACTTGTATGAGGACAATTATTACATGAGCGTGCCGCATTTTAGTCACTTGTTTGATCATGGAATTGGCGAATGTGACTCTGTGTGATCTAATCACCGGGGCTTACCCCAGTTGCTTGTAGATTCCCGTCCTAGGCTGGGGGAGAGAGCCTGCCTGAAGTGTAATAATTTGCTCGCTGTGAAGTGGAGGGATAATAAGAATGTTTTGTTCTGTCCTCCCTTTATGCAGGCACGACGGTCCAAATTCAAAACGGTGACTGGTGTTGAGGAGAAGGGTGGACCTCAACGACCAGTTGTTGGCGTTGTACCTAATTGCACATATGACCAGATGCTGGTATAAAAAAGTGTCTGTATATTTATTCCAATGGGCTCTGCTGAATGCTTATGTGCTATACAAAGCATCAGGATGAACTGGATCCTTCCTTAATTTCCAGAAAGAGATCATCACAGCCCTTCTGTTTCCAGATGGTGCTGTGGCCCAACTTCCCAATCCAAATGCAGTGAGCCTGCTACCCCTAACCAAAAAAATCCCCAAAGAAGATGTTGTGTCTGTAGAAAGCGTGGATTTAGGCATGAAATCCGCTTTTATTGTCCCTCCTGTCCTGACCAACCTGGTCTTTGCATTGGTGAATGTTTCGAATGCTACCACACACTAGTGGAGTATTAGTGTAGGGTACAGCATTGCACAGTCCTAGGGCACACATACACAGGGTCTTGAAAGATGAGATGGCCATCACATTTTGAGAGACCCTAATCTGAAACGTTTACAGTTTATATAAAAGTGCAAAAAAAAAAAAGACACACAAAAACACAAAAAAATTGTAAATAGTAAAGCCAAAAATAGTTGTGGTTTTATTTTTCTTCTCTCTATTGTTCGCTCTATTGTTCTTTATCTATTGTTCTCTCTCTATTGTTACTGTATTTTAGAACTGTAATGTTTTATTTTATTTGCTTTGCAGGTATGGTATGTCTTACTGTTATACTGTAATGTTACTTTGTTAACCATCATTTGCTTAGCGGGTACGCCATTCAGCTGCAGCATGGGTTTATTTATTCTGACAGCAACAGCGTTTGCTCCCACGATATGTAAAGCCGTGACTCCATCGCTGTAGGAGGTGATTTCACCACCACAGTTAAAAAAAAAGAGCATATATGCCAAAGCATGGGGGTAGGGGTGGAGGAGCGTTTTGCTCCTAACATTAGGGGGCGGATTGCCGCCATGCTTCCGCATATATTTTTTAGGCACAGATTGCGTACATTTTTTTTTATATTTACTATGTTTTATTGCATTTGCTTTGCAGGTATGGTATGTCTTAGACCTCATGTACACTGCTGCTGGTAAATGGACATTTAGAAGCAGTTGGGAATTTTTTTCAACCGTTCCTGAACTCTCCCCCAAGTTATCTTAACAGTACATGTACACAGGTTATTTTAAAGTTGTTTCTAGGCAGTTGAGGTTAGAGGCTTTTTTTGGAACCCAAAATACGTTCAGAAGCTGTGTTTAGAGGCATTTCAAGTGCCAAATGTGGTTAAAGGCAGCTAAACGCGGCTACCCTCGTTTAGGTACGTTTTGGTCTAGAAGTGTTTTTAAAGGGAAACATTTTATTTATTACTTTTGAACCTGGAAAAGGCTAAAAACCACACCAAAAACTCACTTATCACTGCCTGTAAGCTTCATATACCATGGGATATTCCCCTCAGCCAATCATGCTGTACAATACACGACTTGCATTACTTGATGCTAAAGTTGAGCGTCACGAACAGACGCTCCTCTGGTGGCACGCTTTTCCTCAGGTTTGTGTCCATGCAAATTAGACAGGGTCTAACCTTTTCCAAGAGAACGTCAAAGGTGGCAATTGACATGCGTGTAAAATTAAAAGATTTCTCTGGGTAATTACATACATATTACAAAAGTATCCTGTGGACATGCGTTGAGCCATCAATGGATGTATCCAGTAGCGACGAACTCTGGTACTCTCATGCAATTTTCTACGTCTTTGGAGCCTCAGCAAAAGAAACATCAGGAGAATTTCCTCACACATGCTCATCATGGGATCCATATTAACAAACCAAACAAAAAATAACAGCTAGCTACAAGCACACTGCTTTCTCAGTTGCTACACTGTTATGCCTTGTACACACAGTTGGAAATTCCGACGGAAAATGTCCGATCGGACAATGTTGTCAGATAATCCGACTGTGTGTGGGCTCCATCTGACTTTTTCCGGTGGAATGTCCAGCCAACAAAGTTTGATAGGTGGATCTAAAATTTTCCGACAACATGATCCGATGCACGTCAATTCCGATCGTCTGTAGCCTAGTCCAACAGACAAAGTGCCACGCATGCTCAGAATAAATTCTGAGACGGAAGCACTCAGTCAGGTAAAACTAGCGTTCATAATCGATATAGCATATTCGTCGAGCTGAAATGTTAAAAAATGTTTAATGCAGCGCGTTCACTTTTTCTTTATAATGCTACAAGAATGAAGTTGTTTTGCTGCTCATATTCACAGAGACTTCTCCAAAACGTATTTCTTTATTCTTTTTCCTGATTTCACTGATAGCTCAGTGAGAAGATTCATTGCCAAACACAGCTGAGGTCCCAGGTTAAGGTCCTGACAGTATTCCCCTCCTCCCAGGACATCCACTGGACATCTTAGGCCCCATTTGTGAGGGAACCCCTGGTGGAATTCTCTTGTTAATCTAGGAGCATGAGCATTCTGCTCAGGCTTCCAAGAATTTTCTTCTGGCCTATATCCCTCCCATTTAACCAGATATTGCAATTTTTTCCTATAGATCTTGGAATCAAGAATTCTCTCCCCCACATATTCTTCTTCACCCTGTACCTTAACAGATGCAGGGGGTGGAAGAATTCTTCCCGAAAAAGTATTTTCGTGAAAAGGTTTGAGTAACGATATGTGAAACACAGGGTGAATCTTCATACAAACTTTTGTCCCAACTTTGCAGATGTCAGATTTTTAGCAGCTAACCAAACTTGATCACCCACATGAAAGGTAGGAAGTGCTCTGCAATATCTATCTGCAGCCTTCTTGTAACTTTCCTGAGCTTCCCTCAAAGTCTTGATCAATTTCTGTAATTAACTGTAAAGCAGTTAATCTGTTGGCAACAGCAGGAATCAGAGTTGAGATAGGGAGATCAGGGATAAAAGCTGGATGATGCCCGGTATTTAGGAAAACGAGGTCTGAGAGGTGGAGTTTTGTTTAGAATTATTATAAGCAAATTCTGCTGTAAGAAGATAGTCCACCCAGTCATCCTGAAGATAATTAACAAAACATTGAAGGTACTGCTCTAACGTTTGATTGGTCCTCTCGGTCTGACCATTAGACTGAGGATGAAAAGCAGAAGATGGATTGTTACTCCTAGAGATGAGCAAAAACTTTTCCAAAATGTTGAAGTGAACTGTACTCCTCTGTCAGAAACGACATATTCTGGAATTCCATGTAGTCTAAAGATTTCTCAAACCATCAACTCCGCAATTTGTTCTGCAGAGGGTACACCCTTGACCGTTATAAAGTGAGCCATCTTCCTGAAGCGGTCAATAACAACAAAGATAGTGGTCATTTCTTTAGAGGGGGTAAATCGACTTCAAAGTCCTTAGAAATTGATCCCCATGATCTTAATGGGACAGGGAGTGGCTGGAGCAACCCCAAAGGAGAAGCTTGGGGTGTCTTATTGCGAGCACAGACCAGGCACGAGGCTACATAACCTTTGACATCTCTTTTGTACTCAGGCCACCAAAAGGAATGGGATAAAAGTTCCTCTGTATTAGAAACTCCAAAAGGCCCAGCAAGTTTGGAGTCATGAAGCAAGGACTTGAGGACTTCAACCCGAGCAACTTTAGGTATATAGAGGCGATGTGCTTGAGTCCAGAAGCCGTTTTTGTACTCAAGGATGATGTTCATAGGAGGATTTTTGAGGAGTTGGTCATTCTCATACCCTTCCTTGAGGAGACTCAAGAGTGCTTTAGAACTTGTGGCACCTGGAAAGTTTTTTTTGAGGCAGGACTGTGTATTCAGAATTGTTTTCCTGGAGAGGCCCAGACAACATTCGTGATAAGGCATCAGCCTTACCATTCCTTGACCCAGGTCAATATGAGATAATAAAATTGAACCTGGAAAAGAACAATGACTAACGTACTTGTCTAGAAGACAATCTCTTGGCAGAACAAATGAATTCCAGATGTTTATGATCTGTGAGAATGGTTCTTAGCGCCTTCCAGCAAATGCCTCCATTCAGAAAATGCTTCCTTAATTGCCAGTAACTCCTTATTCCCAATATCATAATTTCTTTCGGCTGAAGACATTAAACGAGAGAAGTAAGCGCAAGGATGAAGCTGCATCTTTTCACCGCATTGTTGAGAGAGGATAGCTCCCACGGCAGAGTCCGAAGCATCCACTTCCACTATAAAAGGTAATTCAGGATTGGGATGTACCAATAGTGGTGAAGAAGTAAAAATAGTTTTTAACTTTCCAAAAGCAGCCTGTGCCTCAGATGACCACACAAAGGGCACCCCTTTCTTTGTTAGTTGGGTAATTGGAGCTATCACCTTAGAGAAGTTCCTTATGAATTTTCTGTAAAAGTTGGCAAACCCGACAAATCGTTGGATTTCCTTAATGTTTCCAGGGGCAGGCCAATCTGCCACTGCTTTAATCTTCTCGGGATCCATGCTCACTCCATCTGGAGAAATAATATACCCTAAGAACTGGATCTGGGCTTGTTCAAACTCACACTTCTCCAGTTTGATGTAAAGTCGATTCTGCCTTAATCTATCAAAGACAGTGCAAACATGCTTGCGGTGCTCTTTCTGGTTATCGGAAAAATAATGGATGTCATCCAGATAAGCAATGACAAATAGGTCCAACAGATCTCGAAAATCATAGTTTATGAAGTGTTGAAAGGTCGCAGGGGCATTGCATAGACCAAAAGGCATGACCAAGGACTCAAAATGTCCATATCTGGTTCTAAAGGCGGTCTTACATTTGTCTCCTGGACGAATACGGACCAGGTTATATGCCCCCCGTAGGTCAAGTTTTGTAAACACTTTGGCAGAACAAAGTCTTTCCAGCATTTCTGAGATCTAGGGGAGTGGATAACGGTTTTTAATATTGACCTTATTTATGTGCCTGTAATCAATGCATGGACGCAAGGTGGAGTCTCTTTTCAACAAAGAACAGGGACTGCTCCTGCAGGAGATGTTGAGTGTCTACTAAAACCCTTCTCTACATTTTTATCAAGCCACTCCCTGAGCACTTTTAATTCAGGTTCTGACAGATTAAAAAGGCGGCCGAATGGTATTTCAGCCCCTGGGAGCAGCTCAATGGGGCAATCGTATGGGCGGTGAGGAGGTAATTGATTTGCATTTTTCTTATCACAGACATCCCGGAAACACATGGTATTGTGGAGGCAAGTTGTGATATGACTGGGTAGTTACCACACCAACTTGCTATTCCTTGACCAGTGGAGACTTGTTTGGTAAGATTCCCTACAGTGTTCCTTACAGTGGGAAGATGTGAAATCTATGGTCCGTGTTGCCCAGTTGATAGAGGGCTTGTGAGTGGAGAACCAAGGAATGCCCAAAATGACGGGAAATTTGGGTGATGCGATCAACTGAAAGCTGATGGTCTCATGATGGTCAGCCTCAAATTGGGTTACCAGAGGAACTGTTTTATGGATAACAGGTCCTGAGGATAAGGGTGAACCATCAACCGTCTCCATCTCAATAGAAGCAGATGTATTTCTGGCTTGAATGTTATTGCGGTGGGCAAAATGTCCATAAAGTTTTCTCCAGCCCCAGAGTCCAGCATAGCAGAGCAGGGGATTTCACGGCCCTCAGAAATAAGCTTAATAGGCATGACAAAATGAGACAGTGGAGAATTTACTTTATTTTCTTCGAGAATCAATGGGGAGATAGACTGGGTAATAGAGTTGATTTGTTCAGGCAGGATCTCATCTGTCGCCGCAATTGTTCTTCTAACCTTGTTAGGACAGTTAACTGCATAATGCCCAGAGTCTCCACAATATAGACAGAGGTTCTCTGAACGTCTTCTTTCTTTCTCCTGAAAATAAATGGATCTCTTAATTGCATCAACCTGCATAGGTTTAGCTGTTTCAGAATCTGGAGAAACTCTTGGATCCTTCTGAACAAACTGACTAGCAGAGAAACGCATGCCACCATTACTTCCAAACATTCCCAGCCTCTCCTTCCTCCTTTCTGTAAGCCTCTGATCAACTCGGATACATAGTTGGATGAAGGCTTCAAGATCATTAGGAGTCTCTACTCTGGCAAGCTCATCTTTTACCTGTTCAGAAAGCCCTTGACGGAACCGACTTTTTGGCGCTGCTGGGTTCCAAGTGGTATCTGCCATCCAATGTCTGAATTCAGCTGTGTACTCAGCAACAGAGCGTTACCCTGCCGTAAACTATGCAATTTTGCTTCAGCCGTAGCGCAGAGGTTGGGATCATCAAAAACTTGATTCATCGCATCCTCGAAAGTCTGGAAATTATTCAGCATGGCACTGTCTTGTTTGATATAGGGGGGCCAGGCTAGAGATTCCCCAATCAGGAGGTTGATGACAAACATTACCTTCTGTTTTTCAGAAATTAATGCAGTGGGTCGCATTTGGAAATAGATGCGGCACTGGTTAAGAAAACCTCTGTAATGGTGGCGATCGGCATTAAACTTGGGTGGGTGAGGCATATGTGCGTTAGTATCATCTCGGGAACGTAGATCTAGCAATTGTTTTGTCAGAACACGGATCTCTTCATGCTACTCCTTCACCACACCTTCTAATAAGGAGAATTTTTCTTGGTAAGTGACACCAAACTCCTGCAGCTCTGCAATTTGTTGCCTGAACGGAGCCACAGCATTTGCTATAGTGGCCTCCATGTTTTGGGCCAGAGTATTCTGTCGCGATCAGGGGTCAGGCTAGAAGACCAATTGTTATAACAGTTGCAGGACTACCACTAACCAGCAGGATAGGTACACAGGCAGTCACCCTGTCAGATGACATTGGCTCATTTGAGGTGCGAAGTCTAAGAACTTACCGGTGTTCACCAGAGCTCCTAATGGTGGAGATGGATTTAGCTGCGTGTTAGTACCAGGTCACGGTCCTCAGGATTACCCCACCAGGAGGTGAGCAAGCCGGGGCTCAGTAGCGGATGAGCAGGTAAGGATCAAACAGAAGCGGGGTCAGTAAACAAGCCAAAAGGTCGGTAACGAGTTGTTGCAGGTGGGGATCAGGCAGAAGCGTAGTCGTGGAACAAGCCAAGGGTCAATAACGAGCAGTAGCAAATATAAACGACAGCAAGGAAGACAGGAGCGTGATACAGGCTGGAGATACCACAATATTCTGGCAAGGAGGAAGTGCAGAGACACTTATATCAGGAAGTCTGTGGGAGGAGCAAAGAGTTCAAGGTTCAGCTGAAATCAAGGTACAAGGCAGAGTTGTCTAAAGGATCTGACAAGGCACTGTCCAGCATCTCATAGCTCAGTGAGAGGATTCATTACCAGACACAGCTGAGATCCCAGGTTCAGGTCCTGACAATCTGTGTGCTAAGTATTCCTTTTTTACATTCTCATAGGGGAGAAAAGACTCGGGACGTCTGAGGACACCAGGGACCCCCCACCTCCCAAAGAAGGGGAAATACCAACACCAGAAGCAGAGGAGGAGGAAGGAGAGATTGTAGAAATTGGCGAAATTGGCACCACAACAAGTGAGTGTCTGAGACCACAGCTTCAGTGAAGCTAATCCATGTATGCCTGCATATTTATAATACACAGTTTTTTTGGTTTATTTTTAGGTGATGTGGATGTTGTGGAAGAAGAATCGCATTTTACCAGTGAAAGTGCCCAGATCATCATCGGGGAGATAATGAGGTGCAATCGCGATTTAGATAATATCAAGAAAAACATCAATGATGTTCAAGAAAAAAATGAAGAACATCATTGATGTTTTAGGGAGAATCTGAAAGACCCAAAACTAGCCATTTTCATTTTTAAACAACACTTTTATATTTTTAGAAAAGCCAATTATGGAAGACGCACACAATGTGTCAACATGTGCTATCTCCCATCATGGGGGATCAATGTAAGTGGTTTGTGGGTGCAACCCCTTCCTTGCTACTAAAGTGGCTGAGATGAAGGGGTTGCACCCCCAAAACACGTACATTGATCCCCCATGATGGGAGATAGCACATGTTGACATTAGGCATGGGATCAGGAGGAAAAGGCCCAGTTTGATTTACAGTTTGTGTGCATCTTCCAAATTTGGCTTTTACAGGGGTGATACCCCATGTGATGAAGGCAATATCAACACAGTTTGTACATACTCATGTCTGATATTGTCTTCCCTTTTCAAAGTTGAACTTTGTAAGTTCCTGCGTTCTGTATGTTATGCTTTGATACATGCCTGTTTACACAAAAACGGCAAGTTATATTAATGTTACCAAAAATAATGTTATATACACCAAATATGTTTGTTTGTTCTAAAACCCTTTTATAAACGCACATGTGAATGTGCTTTGAGTAAAAAGTTTAATTATGAACAATGTGTGGCTTCCTTTTTCAATGCGCAAAAGCAGTATTTGTAGTAAAGTTGTTGTTTTCTGTGACAATGGGTGTTATTTACTAAAGGCAAATCCCCTTTGCACTCCAAGTGCGGTTTCAGGTGCACTTTTGCAGTGCACTTGTAGTGCATAGTGGATTTGTCTTTAGTAAATAACACCCACAGTGCTTTTTAATTTGCCCCAGTCACGCCTTTTTCATGGCTCCACACATTTCTCTCATGGTGCTGAAAATTAGCAATATTTTTGTCAGTAATGCACTACATACATTAACAACAAAAACAAGGTGTGTGTGTTGCATACCCACTACATAATAATAATATTATCCGAAGAAGAGACTGTCACCTCATCTCGCACAGAAATTGGGTTTGCACTGTTGAAAAAAAAGGCCCCAAAAAAAAAAAAGAAGCTAGGAGACACCTTAAAACAAAACCAAGCAGTAAATGAAAACAAATGTTATTGCAGTTTGAAAGAAAGATTTATAAAAAAATGCCTCTCAGACATTGTCTGGCATATCAATGGCCCCTCTACCCACAAAGTACTCCATATATCTTGTTTTGACTTTGTGGGCGCTTTGGGGAGGTAAGTCAGGACGACCAGCTTCAAGGGCCGTCAGGTTGGCATTTTCAGGTAAGTCTGCATCAGGTCCAACTGAGGCCACATAGTTCAGTGAGTGTTTCTTCAAAAAATTGTGCAGAATGAAGCACGAAAGCACAATATGATTGAGTTTATATTCCACCATGTGGATTGGAGTCAAAAATAGGCGGAACCGGCTGGCCATTATCCCGAAAGTGTTCTCCACTACTCTTCTGGCTCTGGCCAGCCAGAAATTAAAGACCCTCTGGTCTGGGGTGAGGGTCCTCATTGGGAAAGGCCGCATCAGATGGTTTACCAGAGCAAACGCCTAATCCGAGATGAAGACGAATGGGAGTCCTTCGACATTCTCCTCTGGAGGTGGCAAACCCAGACTGCCACTCTGGAGACACCAGTAGAACTCCGTCTGCACTATCACTCCACCATCCGACATCCGGACATTTTTCCCACGTCCACATACAGGACGTCATATGTCGCTGATACCACTGCCAACATCACGATACTAATATACCCCTTGCAATTATAATAGTAGGATGGAGTGGGAAGATGCGGACGTGTTTCCCATCAATTGCACCTCCACAATTGGGAAAGTTCCAATGGGTAACAAAATGGGAGGCCACAGTCTGCCATGCCTGTGGCGTTGATTGAAGGAAACTGTGGAGTCAAACAAGAAAAAAAATAGTAATTTTGCATATGAACATTGCAAGCAGATTAGACACAAACATTTTTACCCAAGATCAGTATAACATTTTTTAAAAATGAGTATTTAAAGCCAAAAGTATAAGGTCCCAGACTCAGATTCCTCATCCCCAATTCCCCCCCCCCCCCCCCATCTGATGGCCCATTGCAAAAATTAGGGGGGGGGGGTGTTTTGGACAGGTAACTCTCTCCACTTCATTGAGAGCTGAATGCATAAATATTGTGTGATACTTTGGCCAGACCCTCCTTACTTAGGCCGCGTACACACGGGCGGACTGTTCGCCCAACCTCGCTGAACAGTGTTTGGGCGGACAGTCCGCTCGTGTGTGGGCTTTCAGCGGACAGTTTCAGCGGACAGTTGGACGGACAAGGTTTTTCGGAAATTCCGAAAAACTGTCCGCTGAAACCTTGTTTCAGCGGACAGTCCGCCCGTGTGTAGGCTTGTTCGACAAACTAAGTTCCGCGCATACTCAGAAAGAATTTACAGGGCGGAAGCGCTCGGTCTTGTAAAACTAGTGTTCGTATTGAAGCTAGCATATTCGTCATGCTGCTAATTTTGTGGTTTTTTTAATATAGCCCGTTCTTTTCTTCTTCGTAATGCAAGAAAAGTGAAGTAGCTTTGCTGCTTATATTCACACAGAGTTATACTACATGTTTTTATTCATCCTCATCCTATGATTAATCTTCCAATTATAGCAAAAATATATTCCCAATTTATATAAAAAGAAAAAAAAAAAATTATATATATATATATATATATATATATATATATATATATATATATATATATTTATATTTATTTATTTATTTATTTATTTCAGAAAAAAAAAATCTATTACTATATATTTTTGGAACTACTATTGTTTTTTTTTTTTTGTTTTTTTTTGGGTGGGGGGTTTGAAACAAGATGGACTTTCATTTTTTTGGGCCAAGCAGGACTATGCAAGTAGAGATAGATAGATAGATAGATAGATAGATAGATAGATAGATAGATAGATAGATAGATAGATAGATAGATACCCAAACCATCATTTTAGCCTACACATGATTGCATGTTCAAAATCAGCAGAGCTTCCCCTCATTTCAAATGTTAAGCCTCAAATTTACAGCGACTGCACTTCCAAGTGCACTTGCAGTGCTTTAAAACTTGCACTTGAAGTTAGCATATTTCCATGAACATGTGTTTTGTAAATAACCCCCAGAGTCTTTTTGACATGTATCTGCCTACTCACAAATAAACTTTAGTTTTTTTAACCCAAAATTATACAAAAATATTGATAAAAAAAAATAAAAGAAAACATACAATTTTTTTTTGAAATCAAAATTTTTTATTTTTCCTCATAACCAAAATAAATCCAGAGGGAGGCAACACTGGAGACAATTTTGACGTTTGTGAAGCCTTTTGTCCCCCAGGCACACATCAAGTGAGTGGACACCAAAATTCCGAACCTGCGTAGCATGTACATAGGGAGCACAACCAGGTCCTAGAATCCCAAAGACCAGGAACAGCAGCAGATGAGATCTATGTCCCCAGACTGTGGTACTACAACAGCCTGCGTCTTCTTTCAGAGCAGACTGAAGCCAGGCAGTCACTTGCGACTCTTCCGTCTAGCCTTCCCTCCACGCTTCGCTGGAGGCTGTGCCTCTGGTGGTGGAGTTGTGGTAGGAGGAGGAGGAGGAGGAGGATGAGGAGCAGTAGGATCTGTTTTGTAGAGCTTCGTGGTGGGTGTGAGCTCACCCTTCAGACCCAGTTGTATGGCATCAAAGAAGATTGCCTCACACATGTCTCTTTGGGGTTTGTCCATTTCTTGGAGCTTGCTAGCCAGATAAGTGGCATAGGCCTCCTGCGGATTGGGGGGTTTGGACAAAATCTGGGTGGCTTGCCGTATCAGCACCAAGGACTCCTCCTCTGTACGGCCCATCCTCCTGGGCCTTTTGCTGGCTAGGCGGAGGGGAGGGACCTGGCTCTCAGTCCTACTCCTGCTGGGCCCAGCTAGCTCCTGCGTGTGGCTGGTCCCGGCCTCCTCCTCCATACCACTGGTCCCGGCCTCCTCCTGGGTGAGCTCATCCTGTGTAAAAAAACAAAGCAATCAATAACTAAAATATGTCTATATTTAGAAATCATCAATCACTAACAATTTTACAGTTCTCATTTGCAAATACATTTGTCTTGAAATACAAAAGGCTATCATTTTGACACCATCATTTTTCCATCAGTTCATTAAGATTTGAGGCACATTTGTGTAAACTACTGTATCCTTCTATCTAATTTAATTTGTGATGAAATCCTAGATTTGGAAGCAATTCAAACATTGAACTTGACATCATTAATATTTGAGCAATCCAAACGTTAGAAACTAAAATATACCTGGCTCCAGCTGGGCGCATCAACCTCGTCCAGCAAGGAAGGGTCTGGATCTTCCAGGGATGGCTCACCTGAGGCGGAGGGAAGGGTGGAGGGACGGGTAGACGGAAGAGTCGAAAGTGACGGCCTGGCTTCTGACGTGTCATCCAGAAAACGCAGCCTGTCATAATACCACAGCCTAGGTACATAGACCTGACCTGCTGCTGATCCTGATGTTTGGGACTCTAGGATCTTTCTTTGCTCCCGCCTATACGCGCTACGCAGGTTCTGAATTTTGGCGTTCACAAAGGTAGTGTCTGCCTGGGGGACTCGGGTTCTCACAAACGCCAAAACTGTCTCCAGTGTCTTCTTCCGGGCAGCACGGATTGGGTATTGGGGGTGTTTTGTATCCCACAGATTGCTGTGGGACTCCACTAGATCTATAAAGGTGGAGAGGAAGGCCTCCTCTTTAAAGGGGTCTGCACTATACTTTTGCATTTTCTGAAAAGAAAAAAAAAAAAAAAAGTCAGACCAAATGCACACTATATTGTGACAATGTAGGCGAGACACACACTACTACACACGCTACACACACACGCTACACACACACGCTACACACACACGCTACACACACACGCTACACACACACGCTACACACACACACACACACACACACACACACACACACACACACTAGCCCCACCCCCTAAACACCCACCCCCACACTACCACACAAAACACCAAGCCCACTCAACCACCAACCCACATAGAAATCAATTAAACATCAATAAGAATAAAATTCAATATGGATATCCCTAACGCAGGCTTTAAATTAACCGAAAATAAAATGATAACTATCTTACCGTCGCGTGGAGCACTCGCTGCTCCCGTTCGGACAAGCGTACGGCCTCGTGGTACCGCTTTATACGCGGCGCATGCGCTCAGGCTCCGCCTGCGTCGCCCGCCCCTGACGTTCCTTGCGACCGTGTTTCCCCGCCCCCTTTTACCCTCCTTCCGCTGTGGGTGTATGAGAGTGGAAAATGGCGGATGCAAGCTCAATTAGCAGCGTGAGCAGCGCGGAGGAAAGCCGTGGGCCCCAAGCAAGGAGGAGATATAAGGCCACCAATATGGCGTTCGAAGAGATGGTGGAGATGGTAGCTATCCTTCAAAGGGAGGATTATGATGGGGAACATGGCCCTTACCCAAAACCCAACATAAGGAAAAGCGCCATCTTGGACGAGGTGGTCACCACCTTGGAGTCAAAATTCGGGGTACGGAGAGGAAAGGACCAGCTGCGGAAAAGATGGTCGGACATCAAGTCCAGGGAGCCGGACCAATATGACCGCATCAAAAAGGTCCTGAAAAAAAGTGAGTAAACTCCGCGTTTTTCGTGACTGTCGGACATAATCGTTTGATTTGATCGTAATCGTTCGTGTAGATAGTATGTAAAACTGGCGGATTTGATCGTAATCGTACGTATAGATAGTGTATGTAAAACTGGCGGATTTGATCGTAATCGTTCATGTAGATAGTGACTGAACCTCTGGCGGATCGTAATCGTTCGTGTAGGTTGTTTATGAAAATATGGCGCATATGGTTGTTCGTATATGTGGGCGTAAATAGCATGAATTTGTGTATGGTGTAAATTTATCTGGTGTTGGATTAGATTTTAATTAGTTATTTATTTATTTTTTTTTTGTATTGTTCATGATAAACTGAATTGTCACGCTCAGTTTATAGGATATAAATTTTTAATAAAGTTTCATAAATTTATTCAGTGCAATGTAGACTCAATTAAAAAAATTAGATAGATAGATAGATAAAATGCTGGTTCAACATCTGGACTAGGAAACTTTTATAAGTGTAGTTTGGGCCTTCATAGAACATTTTTGACATAATCACACACAGGTACTCCAGGCGTTGATTCGAGTGTGTCCGTCTGTGAAACTTGGACAAAAGATATACAGTATCACAGTTTGGTTAAAGGCTAGGTTCACATTGCTGCAATGTACGAGATCAAATGTGATTTACACCGCACTGCAGTGCAAATCACATGTGATCTCTGTGTGATGCGATTTCAGCCATGCATATAGTATGGCTGAATTTACATCGCATCCGGACCAAACTTGTACATGGCCCTTTTTTTAGTCCACAGCCGAATCGGATCACATGGGTGTTCACACCATGTGGTCCGATTCCTGTCCGAGTTTAAAGATTGCACTGTGAAGTGATAACTAATTTGGAGGTGTCAATAAAACTTTACACTGATACTCCCAGCAGGTCACATAGGGCAGTGCGAACTCCGCATGCGATGCGTGAAACCACAGTAGATTTGCAGCGTTCACACATCGCAGCAGTCTGAACACAGCCTAACTGAAAAAAAGTAATTTTAAGGATGTATTAAACTAGGATCTTGTAATAAGCAGCTAATAATTTTACACCACTTCAAACCAATGTTTCATATTCAAATTTCTGAACTCAAATATCACTATGCTTAAAAGTATTTTTTTTTTTTTCATTCTCATAGGGAAACAAAGACTCAGACAAGAGGCGGAGCAGCCCAGGACCCCCCGACCTCGCCAGCCTGATTGGGCAATTAGCCCCAGCCCCAGCCCAAGCCCCAGCCCCAACCCCAGCCCTGCATCGGTATTGGAGCTGCCCAGTCCTGTGTTTGCGAGGGAGCTACGGAGCTCGGTATCCTCCGCTGGACCAAGCTCCGTAGCTCCACTGGATGAGCCGAGCCCAGGGCTAGATGTGGAGGAGAGTGAAAGGGAGTGTCTGACAACCCAGCTTAAGCTAAACAATTAATGGCTGTATATGTTAACCAATTTTTTTTTCTACACATGTTTTTAGGTGATGATCTGGTTGTGGTAGCCGAGCCATTTACATCGGACAGTGCCCACAGGCTGATAGGGCAGATCATGGCCTGGAATGCCAGGATCGACATCATGGAGAGCAACATCCAGGCCATGCAACAAGAAATCCTGGCCACGCAACAACAAATCCTGGGCATTCAGCAACAGCTGGTCCTTATGAGGCAGGAAATGAAGGACATGATCGATGTTTTAGGGAGAATATAAGCCCCTTTTCCCCTAAACCACAATCGATCATGTCCTTCATTTCCTTGCCCAAAAGTTTTTAAGGTTGTTACAAGATTTTTATAGGCCAAATTTTGAAGATGCACACGGTGTGTCAACATGTGCTATGTGCCATCAGAGGATCGCAATGGACGCATTTGGTGTTTGCAAACCCTTCCTCCTTCTAGTATGAGAGAGGAAGGGATTGCACACACCAAACACGTCCATTGATCACTCATGATGGCACATAGCACATGTTGACATTACCAATTTTTGGTGTGCATCTTCAAAATTTGGCTTTACCCCTTGTTTGATGTAAATAGTTCAAAATCTGATTTTATTATTTTAAATTTTAGTGATAATTGTATTTTTGATATATTTATATATTTCTATGTTTACCAAAAAAAAAAAAAAAAAAAAAAAAAAAAATAATTTTTAAAAACAAAAAAAAAATATAAAAAAAAATATTTTTTAAAAACCAATTTCACAAAAAAAAAAAAAGAATTAAAAAAAAAAAAAAACACAAAAAAAAAAAAAGATCTAAATAAGAGGCACTGGTTTTAATGTGCACTATTAAAAAATCAAAAAATAAATAAAAAATGTGTGTGTCTACTTCTTTCAATACTCAATACCAGTTTGTAAAGTCATTTTGTGTTTTCTGTCACAAAGGGCCTTATTTCCTATTGTCAAAAACCACTTTGCTATACAAATGCACTAGGACAAGAATATGCAATTAGTGGAAACCCAGCTGTTGCAGAACTACAAGTCCCATGAAGCATAGCAAGACTGGCAGCCACAAGCATGAGACCCAGAGGCATGATTGACTTGTAGTTTTGCACCAGCCGGAGGTTGGCCAATTGCATATCCCTGAATTAGGTCAATGTAGGATACAAGCAACGTGAAAAGCAAACAAGAACCAAACTTAAAAATTTGAACAGACAAGACATATTTCAAGAAAAAGATTTTTTTTATTGGTCAGCTGGCATTGGAATAGCCCCCCTACCATTAAAATAGCTCACATAGCGGTCACGCACCTCACGTGCTGTTTGGGGGGCTAAGCCAGGAAGGGCATGATCCAGCCCTGTCAGTTCTGGAAGTCTGAGTCCGGCCTCAGGCCCAATAGGCTGCAGGTACTGGTTACCAGAAAATTTCCTTAAAAAATTGTGCAGAATGCAGCAGCACAGAACAACATAGTTGAGTTTATATTCTGCCAGGTTGATGGCTGTCAGCAACAGACGGAACCGGCTGGCCATAATGCCAAAGGCACTCTCCACAACCCTTCTTGCTCTGGCCAGCCGGTAATTAAAAATCCTCCTCTCCGGGGTGAGGGTCCTTTGGGGGAAGGGTCTCATGAGATGTTCACTCAGACCAAACGCTTCGTCAGCCAGAAAAACAAACGGGAGCCCCTCCACATTTTCGGCATCTGGTGGCAAGTCCAGGCCACCAGTGGTAAGACGGTGGCAGAACTCGGTCTGCCTAAAGACTCCTCCGTCAGACATCCGGCCGTTCTTCCCCACATCCACATAAAGGAAGTCACATTGTGCCGACACCACCGCCATTAGCACCACACTATGGAACCCCTTATAGTTCCAATAGTAGGACCCCGAATGGGGTGGGGGCACAATCCTCACATGTTTCCCGTCGATGGCCCCTCCGCAGTTGGGGAAGTCCCAACGGGCAGCGAACTGGGAAGCCACAGTCTGCCATTCCTGTGGCGTTGAAGGAAGCTGAAACAAAAAAAAAAAAAAAAAAAAAAAAAAATAAAATTAGTCATTAAATAAAAACAATTCATAACAAAGAAAATTCAAAAACATTTTGGAACAACAGTTAAACAGAAATCTTGCTAATTTGTTTTCTGCCAAGAAAAAAAAAAGTAGGCGGACCAATTCACAGATTAATCAGCCCTCTGATGGACCAGGGGACATAAATTAGGTGGGTAAGTGGGGTGGGGTGGGGACTAATTACTAAGTCTACAACACATGAACATAATTTGAGTGGGGTGGGGACTAATTACTAAGTCTACAACACATGAACATAATTTGAGTGGGGTGGGGACTAATTACTAAGTCTACAACACATGAACATAATTTGAGTGGGGTGGGGACTAATTACTAAGTCTACAACACATGAACATAATTTGAGTGGGGTGGGGACTAATTACTAAGTCTACAACACATGAACATAATTTGAGTGGGGTGGGGACTAATTACTAAGTATACAACACATGAACATAATTTGAGTGGGGGGGAATAATTAATGAGTTGACAATCCATATCTCTCTCTATATATCTCTCTCTATATATCTCTCTCTATATATCTCTCTCTCTCTCCACACAGGATGTATACACAAAAAAGGTAAAAAGCTAAAAAAAAAAAAAAAAAAAAAAAAAACACATTTAAAGAAAAAAAAAGTGACACAAAACAAAAAAACATTTAAAGAAAAAAATAAAGACACCAAAAAAAAAAAAATATATATAAATAGGCGGACCAATTCACAGATTAATCAGCCCTCTGATGGACCAGGGGACATAAATTAGGTGGGTAAGTGGGGTGGGGGGACTAATTACTAAGTATACAACACATGAAACAAATTTGAGTGGGGGGAATAATTAAATTAATGAGTTGACAATCCATATTTCTCTCTCTCTCTCTCTCTCTCTCTCTCTCTCTCTCTCTCTCTCTCTCTCTCTCTAGCTCTCTATCTATATCTATCTCTCTATCTATATCTATCTCTCTATATCTATCTATCTATCTCTCTCTCTATATCTATCTATCTATCTCTCTCTCTATATCTATCTATCTATCTCTCTCTATATCTATCTATCTATCTATCTATCTCTCTATCTCTCTATCTATATCTATCTCTCTCTCTCTCTCCACACACAGGATGTATACACAAAAAAAGGTAAAATGCTAAAAAAATGACACAAAAAAAAAAACATTTAAAGAAAAAAAAAAAAAAAAAAAACATTTAAAGAAAAAAAAAATGACACCAAAAAAAAAATATAAAAAAAAGTGCATGCATTCATATAAAGGGGACATTCACATCATATTCCTGTCATGGATATTAAAAGTCATGATGAAATTAATACAAACATACAATGCAATATTAAAATAACAAACTTACCTTAATATAGTCCTTCTGCAGGACCCGAATAATGGCAGAACAGGTCTCTGGAATAATGATCCCCAGAGCCTGGGGGGAGATGCCTGTCGAGAACTTGAGGTCCTGAAGGCTTCTCCCTGTCGCCAAGTAGCGCAACGTGGCGACGAGCCTCTGCTCCGGAGTGATGGCTTGCCGCATGCAGGTATCCTGCCTGCTGATATAAGGGGTCAGCAAAGCCAGCAGACGGTGAAAAACGGGGTCCGTCATCCTGAGATAATTCCTGAAATCATCAGGATTATTCTCACGGATCTCACGGAGTAAAGACATATGAGAGAATTGGTCACGCTGGCGCAACCAATTCTTTGTCCATGAACTCCTCCTCACCCTGTTCACAGACTGGGCTCGGGTCAAAGTATTAACCCCAACACCAAGCCCCCATATAGCACGAACTCGTTCCCGAGTACGTCCACACTCCATGGCTTTGAAACGGTCGGCTGGACAGACAAGCTCAACTGAACGCACTGAAGAACAGCCAGACCTATGAAGAACGACCTGAAACCCAGAAACGAGCGGACCAGAAGCGCCTAATAACAGGTACAACTGATCCACACGTACCGAAAGACAGATACAAACCTCACAGGTAGACTGCGCCGCAGCGAACGGACAAATTAAGCTGAAGTCTGAAAAGCGCGAATCGTCTCTAACCAAACTTCTACTAACGCAAAGTCAGCAGAAGGAGCCCAAAGGGTGCTTTGCTGTGTCTTGGACCTCCTATTTCTAGTCCCGTCGTACGTGACATACGTCATCGCGCACGGTTTCAGCAAACTGTTCGTTCGTCGTGTGTGGCCATGTCCGTCCATGCTAATTTTGAGCGGACTGTTTGCTGAAACTGTTGGACGGACAAAGTTGGGCGAACAGTCCGCCCGTGTGTACGCGGCCTTACACTATTGGCAGCCCACTGGACAGGTAAGAAGTGTCATAATACAAAAAAATTAAAAATAATGAACAAATGGAAGCACATTTTTACATTCTGCTATTACCTATCAAGATAATAATAGGAGAGAAAAAACTTTAAACAGTAGCATTTGAAAGTATTGAGGCAGGCCCTTGCACTACATGCTTTGCTGAATTCATCCATAAATCTGACCACAAAAGAGGTAGGTATAGTGTGTATTGGGTTTGGCAAAGTCAGCAGATAGAGGATTGCTATCAGCTGACCTAGCAGTTGGGGGAGGGGGGTTCCTAATGAGTTTGGCCCACCAAAAAAACCACTCTGGCACTCTGCATGAATTTAAGCACACACATAACATTTGTACACATTTTAGGGGGTGTTTAGGGGAAAGCAATACTATGGAGCTGACAAAATACATTGCTAAGTGACTAGGCTAGAGGTGTATGGGCCCAGAAGAGCATGCTGGGGAGGTTAGTGAAGGCAAATATGCATGAAGGACAAAAAAAGGAACTTTAAAAGCTTCCAGCATGCATGAGGACAAAAGGGGCACAGCATATCAATTACAGCATATTACAATCATGGTAAATAGGGAACGAGCGGACCATAAGCACTGAAAATCAAAGCGTACTATATCAAGATATAGGCCGCAATGACAAACAAATGCAAACTGACTACACGCACTGATAAGCAGATACACACCCACAAGCACAAACTGTAGAGCAGTAACGATCTGAAGCACAAATCTGAAAAGCGCGAATTGTCTCTAACAAAACTTCTACTAACACGCGATAAACACGAGATTAGCAGAAGGAGCCCAAAGGGTGCCGCACGTGGTGCTGAACTTCCCTTTTATAGTCCAGTCGTACGCGGCTTACGTCTCACACGTTCTTTACGACCGGAAATTCCGACAACTTTGTCCGATCGTGTGTAGGCAACACCAGACAAAATACTTCGGAAATTTTTTTTGTTCAGCCCACAGGCTGCATGAAAAAAAAGAACATTACAATATATGCCCAACAAGGACCAGCAACGTACTGGTATGTTGCTAGACTTTGAGTGGTTATACCAGAATGATGCCTGCAGGTTTAGGTATCATTCTTTTCAGCCAGCGGTTGGATTTCATGTAAAAGCAATCCTAGCAGCTAATTAGCTTCTAGACTGCTTTTACAAGCAGTGGGAGGGAACGTTTCCCCCCCCCACCTTCTTACATGGATTCCCCAGGCCCTCCTTTCTAGGGAACCCCACCAGCTGACCACAGAGCTGATCGGAGACCAGAATGGCTCCAAACATCTCTATAGCCTAAGAAACCAGAAGCTACGAGCATTTCATGAGTTAGGTTTCGCCGGATATAAACAGTGGCATTGGGAAATTGGGAAAGCATTTTATCACACCGATCTCGGTGTGGTCAGATGCTTTGAGTCATAGGAGATATTTACATTCCCTGAGATAACAATAAAAATGCTAAAAAAAAGGAACAGTTCAAAAATAAAATAGCAATTTTTTTTTTTATTATTTGTTTATTATTAATGAAAAAAAAAAAAGCACCCCTCTCCCCCTGTGCTCACGCACAAAGACGAATGCAAGCATCGGTCTAGTGTCATATGTGAACAGCAATTGCACCATGCATGTGAGTTATCATCACGAAGGTCAGATCCAGGACAGTCATTTTAGCAGTAGACCTCCTCTGTAAATCGAAATTGGTAACCTGTAAAGGCTTTTAAACGCTTTTAAAAATGTATGTAGTTTGTCGCCGCTGCACATTTGTGCGCAATTTTAAAGCATGTCATGTTTGGTATCCATGTACTCGGCATAAGATCATCTTTTTTATTTCATCAAACACTTGGGCAATATAGTGTGTTTTAGTGCATTAGAATTTAAAAGAGGGTTTTTTTACCAATAAAATTGCATTTGAAAAATCACTGCGCAAACACTGTGTGAAAAAATGTATTGCAACACCCACAATTTTATTCTGTAGGGCCTTTGCTTTGCTTAGACACACTGCTAAACCTTGTGGACAGCCTTCCCAGAAAAGTTGAAGCTGTTATAGCTGCAAAGGGTGGGCCAACTCAATATTGAACCTTACAGACTAAGACTGGGATGCCATTAAATTTCATGTGCGTTTAAAGGCAAATGTCCCAATATGTTTGACAATATTGCGTGTATGGCATACTGAATGGAAGAAAATGTTAACTGTTTCCTTATAAAGAATAAATAGCAATCATTTCAAAAATAGTCATGCACTGCTATTATATTTAAAGACTAAATCGATTTTCATATAAACCCTGTTGTGACTTTTCCTCTTTGAGCCCAACTTCACTACAAATGTGAATTTTATGAATGGGAATGGTGCAGTGCTGAGGTCAACATTTCCTAGTTATTTCATTTCTAAGTCCTTTTTTAAGAAGAAGAAAAAAATCATACTGATATTACATACCTATTATATAAATTTGATAATTGATATCAATGTTTTTCTTTCCCCGTTCCCCTGCCAGCCAATAGCTATGGAAATTCAAAAATGTTTCCCATGAGAAACTGAAGCCAGAGGCCAAAGACAGAAGGATATATGTTATATTACCATTCTAAAGGTCATTCCCCCTTAAGAAAAATTTACATATTTGCCTGTATTTAGTACAGGGCCACAGGTGAGAACATAAACAGAAAGGTTACAGGTCACATTTTAATATCCTAAGATGTTACTTTATGGCTATGGGATCCTATTTTACTGCAAGTGCTGCTGGGGATATTTATCTTTTTGTGTCACATTTTTTTACCTTTATTTTCTTGCATTCAAATGATTACTTAGAGATCTGGATTATAACATAACATGAAAGCATGCAAGAAAAAAATATTTCTATTTGCTAGCCTGTAATGCTGACCCCCTGCTTTATATACTTTTAGACACTGGCCTGGAACAAGTTAAAGCATAACTCTAGCCAATGGGAGTTGGCTACAATAAGACAAACAGACTAGAGCAATAAAAATGACTGAACTGATCAGAAAAAAATGTACTGAAATTAAATAGCACAGTGGAGCTTTTAGAACAAATGGTATTCACATGTCTAATTCAAATTTCTATTGTATATCCCACAATAAAAGGATTAAAAATAATAAAATGAGTGCAGGTGAAGCCATGCATATCACACTTGTGTACCCAAATGACCAAATTATTTGATCCCCTGCAGATTTTGTAAGCTTTCCCACTTACAAAAAAAGGAAGGGTCTATGATTTTTATCATATCAATTTTTATCATAGGTGTATTTTAAACGATAGAGACAGAATATCAACCAAAAATCCAGAACAAAAAACACATTAAACAAATGCTACAAATTAGGTTGCAGTTCAGTGAGCAAAATAAGTGACTTAGTACTTGGTGGAGAAACCCTTTTTAGTAAGCACAGATGTAAGACGTTTCTTGTAGCTGGTGACCAGGTTTGCTCAAATCTCAGGAGGGATTTTGGTTCTACTGTTCTTTACAGATCTTCTCTGAACCCTTAAGGTTTCTTGGCTGTCGTTTGGCAACTCAAAGTTTCAGCTCCCTGCATACATTTTCTATAGGATTAAGGTCTGGAGACTGACTAGGCCACTCCGCGACCTTAATGTGCTTCTTCTTGAGCTACTCCTTTGTTGCCTTGGTGGTATGTTTTGGGTCATTGTTATGCTGGAAGACCCATCCACAACCCATATTCATTGTTCTGGCAGAGGGAAGAAGGTTCTTATCCAAGATTTTACAATACATAACCCCATCCATTGGCCTCTCAATGCGGCAAAGTCGGCCTGCACCTTTAACAGAGAAACAGCCCCAAAGCATCATGTTTCCACCTCTGTACTTGACTGTAGGGATGGTGTTCTTAGGGTCCAAGTCAGCATTTTTCTTCCTCCAAACACAGCGAGTCGAGTTAATGCCAAAAGAGATCAATTTTGGTCTTATCTGAACACAGCACTCTTTCACTCCTTCTCTAAATCATTTAGCTGTTCATTGGCATGACTGTACATGTGCCTTCTTGAGGAGGGGGACATGCCGTGTTCGGAGGAACAAAAATGCTGCCAATTACATTAAGAACACCATCCCTACAGTCAAGCATGGAGGTGAAAACAATATGCTTTGGGTCTGATTCTTTGCTTAATGTCTGCTTTGTCTCAGTATAGACTGTTATTGAATAATCTTTCTTCACATCTGACCATTTTGCTTAAAAATTCTACATTCACCTTTCCAGAAACACCCTATAGTAGCCTTTCTACCCCAGGAGAACCCTTTAACTAATTTTCAGGTCTCTGGAAATCCCTGATAAGATGAATCCATTGGGAAGGGGGGGGGGGGTCATTGGGAAAAAGCCCCCTTACCATGGTGCTGTTCAGTGGGAAGAATGGCCCCATACAGTGGTGGTAGCAATCATGCAGCTGACTCTGGCAAGTGGTATTGAATCTGGAACTATGCTGGCACCACTAGATGGGAGGCAGCTCAATGAACCCCTAACCACCTCTGGAGGAACCATGAGGTTCCACTGAAAACGCTCTTCGGGGGGGGGGGGGGGTAAACCTTTACTACTAATATAAATAGTATTTTTATTATATAGTAATACTAATAATAATAATAATAATAAAAATTCAGCAGATTGGCAACAATGAGAAATATTTTTTTTTCCAACACAGCTCTCTTAGTTATTCATCCCCTCCTATGTTTTCTTTGAAGGAAGTCACTGCTATATAAATTGTTGTACTTTTTCAATAGCTAAAATATGGCAAGCAATATTCTTAGGTAAATTCCAATCGTATTAGAGATCAATCATGTTTATTACTCATCATGTATTTGTCTTATAAGAGTAATACCTGTGCTGAGGTGCGTGGGATAGCATGCTACATTCCATACATGTAAGGGCTTAGCTACACTTTAATTGTCTATTGAACCCTGTAATTAATAAGCAAATAGGAGTCTTGAAGCTTCAGCACAGGCCATCTAGTTTACTTGGCAATGTTGTTAGCCAAGTGCTTAAACACTTTAAGTTGTCTATAGTGGAAAAGAATGTAAGTTAGTTCCGATGTGCCATTAAATGTGAACTTAGGTTAACATTATGCAACATTTACCACAATACGTTGTCATTTAATGTAATTAAGATTGGCCTTTCTTTCGCAATATTAATTGAAATTAACTAGCCATTATTTGGTATAATTGCAAACAAATACAACTCTCTCTTCTTTGCAGACATAGCAACAGTATCAGTGTACAGAAAGGATTGCACTGACTCCCCCACCTCCCATTTCTGTAATTGGCTTTTCAGAAATCTGCACAAAACTTTACTTCAAAATGGGCTGCCCATTGAACCATTAGTAGCACACCTAGATCTTGGGTTTACTAAACTGGGAGTTTTAGTTTTGGTTTGGGTGGTGGAAGCTGGAGTTGCAGTGCTTAATATTATAGCACTGGAATTGATTATATAATTAGATGTAAAGTAGATTTTGGCATTTTGTTTGCTTAAATATTGTATAAAATAACCAAATTCCATTAAAGAATACTTGTTTTTTTCCTTTTTAATCCTTTGTTACGGTACATCACAGTGCTACTGATCTCCTGCAGCTTCTTCCTATTTACATGCACTCAAGCGATGGCTGCATAACATTTCTCAGGTAGGTTTCCTGAGGGTGAAAACAGTAGGTAGGTTAAAATGGCTATTTGTAGTCTATATGGCAGACCATAGTGTGACAGACTAACAACACAGAAGCACATTTAGGAGACAGGGTAAAAGTGTTTTCACCCTATAACAGGAAGCACCTGAACAAGGTCCCTCATGGCAGGATCGCCGGGTAATATTTCAATAAAAGCTAAAGCTTTAAAAGATTCAAAATGACTGTCATTTTGAAATATTTAAGCAAAATTTTAGTTAAACGTAGACTTGCTTTTTACGGATGGTTATATCTTTTAATCTGTAAATCGCATGACTTCATATCCTGTCCCCTAATTTTCTTCTCATGGCTTGCTGTATGATGAGTCTAGATCTTTGGGAAACAACGTAGATGATGGGATGGAACTTTATGTAAAGACTTACGCACACCTATATTTTTTTAAGTTGTGTGTGGTATACACAAAAAGGAAAAGGTCTGGTGTCACCCATAAACCCCCTCCATCCCAATATATGCAACACAAAACAGGAAATCGCCTCGGGACTTTAAATGAGGTGAATGTGTTTAGCCAACAATTGACAGAGTAAATGCAGTCTCAACATTTATTAAAATAGTCATGCAAACATAAACATGAATCATAGCCAAGCCACTGAAATGATACATACAGTAGAAAATGTCATTACACGTATCAAGGTATAAAATGTAAATTGCCGAGTACACATCTATTAAAAGTAACCCAATGCTCACTGATGCAGCCATTGGTGAGTATAGGGCCATGCGTTTTTGGACCCTCTTGACTAATTGTCATGATACCATGTCTGTGTCGATACTTATTTGGTTCATTATACCCCCTACAGATGTACTACACACGCATCTACCCCTGATGAAGCGAGCATGGTCTTGTGAAATGCGTTGGGTTACTTTTTATGCATGTGTACTCTGCAATTTACATTTTATACATTTTCATTTACATTTTCTACTGTATGTATCATTTCAGTGGCTTGGCTATGATTCATGTTTAGGTTTGCATGACTATTATAATACATTTTGAGACTGCATTTACTCTGTCAATTGTTGGCTAAATGCATTAACCTCATTTAAAGTCCCGGTGCAATTTCCTGTTTGGTGTGTGGTATAAATAATATATATATATATATATATATAAAGAAAGAAAGAAAGAATGTGAGAAACTGCGCTAAGGTAAAAGAAAAAGTGTAAATTATATGTAATCTAAAGTGATACCTGTGGGAATGAACGTTTAGCTGCAGCTTTACTGTGTCACATAAATACAGAAAAAATGAAAAAATATACTACTAAGCCGCGCTTAACTTATGCAGACAACTGATTGTGCACAAAAAATAAAATTGAAAACACAATATAATAACCATATATAAATTAGTGAACATGTGTGCATAGTGTAAAGCACATCTAAAAAACTTTAAACATAAAAATTGACCCTTACAACATAAATTTCCGTTATGTGGGCCTCTATCGGCATAAAAGAAAATAAAACAAAAACATCCAGTATTAAAACAGTGAGTCCGTATGCATAAACCACAAAAACAATTATTATAAAGTGTGAAGATGAAGTCCTTCCAAAACTAAACCATCATATTCATGGAAAAACAGCCACTTAGTCCAATGAGAGGGTAAGTGTTCAATCCGCCACCAACATGTGATAAAAATTTGCCGCTTACCAGAAAAACATGACCCCCCACTACAGAGGGTCACACGAGACTTGTAAGAATGACTTCCGGCCAAAGGGGGATCCTCACTTTCCTCCTGCCCGAGGGCTGAGTGGTACGCTATACATCACCTCGTGTTTGTGACGGTTTCCAGGAGAACGGGTCTGTCTGTGTGCGTCCGGCCGGCGCAACGGACTTAAGGATAATTTTCTTCTATACATTTGCAAGTGCATTTTTATTTTTTTATTTTGAGAAATAAAGGGTTTTACACTATTTGGAGCTTTATCTTCCCTTTATGGTCCCGATGTCCCTTCTTTTGAGTCCTTCTTTGGGCCTTTGAGGAATATGCTTGGGAACAGGCCTTCTTCCCAATCCCCACTGGAGTAGTGGAACCAGGAGGAAAGTGAGGATCCCCCTTTGGCCGGAAGTCATTCTTACAAGTCTCGTGTGACCCTCTGTAGTGGGGGATCATGTTTTTCTGGTAAGCGGCAAATTTTTATCACATGTTGGTGGCAGATTGAACACTTACCCTCTCATTGGACTAAGTGGCTGTTTTTCCATGAATATGATGGTTTAGTTTTGGAAGGACTTCATCTTCACACTTTATAATAATTGTTTTTGTGGTTTATGCATACGGACTCACTGTTTTAATACTGGATGTTTTTGTTTTATTTTCTTTTATGCCGATAGAGGCCCACATAATGGAAATTTATGTTGTAAGGGTCAATTTTTATGTTTAAAGTTTTTTATATGTGCTTTACACTATGCACACATGTTCACTAATTTATATATGGTTATTATATTGTGTTTTCAATTTTATTTTTTGTGCACAATCAGTTGTCTGCATAAGTTAAGCGCGGCTTAGTAGTATATTTATATATATATATATATATATATATATATATATATATATATATATATATATATATATATATATATATATATATATATACATACACACACACACAAACACACAGTATCTCACAAAAGTGAGTACACCCCTCACATTTTTGTAAATGTTTTATTATATCTTTTCATGTGACAACACTGAAGAAATGACACTTTGCTACAATGTAAAGTAGTGAGTGTACAGCTTGTATAACAGTAAATTTGTTGTCCCCTCAAAATAACTCAACACACAGCCATTAATGTCTAAACCGCTGGCAACAAAAGTGAGTACACCCCTAAGTGAAAATGTCCAAATTGGGCCCAAAGTGTCAATATTTTGGTGTCACTGTCATGTTGGAATACTGCCCTGCGGCCCATTCTCCAAAGGGAAGGGATCATGCTCTGCTTCAGTCACAGTACATGTTGGCATTCATGGTTCCTTCAATCAACTGTAGCTCCCCGATGCCAGAAGCACTCATGTAGCCTCAGACCATGAAACTCCCACTCCCACAACCATGCTTGACATTAGGCAAGACACACTTGTCTTTGTTCTCCTCATCTGGTTGCCGCCACACACGCTTGACACCATCTGAACCAAATAAGTTTATCTTGGTCTCATCAGACCACAGGACATGTTTTCAGTATTCCATGTCCTTAGTATGCTTGTCTTCAGCAAACTGTTTGCAGGCTCTCTTGTGCATCTTTCGAAAAGGCTACCTTCTGGGATGACAGCCATGCAGACCAATTTGATGCAGTGTGTGGCGTATGGTCTAAGCACTGACAGGCTGACCCCCACCCCTTCAGCCTCTGCAGCAATGCTGGCAGCACTCATATTTCCCAAAGACAACTTCTGGATATGACGCTGAGCACGTGCACTCAACTTCTTTGGTCGACCATGGTAAGGCCAGTTCTGAGTGTAACCTATCCTGTTAAACCACTGTATGGTCTTGGCAATACCGTGCTGCGGCTCAGTTTCAGGGTATTGACAATCTTCTTATAGCCTAGGCCATCTTTATGTTGAGCAATAATTATTTTTTTCAGATCCTCAGAGAGTTCTTTGCCATGAGGCGCCATGTTGAACTTCCAGTGACCAGTAGGGATGAGCCTGATGTTCAAGTCGAACGTAAGTTGGTGTTCGCCTGTTCGTCGAATAGCGAACAATTTGGGGTGTTCGCGGCAAATTTGAAAGCCACAGAACACCCTTTAAAAGTCTATGGGAGAAATCAAAAGTGCTAATTTTAAAGGCTTATATGCATGGTATTGTCATAAAAAGTGTTTGGGGACCTGGGTCCTGCCCCAGGAGACATGTAATAATGCTTAAAGTGAAACAATAAAAGTGAAATATTCCTTTAAATTTTGTACCTGGGAGTGTCTATAAATTTTATAGAACATTGGCAGCAACTTCTTCTACTGCATTGGACTGAGTGATCTTACCTTCCACCATATACAGTAAAATGACTAAAAGGGGGGGGGGGGGGGGGGTAGAGGAATAGGGGATTATTGGGATTTTATATGAAGCACACCACCAGAATCAATTGATAAATACTACATTATACATTACAGTATTATAGTAGTATATAATGTAAAATTTGTGTTTCTGTAATATAATTGCAGGGAAGAAAGTGTTCCTACATAGTTGATATATATTAAAACTGTATTAAATGTAACCCAAACTTGCATATAGACATTATTGTTTGCACACATGAAATTATAAAATTGATTCAAAATTCTGTAGTCTCATAGTAGACGCTATGACATACCTATATTACATCTTCTCCTGATGAGTTGAAGTTATCCACGAAACATGCGTAGAGCTATTTATCCTGCATTGTCACAGCTATCATGTGTCTACTATGAGACTACTTTGAAAAATGTTGAATCAATTTTACAATATCATGTGTGCAAACAATAATGCCTATATGCAAGTTTGGGTTACATTTAATACATTTTTAATGAACTATGTAGGGGGACAAAAAATAAAAATATTTTTATGTTATTTATTATATGTAATATATTGTCCCATGTGCATCCATGTGTACCATTAAATGTGTTAGTATTTATCAGAGGCCGGGATCCGGGGGTCCCCTTGTTAAAGGGGGCTTCCAGATTCCTATAAGCCCCCTGCCCGCAGACCCCCACAACCACCGGCCAGGGTTGTGGGGATGAGTCCCTTGTCCTCATCAACATGGGGACAAGGTGCTTTGGGGGGAACCCCAAAGCACCCTTCCAATGTTGAGGGCATGTGGCCTGGTATGGTTCAGGGGGGGGCCCGCTCTCTCGTCCCCCCTCTTTTCCTGTGGCCTGCATAAATGGCGCACAAATTAAGGTATGAATCGGCACAGCGCATTCATCTTAGTAAATTACCCCCAATGTATTTCTGTATTATCACGTCTTTGTATTATGGTATTTACCAATAAATTTGCATTCATCTCTTAGGCTCCATTTCACACCTAAGCACAGCGATAGCTGCTGCATCACAGTTTTTTTTTTGCTTTTCTGTATTTTTTTGTGGAGTGTTTTTTCAAAGGCACCATTCTTTCATTTGTGATTTTTATTAAAAGAAATAATGGCATTACAAACACGTCCCACATTCTGCTGTGATTCTGGTTAGCACCACGCGATTCCGCCCATGATTCCAGTACACTCAGGTGTGAAACGAGCTTCATTGTATAAGGCTTCCCTGAAGAAGCACTTTGCAAAATGGGTCAAGACCCAGTGGACACTTCTCTGCACAATATATATCTGCTTTAACACCTTTATGCAGCATATTGAGTTGCACTCATATTTATTGTATTATTTGTATTATGATTATTATTATTATCTGTATTATGTTTAAGAAGTGCAGTTTTTGTAGCAGGGAAGTGGAAAAATAAGTGGGATAAATTGAACTGTATTATTTTTAGCGGAGCGTTTTTATTATTTTGTACTGAATTTATGCTTTTATAAACATTTGTATGTTGTCTCTGAAGGTAATATTTGGCACCTTTAACTGCTTCCGGACCGCCCCATGTACTTTTACTGTGGCAGGAGCGAAATCATGTACCTGTTCAACGCGTCTTCTTCTGGGTCTGGGGAGCTCGCCACCGCGACTAGTTCCTGCTGTGATTGGACACAGCGGGAGCCAATCAGCTGGTCCAGCAGACCCGATGTTTGCCAGCACCCGGTGAGCTCTCCCGAAAGAGGCAGAATGGCGGTCTGCCTATGTAAACGCCTGTCAGAGGGGAAGATGGAGATATTTTGTTTCTGCTAAGCAGGAACACAGATTTCTCTCTTCCCGCAGTCAAAGCATCCCCCACCCAGTTAGCAAACACTCCCTAGGAGCTCATTTAACCCGTTGATCCCCCCTGATGTTAACTCCTTCCTTGCCAGTGTCATTAGTACAGTGACAGTGCATTTATTGGCACTGATCACTGCATTGGTGTCACTGGTACCCAAAAAGTGTCACTTAGTGTCAGATTTGTCTGCCACAATATTGCAATCCCGCTAAAAATCGCTGATCGCCACCATGGATCACCACTTTGTATAAATCCCCAACAGCGCAAAGCAAATTGGGAGGCATGCTGTCTGAGAAATTCCAGATACAACAGGGAACCAGGTAGGGATGTTCGCGCTCTCCATTTTTGTTTGTCCTGGTGATCGAAGCCCTTGCCACTGCTACCCGTCAATCCACTAGCATAGTAAGCATACAAGTGGGCACTATAACTGAAAAGCTAGCTCTGTATACCGATGATTTTGTGCTTATTCTCAATGATCCTGAACCCTCTCTTTGAGAAGCCCTCAACATTTTTTCCCCATTTTTCAGTCCTACCTATCTGGACTGAAAATTAATTGGGGAAAATCCAAAATTTTTCCTATTGACCCAACAGCTAGGCAGGCGGCGGATCCCTCCCTTTCCCTGCCTCGTCGATCGGTTATTTGGGAATCACCATTACCCCCCAGAGTGATGAACTTACTGAATCTTACTCTCCTACTTTCAATACTCAAATCCAAGCTACGTGCGTGGAACAATTGCTGCTATCTCTTATTGACAGAATAAATTTAAAATGTAGTGCCTTCCTGTTTCTGTATGTCATACGACACACCCCAATCTGGATACCAAAAAAACTTTCGCACACCTAGATGCTATCCTTTCTTCATTCCTGTGGAAATCTAAATCCCCAGGTTTAGCAAATCAACTATTCGTAGGCCTTGAACAGAAGTGGGATTGGTGCTAGAAGCAGCCTTTTTGGGGTCTTTTGAGTCATTGAGAAATGCACTGTACAGAGGTCCTCAGGCACCTTTCACCCTCAAGCACTCTATGAAAACAGTGATAAGGATGTGGCAGATCCAGGTGTGTAGACATAAAGCAGAACCAAATAGATGGTCTCCTGCTACACCCCTATGGTTTAATATTCTTCTGGTGGAATTTCAAGATTTCCCAAACCCGAGAGTTTGGGCAACAAGGGGCATTAAGGCACTTGAACATATTTGTGAAGATGGGTCTATCCTTCCCTTTAATGCTCTCAAACAGAAATTCGACTTACCCAATTATTATTTCTTTAGATATCTTCTCTTCTCAATTTGGTTCTCAACCAATATTACTCCTACATTCCGATCTAGAATCCCTACTTCGAGATAATCAGCTGGAAAACCCTTATCTACCATCTATAAGGCTCTACTGCACGCAGTGCACTTTGGTCTTGAGAATCTACAGGCTAAATGGTGGGTAGATTTCACTGAACTAGATACAGAAGATATGTGGGAATACCCTTTTCTTCAATTTGTAGCAGTAAAGGACCACTTGATTTAATTTAGGGTTCTACATTGGGTATATTTAACTCCGCAATGGCTGAATAAAATATATCCTGGGGCCTACCCTTGATGTTGAAAATGTGGTAATCCGGAGGCAGGTTTCTGTCATATGATGTGGTCTTGTCCCAAATTGCACTCTTTCTGGGAGGGGGTGGTAGAGTTTAGAACTTCGCTATTAACAATTCCAGTCCCACTGACTATTTCAGTCTGTTTGTTAGAGCCTGGTGGGCTCCCTGGTGCACCGCACAACAACCAAGACCCTAATAGGACAGCTGCTCTTTTATGTCCGTAAGGCGATATTAACATGGAAACTAGAAGCTCCCTCCCTAAATTTTTGGAAAGCTCTGCAATTCCATTATATAAAACCATGTATCACTCTCGTGGGTGTATTTGTAAGTTTGATAAAGTGTGGAAGATACGGCTGGAATCTCTCTCCACTAATGCTGCTGAATAATAGGGGCTGACTCTGATGTTCTCTAATTACTCTTTATACTATTACCAGCTAAAACTCTCACATTATTCCTCACATTTTAAGCCTTTCGTATACTAGGCCAAGTACAAACGCTCCCTCTTGGGAGACTTCATTCCTATAGAAGAAGTGTAGCACATTTGTTAAGTCATAGCTTTTTCAACTTGAGTGACTAGGCAGCTGTTTTCTTTTACTTTTTTTTTTTTTAAGGTTGGTCTACTGTCTCGTATGGTAGCCAACATGTTGGTATGTACCTGTTATAAGTTTGTATTTCTCCGAGCCAGTGACTGCACCAAAGGCTCTGTATCGTAATGTTTTTATTTCTTTAGTAATACCAAGATTAAAAAAAAATTATGAATGTCTAGGAGCAGGTGGGTATGTGTGGGTGCCTGTGCTTTTTTCTATAAAGTATTGGGCTTTTATGAACCTAGGGCTTTTAAGGGGGGCTACGTGATATGTTAAGATGATTTATGTGAGATGAAAATATCACTTTTAACATACAGTACTACATGAAAATGAAAAGGGGGTTTTCCAGGTAAATGCACCAACATATTTATTCTCAATCTATCTAATTTGGAATACAGAGAAGTTTTGGGGCACAGATAAAAGGTATGTATAAGTAAATGGCACTGTCAGAAAATTAAAATGAAAGAGAACTAGGGTACACTGCAGCAAACATCTGAAAAACTGATCCTTGACAGAAAAAAAACTAAAATAGATAAATAATGATGTTGTGCTGTGTAAACATGAATACAAAATATATACCGGTATGCAAAAATATCTAATTCTTAAAGTTCCAAGTGGGGATTATCATAATCCAACTTACTTTAAACACATGAATAAAATAGTCAAAAATGATTGCAATAATGACTAATATATATAGCACACATCATACAAATAAAACAAAGTGACAGAGTCCAATGTGCACAACCAAACAAGCAGTAAAAAAAGTGCAGTCCAAATGCAAAAAAAAAAAAATCAAACAATGTGATCCTGAGAAAAGTACTGTGACAGTCTAAATGATATTTCACATAAAAAGTGAATCCCTCCACCGTGAAATGGCAAATAGCCGGTGCCTAGCCAATCTTCTGTGATGGCACCTGTATCTGTGCAAGCCTCTCACCTTACTGCCGTAAGGTATACAGCAAAAATCAATCACAGGTGACAGTCTTCAGATGTTCCCTCTTGATTTAATTAATTAATCCTTCTCTAGTAGCCTCAATGTGTCACACGTACCCCAAACGCAGGTGATCCAACACTATAGCTGGCTACTGTGTTCTGCACCTATAGTAGCCCCCTTTCCCATAAGGCAAGCAGGCCAACTGGCACTTGGTTTCCCCCAGGACTTATACACAATGCTATTATGCCTGGCTACCATGCCAGGGCAGGTAGAACTGAGCAAAGCAAGAAGGTACTTGCAGTTGGCAGACAGGCAGAGTGGTTCAATGACAGTCCAGTTAAAGACAGAGTTCATAGAATAGACGTTATCTGGTCCGGTTCTCCTGACAGTCTTATGTCCAATACACACAGTCGAACATTCCGACCACAAAAGCCGTCAGATTTTTTCCAACTGATTTTGACCGAAACTTGTGTTGCATACACACGGTCGCACAAAGTTGTCGGAAAATCCAATCGTTCTGAACGAGGTGATGTCAAACATGTACGTCGGGACTATAAACGGGCCAGTAGCCAATAGCTTTCATCTCTTAGTCTATTCTGAGCATGCGTGGCACTTTGTCTGTCGGAATTGTCTACACACGATCGTAATTTAAACGATCGGATTTTGTTGTCGGAAATTTTAGATCCTGCTTTCAAACTTTGTGCATTGGAATATCCGACGCAAAAAGTCAGATGGAGCCCACACGCGATCGGATTTTCCGACAACATGATCCGATCACACATTTTCCATCAGAAAATCTGTGTGTATGGGGCATTAGAGTGATGGCCGAATCCTGTTTTGTTCATGTTGATTAACTACTAGTGATCAGTAGTAGTAGTCATAACAGTTTGATAGAGCACAGAAAGTTGGTGAGGTCTCATCAATGGAGCCCCAGAAAAATGTAACCATCAGCATGTAATTTGACCTGTCAGGATCCACACAAAGCTTAAATAACAATTTTGTATTGATTTGTTTTTTGTTTTTCCTCCCGGAATTGCAATTCCTGTTGCAGGCTGACAAAGGTAAGACACAATAAGCAGGAATGTTGCCATCCTGCCATACCAGTAGCCCACATGCAGACAATGCTGCTGCAATTTGTGAGATAGTAGTTCATGCTGGCAACAGGAAGTAATGTTAATGGCAGGATCTCCAGGTAAAGAACTTTGCAACAAATTTACAAAAGATGCTTTGCGTAACGCTGAATACAGTGAAATATGATGTCATACATACTAACAGACATACAGTTTAAGACAGCCTTTCTCAACCTTTTTATCCCAGAGGAACCATTACAATTATTTTTAGATTTCAGGGAACCCCCTGCAGAGATTAATATATTGGGGGTCATTGGGAAAATGCCATTTACTTTGGAGTTCAGTGGGAAGAATGCTCCCTTACTGTGGTGATCCGAATGCCATCCTTACGGTGAGCTAAAAAGACAATTGGTGTCATGCTATCTACTCTGCCAAGTGACGATGGACCTGAAACTATGCAGGCACCATCAGATGAAAGGTCAATTAGCCACAGCTCAAGGAATTCCTAGCAACCTATAGAGAAAACCTGGTTGAAAATGTCTGGTTTACCGGGTTCTATCCCAGCAACATTTGAGATAAAAACTCTTTTAAATCAGTTTGCCAAGTGTTTATTAAACCCAAGGAAGTACGTGTAAAGTCCCAATTTTTCTTTTGTGTACTTTTATGAGTGTATTCACTGTTGGTAAATCATGGAAGGACATTTGGCATTTTTCCACGGCACAAGCTCATTTACTTAAAAAATATTTGATAGATAAGTTGAGAAATTTGGTGATCAAGTCTAAACAGACAGGGTACTTTTATAAGTAGCCATCAAGGATGAATAATGGGACTGAGAGGGAAGAGGGAATGCGTGAGCAATTGTGGAAGGTATGAGCTAACATGCATGATCTAAGCTGTAGGAAATAGATGGCAAATGATTACTTTCTGAAATGCTCTTCACTTGAAAACATTTCACACTTCAGCTATCAATATGTGGCTTCCTTATTGCAACAATTGTTTATAATATTCCTGGGCAGCAAAGATAAGTAATGGAATTGTGTAACAGCAGGTATAGATTGCACACCATATCTCCACAAAATACACAGGTTAGGTCCAATTTCATGTTAATTTTCATGCTCATTGTTTATCCTCCATGTATATGTACCCCCTCCTGCCATGGTGTCCACTTCCCTGAAGTGAATGCAAGCTTGGTTCACCTTTTGTTTTTGTTCCCTGACAAATCTTAATGCTCATTATTCCATTATTTCCAGTTGTGTCCTCAATAACATTACCCACCACTTACTGTTACACTAGCAACAGAAATTGAGATTTTTCCAACTTACGGCCCTATACAAAGTTACTGGGGTCTGACCTACTACAGTGAGGTCCAGGTGACCAGAAATTAAAAAAAAGACCTTACACAATTTACACCACTAGGTCTACTGTTGATGGGGTTTATTATACTTTGGAGGCTCTGTGCAAGACCATGCGTTCACTTGAAGTTTAATACGTAGTCACTAGCAGATTAAAACACACAAGGTTTATTTCATGTCTAAGTGACTGAAACTGTACCAAAATTACTAACTCTTTCCACCTATTAAATTTTACAAATATTTTGCATTACAGAGACTGTAGCTCATAAGTTGCTCATAGACAAGCATATGTTATCCCAAGAACAATGGGCAAGGGAGACATCTGTAGTGCCTCATATGATTCTCACGTGACTTGAATAGTCAGTAGTTTCCTCCCTCTCTCTCAGAGATAGATGGCTAGAATCTTTACTACTCCCTGTATGGTTCTCAGGATCATTTGGCCAACATCTAAGTAGAGGCGGGATGGAATGCATTATGAACATGTCTGGTCATATTCTGAGAATTAGTGAATACTGAGCACTTCTTCAAGCATTTCCACAAAGATTTGCATGGTACATGGTGATATAATAATATTTAGTCCATACATGATACAAATATAATATTTGTTATTAGTGAACCAAAATAACCTAAAAGTGGACCTTGCAGTAACTTCACATGTTTACATAAATAATTCCTCACATTACAATATATAACAGCAATAGGATTTTTATAACAGCTTACCTTACCTTCTTGGAAGTACATCACGGGATACAAAGCACCAGTAATAACTGTATGGGTTATACGCCACCTTCAGGTGATGGACACTGGCATAATTACAGACAGGAAGGTTTTTGGCAGAAAACTGACAAAGCCGACCCTTGATAGTACTTGTGGCTAGTTTGATCTCTACTCCTGATTGCAGGAAGGACAGAATTCTACTTATGACATACTTGTGAGGATGCCAACCCCTACTCTCGCATTGGGAGATGTAGGCCTTCCAGACCCTATAGTAGATAGTTCTAGAGGCTGGTCTTCTTGCATCCACTTAAAGACCAGGCCCCTTTTTCCAGACTCGGTGTTTACAAGTTAAAAACATGTTTTGTTTTCTAAAAAAACTTACTTAGAACCCCCAAACATTATACATGTTTTTTCTTTTCTAACACCCTAGAGAATAAAATGGCGGTCATTGCAATACTTTTTGTCACATCGGATTTGCGCAGCGGTCTTACAAGCGCACTTTTTTTGGAAAAAAATTAACTTTTTTGAATAAAAAAAATAAGACAACAGTAAAGTTAGCCCAATTTTTTGTGAAAGATAATGTTACACCGAGTAAATTGATACCCAACAAGTCAAGCTTCAAAATTTCACCCGCTCGTGGAATGGCGTCAAACATTTACCCTTAAAAATCTCCATAGGCGACGTTTAAAAAATTCTATATGTTGCATGTTTTGAGTTACAGAGGAGGTCGAGGGCTAGAATTATTGCGCTCACTCTAACGATTGTGGCAATACCTCATATGTGGGGTTTGACCACCGTTTTCATATGTGGGTGCTACTAACGTATGCGTTCGCTTCTGCATGCGAGCTCGTCGGGACAGGGCGCTTTAAAAAAAAAAAAATCTTATTTATTTTACTTTTAATTAATTTGTATTTATTTTATTTTACTTTTTTTAGTCACGCATTTGGGATGATTTTTTCAATTGCCTGCTATATCAAAATTATTTGGAGTTTGGGGGTATTTGTGGCACATCTTTTGGACTATCAATGGGAGGTTTCTGACCATGTCGTGTATTCAGGAATTTATACAAAATTTATTTAATGTCGTATATACATTGTGGATCTTATGTTGTTTCTTGCTTTTTCTAGAACCTCCATTTTTGACACAGGCTTATATCATTTCCCTGAGGAAGCCAATGTTTTGGCGAAACATGTAGAATTTGAGTACCTGTTCTATTGGCCTTCTTAAGACTGAGGCTTGCTCTCCCCTCTCTGTTTATAAATTGAAATGTATATGTACTGTACCCATCTACATTACTGTATGTTGATATTGTGGTGTTCATGTTTCCTTTTCTATATGTAATAAAGTATTTTTTGATATTTTTATATATTATTTGTAATTTTGTATTTTTTAGCTCCACTTTTTCTATCCCCAGTTTGAAATTTCTTGTTAAACCAATTGGGATAGGTGCCGCATAATTTGAGGTTTTTCCAGCCATACCCACATTTCTCTGATCTTCTGGATATATTTATCCAAGTCATCCCCAAATAATCGTTCCCCATGAAATGGAAACCCAGTCAGCAGTTTCTTGAACAGCAATTCTGCTGACCAATGCTTTTTTTTTAATTTTTTTTTTATTCTTTATTTAAATTTTTCATTTAAGTTGCGTACAAAACATAATCAAGTATTAAAAAAAAAAAAACATAGGACCAATATACATTCATGTCTTTCAATTTTTCACATTATCCTGGTTTTCTTTCTTTACTTCTCGAGTTCTTCTAAAATATTTCCCTCCCACCCCTCTCCCCACCCCTACCGACCCATTACCTCGTTAAAGATCATAGATTGTCTAAAGATTTTCCAGTATTTCCATTTCACATGGAATCTCTTTCTTTCTCTTTCTTCCTCCATTCCCAGCCCTTCAATGCTGTACATTTCCTCAACTTTTCCTAACCATTCCTTTACTTTGGGTGCTTCTATTTCTTTCCATTTTTTCCGAATCAGACTTTTTGCCACGTTTATTAATGAGCTTGTAAGGGACTTCCTATACTCCTTAATTGGGGTATCTACTGCATGGAATAGGCATACCAATGGGTTCTCAGGTAACTGTATTTTAGCTATTACTTCTATATATCTTATTATTTTTTAATTGAAATGTATATGTACTGGCCAAAACT
The DNA here is from genome assembly GCF_037356315.1 of Lithobates pipiens. Taxonomy (NCBI): domain Eukaryota; kingdom Metazoa; phylum Chordata; class Amphibia; order Anura; family Ranidae; genus Lithobates; species Lithobates pipiens. The sequence goes on along the minus strand of NW_027507791.1, from coordinate 79,231,480 downwards.
CACCCGTTGACCCAGCTTCCAATCTCGCATACATATCTGTCATACCTAAACCTGGCAAGGATCAGAGCCTAGTGAGCAACTACAGACCCATTTCCTTGATCAACAACGACCTCAAAATAATGACAAAAATTCTCTCTAACAGGTTGGGCTCTTTTATAAGTTCCTATGTCCACAAAGATCAGGTAGGCTTTATCCCGGGGAGACAGGGCCCCGACCAGATACGGAGAGCTGTAGACATTATCTCTGTCCTCCAGGCTCGATGGGACGGGAGCCCCCCACAGGAGGGCTTCCTCCTTTCGCTTGACTTACAGAAAGCATTTGACACTATCACTTGGCCCTTTTTATTCCGCACCCTTGAGCACTGGGGCTTCGGTTCTCATTTCAGGACTCTCCTGAGATCCTTATACTCACAGCCCAGGGCTCAAGTCAGGCTCCAGGGACACCTCTCTGACCCGTTCCCGATCTCCAAAGGCACCAGACAGGGTTGTCCCCTATCCCCCCTTCTCTTTGCCATAGGCGTGGAATCGCTTGCGATCGCCATTAGGAACCACCCAGACATCCATGGAGTTCGATGCGGCCAATCCGTACATAAGTGTGCGTTATTCGCCGATGATGTCCTCCTTTTCGTTACCAACCCTCTTATATCTACTCCCAATATCCTCCAACTTCTTCTCCACTTCGGGCAAGCCTCAGGGTTACAGGTTAACATGTCCAAATCCTTAGCCCTTAATATCTCCTCCCCCCAAGCCACAGTGGACCGACTAACGGAACGTTTCCCCTTCGCCTGGAGCACCTCCTCCATTCCCTACCTTGGAGTTCACCTCACCCCAAAATTCGACCAACTCTACAAACATAATTACCCCCCTATGTTTAAGAAGCTTAAGACGGATTTAGATCACTGGTCCCTCCACAAATTATCATGGATCGGTAGGGTGAACGCGGTCAAGATGACCCTTCTCCCTAGGATTCTTTACCTATTCCGCTCGCTCCCTATTCTTGTTCCCCAATCTCACATCCGATCACTCCAATTGTCCATTAACCGATTTATTTGGGGGTCCTCCACCCATAGACTCCCCAAGAACACTCTATTCCGTCCCAGACGGAAAGGAGGCTTGGGCTTGCCCAACCTCCGATGGTACTATCACGCTGCTCACCTGAACCAAATTTCGACTGTATACTCGAGAGGACCCAAACCAGATTGGATCGAGATGGAGAGACAGGCAATCCCCAACTTCACCATTGACTTTCTTCTTTGGCGCCCCTCAAAAAGCAGACCCCCGATCATGTCCCCTACTCTCTCCCACTCCTTCGCGATTTGCGACACCCTACATAAGATGAATAATGTTACTTCCAGCTGGCACCCCCTGGCCCACATCTTTAATAACCCCGCCTTCCCCCCCGGTCTTAATGTTAAAGCTTTTCAATGGTGGCTGGACAAAGGCCTATATAGGATTGGTCACTTCTTTAATATGAATGGTCCCGTCACCTTGAAGCAATGCATCTCCCAACTTGCCATGCCCCCCGCAGAGCAGTTCCGCTTTTACCAGATAGCTCATTTCTTACGTACTCTCCTACCCACCAATTCAGATCGCCTCGAGGTCACTCCTTATGAACAGTGGTGTGTCTCGGCCATGGACATGAAGGGGGGAATCTCCCTGATCTACACAGCTCTGTCTACCCCCTCGGAGAAATCCAGTTATATGCTAAGCTGGGAACGAGACCTTGACTTGGAGTGGGACATGGACACTTGGCACTCCTATTTTACGAGAGCCTTCGCAGGGATCCTTAATGTTTCCCTCATTGAGGCAGACATTAAGGTCCTCACTAGGTGGTATTTGGTCCCAACCCGCCTGGCTAAATTCTACCCTCAGACCTCGCCTCTATGTTTTCGAGGCTGTGGTCACATGGGTTCCCTTCTCCATATCCTGTGGGAGTGTCCCCGGGTCAGAAGCTACTGGAACAAGATCTTCTCCCTGATCCGCAAGGTCACTGGCGTTGCGGCCCCCCAAACCCCAGCTATAGCGCTCCTGAACCAGACAATCCCCAAAATTTCTAAATACCAGCAATGTTTGATCCATTACATTCTGATTAGTGCCAAGATGACCATAGCCCGGGCTTGGAAGTCCCCAAGGGTCTCGTACCCAGCAGCTAAACAAAAAATCTCCTGGATTATGTTCCAAGAAAGGACCTCCAGTCTCATCATTGATAAATCTAAAAAATTCAAGAAAATCTGGGATCCCTGGGCTCGCTACGTGGGGGTTCTCCTCTAGCCCTAGAACAGGACATAATTATGACACCCAGTATCACAGCGAGATCCCCGTCTTCCCCTTGGAGCTCCCCCTGGCATGGGTACCTCCCCAACCCACTCCTTTCCCTTCCCCCTTTTCCCTCTTCTGTCCCCTCTGTTTCTGTCCTGTCTTTCTTCTTCTCTTTACTCCGTCCCTCCCCTCGAAATCTTTCGTCGGGAGGTGATGGATATTTGGCACAAGTTCAGAGCCTGGACTGAGCAAGATTAATCGCTCCTACCTTTCGGCCTGCATAGGCACTGTTGTCTTGTGGCCCATAGGGCCTACCCCACTCTGGCCCCTCCCTTTGTTTCTTGTTTGGAGGGTCCAGAGTCGGATCGCACTATTTATTACGTTATTAGTCACTGAGTTTGTTTGGTTGACATTATTTTGTTTAAGTTGTCCTATGTCAGGCTTGATGCACTCGGTAGTCCTAGGGGGTTAGGGGTTTGGGGGGCTCAGAGCTCCTGACACAGTCTGAGCCCATGTGGGGTGTCTGGAAGCCGGGCTCCCCAAAGGAAATTGAATTCTCCCTTTACCACTGTAAACGTTCCCCTCTCCCCCTCCCCTGGACTTCCTTTTTTAGCAGTGGACTCCCATGTGCATCACTCGCTCCCCCCCAGTTCACTTGTGCCCCGCATTCATGGCCATTATCCTTGCGGTTTCTGTTCGCGGGTGCCATTATCTCCCTTTTTATTGTCCTTTGGCATACTGTCTTTTGTTGCTTACCATGTGCCTTACTGCTGACTCTCCTGCGTGAGAGCAATTTGATACATGTATCGTCTTTGTTTCAATAAATATCTTTAAACCAAAAAAAAAAAAAAAGAAATGTATATGTACTGTACCCATCTACATTACTGTATGTTGATATTATGGTGTTCATGTTTCCTTTTCTATATGTAATAAAGTATTTTTTGATATTTTTATATATTATTTGTAATTTTGCATTTTTTAGCTCCACTTTTTCTATCCCCAGTTTAAAATTTCTTGTTAAACCAATTGGCATAGGTGCCGCATAATTTGAGGTTTTTCCAGCCATACCCACATTTCTCTGATCTTCTGGATATATTTATCCAAGTCATCCCCAAATAATCGTTCCCCATGAAATGGAAACCCAGTCAGCAGTTTCTTACACAGCAATTCTGCTGACCAATGCTTAAGCCACAAAACCCTGTGCATATGAACTAACAGAAGGGCAAGGTGAGACGCCTGATGAATAGAATCTTTAATAGCGTCAACCTCAAAACAAAAGACTCTGGGCAATTCTGACAAATCCGGGACCTCTTCCCCTTTGATGACTTGTTTACTTTGTCATTAAGAGATTGACAGATGCCAATTGCCGCTACTGCAGGCTGTGCATCTACACTAGCCATGGAAAATTAGGCTATAAGCAATGTCTCTAGTCTCTCATCTGCTGGATCCTTAAACGCCTGAACATTGTCTACTGGACAAGTAAGACTCTTATTCAGAAAAGAAAGAGCTGCATCTATTGCTGGCTAGGGATGAGCCAAACACCCCCCGGTTCGGTTCGCACCAGAACTTTCGAACGGACCCCAAATTCGTACCAACGTTAGAACCCCATTGAAGTCTATGGGACTCGAACGTTCGAAATGAAAAGTGCTAATTTTAATGGCTAATATGCAAGATACTGTCCTAAAAAGGGTTTGGGGACCTGGCTCCTGCCCCAGGGGACATGGGTCAATGCCTAAAATGTTTTTAAAAATGGCCGTTTTGGCGGGAGCACTGATTTTAATGACAATTAAAGTGAAAAAAAAAAGTGAAATATTCCTTTAAATATGGTGCCTGGGGGGTGTCTGTAGTATGCCTGTGAAGTGCCACGTGTTTCCTGTGTTTAGAACAGTCCCTGCACAAAATGACATTAAACGGAAATAACACCATTTAAAACTGCTTGCGGTTTTAATGTTATATCTGGTTCCTGCAATATGGTTGAAAATCATTGAGAAAAATGGCATGGGTAGCCCTCCCTGCCCATTACCAGCCCCTTTAGGTCTTGTACGCATATTAAGGGGAACCCCGTACCCATATTAAAAAAAGGAAATGCGTGTGGCCCCCAGGCCCTATATACTCAGAACAGCAGTATACAGGCGGTGCAAACAAGACAGGGACTGTGTAGGTTTGTTGTGTTAAGTTGAATCTGTTTGTAATTTTCAACTGGTACATTTTTAAAGTGTAGCTCCAGTCAAAACAACTATTTTTAAGCTTTTTGGAAAACATAGGGAAGGGTTATCACCCCTGTATAATTTGTTTTGTCGTCCATCTTTTTTCATCTCACTTGCTGTTGTCTCCTTCCGTTTGCAAGTAGGAGATGTTTGTAAATTGGATGTTTGAAAGTAGGGGCCTGCCCTATATGCTCTGCAGAAATGGCGGAACAAGGTGTTGGTTTTGCCACAACATTGTAAGCCCTCAAATTGACTCTTGGTGGGCGCTGGAGCGCCCTGCTGTGAACGATTATATCAAGAATTGTAATTACATGCCATTGTTGAACAGTGGTAGAAAAATTGACCTTTGGTGGTTGTGGTGCTGGTGCCACAACACTATAAGTCCTCACCGTTACTCTGGGTGGGCACAGGAAGGGGCCCTCCTGTGAAATATTATATCAAGAATTGTAATTACATGTCCCTGTTAAACAGGGGCAGAAAAATTTGGCCTTAGGCACTGCTGCTGGTGCCACCACACTGCAACCTCTTCCATATACTCTAGTTTTATTGCAGGAATTAGCCCTGCTGCAAAGCATTACATCAAAAATTGTACTTAAACGCCCCTGTTAAACAGGGGCAGAAAAATTTGGCCTTAGGCACTGGTGCTGGTGCCACCACACTGCAACCTCTGCCATATACTCTAGTTTTAATGCAGGAATTACCCTGCTGCAAAGCATTGCATCAAAAATTGTAATTAATCGCCCCTGTTAAACAGGGGCAGAAAAATTGGGCTGATGGCATCAACCAGAACCAGAAATGTTCTTCCAACATATCAGCGGAGGAGGAAGAGGATAGACAATCAACATAACAGGACAGTCACTCAGCATCAGCATAGGCAATCTTGAAGGGATGTGATATTTAAAAAAAAAATTATTCGGTTACATCAGCTTCAGGTGCTTGGTAGCTGTGGGTGATCCAAGACTGATTCATCTTGATGAAGGTCAGTCGATCAACTGATTCGGTGGACAGGTGCACCCTGTGATCGGTAACAAAGCCACCAGCAGCGCTGAAGGTGCGTTCCGAAAGAACGCTAAATGCAGGACAGGCCAGTAGCTCAATTGCATACTGTGCAAGCTCTGGCCAGTGATCCATCCTCAAGACCCAGTAAGCCAGAGGATTTTCGGTGGGAAAGGTGTCCAAGTCTGACCTTGCCCCTAGGTATTCCTGCACCATGTAAATCAGACGTTGGCGATGGGTGCTGGAACCGATCATACCTTGGGGCTGCGGACTAAAAAATTGTCTGAAAGCATCAGTCAGACGGCCACCTTCTCCACCGCTCCTTCTGACCGATGCCTCAGCAACACGTGGTCCAGGACCAGGAGTTTGTAACCTCCCAGTCTCTGGGAACGCGTTGCACATACCTTTCTGCAAGGCCTCCCGGAGATGTCTCATTCTCTGCTCCCTCTGCGATGGCAAGATAAGGTCGGCAACCTTACCCCTGTACCGTGGATCAAGGAGAGTGGCCAGCCAGTAATGGTCCCTCTCCTTGATCCGAAGAATACGAGGATCCTTCCGCAGGCTTTGCAGGATCAGGGAGGCCATGCAGCTTAGGTTAGCTGAGGCATTCGGTCCGGAGTCCTCTGGGTCACTAAGGACAACATGATCCGCAGCTACCTCCTCCCAGCCATGTACAAGTCCACGTGTTTCTTGGGACTGTAAATCATCCCTACAAGACTGCGGCTGCTGCTGCTGATGCTGATGCTGAGTGCCAGCCTCCACCTCCATGCTGACACAATCATCCTCCTCCTCCTCTTCCTCCTCCTCATCCTCTTCCTGTGTGATGGGTGGCACAGCAGGAACACTGTCTGGATAAAGGGGGCCTTGAGAGGCAAGGAAGTCCTCCTCTTCCTGCCTCTGTTCTGCCTCAAGTGCCCTGTCCATTATTCCACGCAGCGTATGCTCCAAGAGGTGGACAACAGGTACAGTGTCACTGATGCATGCACTGTCACTGCTCACCATCCTTGTGGCCTCCTCAAACGGTGACAGGACACTGCATGCATCCCTGATCATAACCCACTAGCGTGGTGAGAAAAACCGAGCTCCCCTGACCCTGTCCTGGTGCCGTAGTCGCACAGGTACTCATTGATGGCCCTCTGCTGCGTGTGCAGCCGCTGCAGCATGGCCAATGTTGAGTTCCATCTGGTGGGCATGTCACATATAAGGCGGTTCTTGGGCAGGTTCAACTCCTTTTGGAGCTCAGCCAGCCGAGCACAGGCCTTAAATGATCGGCGGAAATGCACACAGACTTTCCTGGCCTGCTTCAGGACATCCTGTAAGCCGGGGTACTTGCCCAAGAACCGCTGCACCACCAGGTTAAGGACGTGAGCTACACAGGGCACATGGGTCAGTTGTCCCTGTCGGAGGGCGGAGAGGAGGTTGGTGCCATTGTCACAAACCACCATTCCTGGCTTAAGCTGGCGTGGCGTCAACCACCTCTCGGCCTGCCCCTGCAGAGCTGACAAAACATCCGCCCCAGTGTGGCTCCTGTCCCCCAAACAAACCAGCGCAAGCACGGCATGGCATCGTTTTGCCTGCGTACTTGCTTAGCCCCTGGAACGCCTACGGAGCACCGCTGGTTCTGAGGGCAGAGCACTGGAAGAGGCCATGGAGGAAGAAGAAGAGGAGGGGGTGGAGGAGAGAGGTGTGTCACAACCAATAGTAGCATTTTGGAGGCGTGGTGGCGGAACAACCTCCAACACTACTGCACCTTGTCCTGCATCCTTCCCAGCTGCCAGAAGAGTGACCCAATGGGCCGTGAAAGACGGGTAACGTCCCTGTCCATGCCTGCTGGACCATGAGTCAGCGGTAATATGCACCTTACCGCTGACCGCCCTGTCCAGCGAGGCAAGGACATTGCCTTCCACATGCCGGTAGAGAGCCGGAATCGCCTTCCGTGAGAAAAAGTGGCGTTTGGGGACCTGCCACTGAGGAACCGCACATTGTACAAACTCACGGAAGGGGGCCGAGTCTACCAACTGAAAAGGCAGCAGTTGAAGTGCTAGCAATTTAGCCAAGCTAGCATTCAACCGCTGGGCATGTGGATGGCTGGGAGTGAACTTCTTCCGCCGGTCCAGCAGCTGGGGCAGGGACATTTGCCTGCTATAATCGGACGTGGGTGTACCGCTAGCAGAGTTCCCGGAAGCACTTGGCTGTGACACACCTAATTCTACACCTTCATTCCTCTCAGAGCAGGTTTCAGAGAGGACTGAAGGTCTAGTGGGGTTGGAGATGCCAGCTGATGAGGAGCAAGGAGAGGTCCGCTTTGTTCTTTGGTGTGGGTCTTTGAGGTACGCTTGCCAACGAGCTGCATGGCAGGTCAACATATGTCTGGTCAAGCATGTGGTGCCCAAGCGGCTGATGTTTTGGCCACGTGAGATACGCTTGAGACATATGTTGCAAATAGCAGTGGTGCGATCTGATGCACTCGTCTCAAAAAAGGCCCACACCAAAGAACTTTTAGAATAACGCGCAGAGGCAGCGCTCTGCACAGGCGGAGCTCTGCGGTGTGATTCAGTCGGTGTGCTGCCCCTAAGCTGGCCCCCGGAGGGCATCCTGCCTCGTTGGACATGTGCCTCCTCCTCCTCCTCCTCCTCCCTCCTTCCAGGCACCCACGTGGAGTCAGTGCCCTCATCATCCCCTCCCTCTTCATCGCTGTAGCAAACCTGGCAGTATGCTGCAGCTTGTGGAACATGACTGCCAGATTGCTGTCCTTCTTGAGCATCCCCTCTCTCTGCGCTCACGCTACTGCCTTCCTCTAGCTGAGTGTCATCATCAGAGCCCACAAAACACTGGGCATCCTCCTGGAGCATGTACCCAACACTGTGCTCAAAGAGTTCAGGAGACTCCTCAGGAGGACGTGGTGGGTCTAGGGAAGGAGTCACTGATGATGACATTGAGAGGAGGGAAGACGATGCGTTGGCAGCTGCTTTGCTAGTACCCTGAGACTGGGTGAGAGAGGATGAGGAGGATGAAAAGGGCTTGGTCATCCACTCTACCAAGTCGTTGGCATGTTGCGGTTCAACATGTCCAACTGCCGAAAAGAAGGACAAGCGTGTCCCATGGCCACGTGCTGATGACAATGCACAGCGTCCACGACCAGCACTGTTGTCTCTAGACACAGAGCCTGCTTGCCCTCTTTTATCGGCTCGCGCCTGTCTGCCTCTCCTTGCTGGCCTTCCAGACATGGTAATGGCCTGAAGGGAGTTGGGTAAAAAAGCAGTTGGGTAGTGTATATTGTGCTAGAGGCACACAACACCCACTAACTCCTGCAGACGCCTTTATTATAGAACACCAGAGATAAAGGGGTATATACAGATGTATACTGTGCTGTGCTGGAGGCACACACAACTTCCAATAACTCCTGCAGATGGCAAGTGGGCTCAAATAGAGAACAGCTATGTAGGTGGATATAGCGGTATGTACTGGGTACAGAGCACGCAGACAGCACGCACTATCTCCTAACACTACTGGGTACAGAGCACGCAGACAGCACGCACTATCTCCTAACACTACTGACTGCAAGCTCTATTATAAAAGATAGATCACTAGCTATATAGGTGAGGTGAATATAGCGGTGTATACTGCGGTCAGGGCACGCAGACAATAACCACTACACAACAGCAAGATCGAAAATCGGCCGAAAACAATCGGTGTGTACTGTGTTGAAGGTACACAGAACACACACTGCTTCAGACGCCAACACACTACACGAGGCCGCCTTATATAGTGTGGGGCGTGCACTACACAGCCTGAGCTATGATTGGCCACAGGCATCCTGCCTGTGGCCAATCATGGCTCTCCTCGCTGCTGGCGCTGCGATTGGCCAAGCATGCGGGGTCACAGTGCATGCTTGGCCAGTCATGAGCCAGCAATGCACTGCGCCATCGCAGTGCATTGTGGGCCGTGAGCGCCACACGAATTTGACGCGAACGGACCAAAATGTTTGGATTTCGCCGAACGGACGAACAGCCAATGTTCGAGTCGAACGTACGTTCGACTTGAACACGAAGCTCATCCCTATTGCTGGCAAACTCAATTTTTTTTGTAAATTTCTCCTCCATAGGATAAATCTGAGAGAATCTTTTAGGAGGTATAAAATGCCTATCTGGACGATCCAAGTCAGAATAAGCTGCTCCAGCAACGGGTGCTTAGGAAAAGCATGTGAACCCTGGGGAGGCTTCATTGAACCCAAAGAGGAAACAGGTGTTTCAGCCATCTCTGCTAAGGGTAATTTATAACAAACACACTGTTTCAATGAGTGATTGAACCAACAACCTTTGCGACTGGGAATCTGAAACCGAATCCTCTGGGATAGAGTCCTCAAATGAGGGACTATTCTCCTTCCCCTCTAGTGGACCCCCTGGGGCACATCCAAGTCCTCTACCCACACCTTATCTGCAGAAGCCGAGTCCAGGGCAGGGGAAAGGGATCTTTCGCGTTTCCACTCAGCCTGGGAGGAGGATGTGAGCAAACTAGCTATTTTTCCTTCCAACCCAGCCAGGGCTGTAGCCAAATCGTCTTTAGTGACATAGGCAGAGGCTGGAGTGTTGTTGTTGCTACAATGCCTAACGGTTCAAATGGCTCAGTCTGGTCAGCCGCTTCAGGACTTTCAGAAGAGGATGATACTGTGGAGGCATGACTAGGGTGCTCAGACCCTGACCTCTGCACTTTTGTGCTCCTTCTCCCTCATTTTGTCCCTCTCTTTTGGTTATACTTAGTCCTAAGCTTACAGCAGACGTACTATTACCATGCATTTATTGTTGAGCTCAGTCTTAGCAATGGTTAATATGCCGCTATCATTGTCAGCAAGATGCTAAGTAGATGCCTCTGAATTGCCTGTAGCCAATCACCCAGTGCTTACATGCCCTTGGACTGTGCCTGTGTCCCTCCTTCAACCAGCACTCTGTGCATGGCAATGGCTTATACGAAGCCGCCGGTCCGCTCCTGCGCCGTGAGAAAGCATGCACACCACTCCACGTGCATGCTGGGGGTGCCGAGCCCTGTCCCCTTGTGACAACCTCTCAATCCATAAACTGTGAAGGAGGAGAGTGCTTTGCTCATGCGTGTGTGGCGGTACACACCGGCAATCCTGGGGGGTGGGGGGAAGGGGATGAGTATACTGTCTGGATTCTCCCCCCTTCTTCCCCCTACGAGTAGCTGCTGACAGGAGCCTAGGAAGCAGACCCCTCCACAGGTACTGCTTGACACAGCTATCCATAGGGACTAGCATGCGATGTCACTACATATGTCAATAACACCTTCTAGTGGTTGAAAATATAAATACAGTCAAGACAACATCTCGGCGGGTTGGAGTCATGCCAGACCTTCAAGGGCAGAGTCCCGTTTTTAATGTAGGGTTCACTGCCTTGGACCCATATAGTGCCCTACCAGAACAAAGCCTGTGGTATTAGAATGTGACCAAGGCACTGGATCCCAGGGCACAGCTCTGATAAAAGAAGCGTTAGGGGCAAAACCTTGTTCTTCCATACCGAGGCTCGGGTACCATTCACCTTAGTCTTTGATTGTGACCTTTGAATGGATCCAATTGTGCCGCTCCTTGACCCTGCAGGCCTTTCCAGGGTGCTTCTTTAGCACAGATCTTAACCGTGACCAACACCTTAGACACTTGCGAAAAAACGGAGGTACTATCTGTGTGGGAGGGGTTATATAGAGGGGGTGACTTCCTGTCTGTAATTATGCCAGTGTCCATCACCTGAAGGTGGCGTATAACCCATACAGTTATTACTGGGGCTCTGTGTCCCGTGATGCACGAAAAATAAATAACATTTTAGAGTCAGCAGTTCTTGAAATCTATTTTGCTTAGGATAAGATGAGGTCATCAGTCTGCTGCAAGAAGGAGGAGCATTTCATCAGTCTCCCTGCAGTGGCCAGAGGCAGCACTGCAGCAGGAGTGCGATATGTGTCAGACATTTATGAACATGGCCAAAAATTCACATCTCAAAAAGACTCAAGTACATCAAGTCCAACCTATGTGTGTGATTTTATGTTAGTATTACATTGTATATCCCTGTATGTTGAGGTCCTTCAGGTGCTTATGTAATAGTTTTTGAAATGATTGATGCTCCCCGCTGAAACTACTGTCTGTTGAAGAGAATTCCACATCCTTACCACTTTTATAGTAAAGAACTCTCTACGCAGTTTAAGGTTTAACTTGCTTTTCTTCTAATTTTAGTGAATGACCACGTGTCTTATTAAATTCCCTTTTTCAGAAAAGTCTTATCCCTATTGTGGGGTCACCAGTATGGTATTTCTACATTGAAATCATATCCCCTCTCAAGTGTCTCTTCTCTAGAGAGTTCAGTGCTATCGTCGCTTTTTTCGTTTTGTTGCCCTTTTTTTGGACTCTCTCCAGTTCCAGCACATCCTTCCTGAGGACTTATACCCAGAACTGGACAGCACACTCTAGGTGCAGCCAGACCAGAGTCTTGTAGAGTGGGAGAATTATCATTTTATCTCTGGAGTTAATCCCCTTTTTAATGCACGCCAATACAATATTCTGTTTTCTTTGCTTGCAGCAGTTTGGCATTGCACGCCATTGCTGAGCCATTAGGACCCTCAGCTCCTTTTCCATCCTAGATTCCCCCAGAGGTCCTCCCTGTCAGGAGATTCCACATGTCACTCCGGTTTCCTGAACGGTAGTCCTGTTATCTCAGTTTCAGGTGGGGGGACAGTTGAGATCCTGCAGCCAGTATCAAGGGACCACAATATAAGGTGCAACAGGCTATATCAAGGAACACCAAACAAGCAACTCACAGTTAGTAGAGAGTGAAGTCAGAAAAACCAAGGCAGCAATCCACGGGGTATACCAGGAAGAGACATTGGGAACAGGCAGATTCAGCAACAATGATCAGCGTAAATCCAAAGGAGTAGTCCAAGAGGCAAAGTTGGGAACAGGCAGATTCGGCAACAATGATCAGCAAAATCCAACGGAGAAGATCAAGAAGCGTAGTCACACATCAGGAAACAGGACCTATACTAGGGCAAAGACAGGAAGGGAAAGCATTTTATAGGTCAATAGATCAGGTGACTGCCTACAGCTGGTCACTGGGTGGAGCCAGGGTCCACACTCAAGGAGCAGGGAATAACAAGGGCTCTACATGGCTAGACCTCTAGTGGCTTAGGCAGTAGGGAAGCAGCCAAAAAACACCTTGTCCCAGGATCGATTCTTGGTCAAGGCGTGACACTCCCCCCATGAGTAGATTGCATTGATATTTTTGCCACCCAAATGTATTATTTTACATTTTTCTACATTAAACCTCATTGGCCATGTTGGCCATGCACTGCTTAGCTTAGTATTGTCCGCAAATACAGAGATTGAGCTGTTTATCCCATCCTCCAAGTTGCTTATGAATAAATTAAATAGGATTGGTACCAGAACAGAACCCTGAGACCTATCCTACAGAACCACTTTCCACCCCGGACCATTCCAAGCACCATTTATCACTTAAATCCATGTACTCACCCTGTGGTCCATGCCAACGGATCTTACTTTGTACAGTAAACGTTTATGGGGAACTGTATCAGATGGTTTTTCAAAATCCAGATAGACCACGTCTACAAGCCTTCCTTTATCTAGATGGCAGCTCATCTGTCATTACTAAAATCTTGTATATAATCCCATATCATCCACTCCAAGAACTTGCATACAATTGATGTTAGGTTAACTGGTCTGTAATTCCCAAGGATGTATCTTGGCCCCTTTTTAAATATTGGTGCTACATTGGCTTTTCTCCAATCAGCTGGTACCATTCCAGTCAGTAGACTGTTCGTAAAAATTAGGAACAATGGTCTGGCAATTACTTGACTGAGTTCCTTAAGGATCCTTGAGTGCAAGCCATCTGGTCCCGGTGACTTATGCCCCATACATATGTATATATGAGGGCTCCTGCGCTATATGTAAAAAAAATTAAAAGGCACAGTTCTATTCCAATAGGTGCAGCAAACACTTTATGAGTTGGCTCTCATTAAATATGAATAGAATAAAAAGGGTGTTGCGCGTCCTAAAATAAAACTCAGCAACTACTAAATACTCTAATCTATATCTTAAAAGTGTCAAAGATATGATAGTGTGAATAATAATTAAAAACAAAGTGCAAACGTGCTTAATAAATCAAAAATAATAATATCAGGAAAAAATAGAACAAAGTGCATCTGTGCATAGCATATCAAAAATATTAAATAACTTCAAAATAATATGCAAGTAATTCAAATATCAGCGACAGTGATGCTGTGATAAAACATGTAATATAGAGTAATAAAGTGCATACAGCGAAAAAATATAAAAAAAATCCAAAAAAAACAATTGGGTTTAATCAGAGTGACCCATACATAGTCCAATCGTGAATATTAAGGTGAAATATCACAACCAAATAAAATAGTGCAGTTGTGTGTTCACAGTGCCAAGCCAACTCTCTCCGTTCAGGTGGTTTTCACGTGTTAGTGCTGGTCACACCAGGTAAGGTACTGCTGTAAGGTATACAGCAAAAATAGCCTTTTATAAGGAACACTTGAATTCGGGAGATGGACAGGGGGGGAACTTCACACTTCTCTAGCGTCACTGTCAACCATCAGATTCCTCCGTGGATACTATCAGCATATACACTCAAGGAATAGATAGAGTCCACCATAGTGTAGTAGATTAAAATAATATCGATTTTATTAAACAAATAGCAAACTACTCACAAAGGTAGGGAGGGACAGAGCGCACAGCAAAACAGACCGACGAGCGTGTCGCTCGGGTGTAGGCGTCACTTCTGGTTTCCTACGCGTTACGTCACACAGTGACTTCAACTGGGATGTTTCCATAGCGGCCGGAAGTGGCTTTTTGAGAGGACTGGGCGGGTATACCCCGCCCTTCATTTGCATATCACGTCACGCTCAAGAAGCATTACAGAAAGAGCGAACGGTCAAATGGACACAGAACGAGGACTTAAAGCCCATAATGGTGAAAATTAATAATAAAGAAATTTTCATCTAAATAGGAAACGCACCGCTTGCTATACAAGCCCAAACAATGACTAGGACTAATCCTTATGACTTATAATAAAGAGAGCGCTGGCAGCCATTTTCTAGGAGACTATATATATGTTTCTACAATGGTGAGAGCAGCCATTGTTTTGGAAGTAAATGTCTATTCATTTATTAGACAAAGGATATTCATCTCGTTGTCATTTTGTTGGTGTCATTGTTTATTAGATGTAGATGTCGTAATCTATATAGTAATTATTAATTATACCGAAAAAATAATTCTACAAAACGAATTAAAAGTGAGCAGGTTATTCACACTATCATATTTTTGACACTTTTAAGATATAGATTGAGTATTTAGTAGCTGCTGAATTTTATTTTAGGACGCGCAACACCCCATACATATGGTCGGACATTCCGACAACAGAAATCCATCAGATTTTTTCCAACGGATTTTGGGCGAAACTTGTCTTGCATACACACGGTCGCACAAAGTTGTCGGAAAATCTGATTGTTCGGAACAAGGTGACGTCAAACACGTACGATGGGACTACGTAGAGGCCAGTAGCCAATAGCTTTCGTCTCCAAATTTTTTCTGAGCATGCATGGCACTTTGTGCGTCGGAATTCTCTACACAGGATAGGAAAAAGTCTGATCGGATTTTGTTTTCGGAAAATTTTAGATCCAGCTCTCAACCTTTTTCCGATGGAGTTTCCGATGGAAAAAGTTTTATAGAGCCCACACACGATCGGATTTTCCGACAACATAATCCGATCTGACTTTTTCCGTCTGAATTTCCGACAGTGTGTATGGGGCATTATTAGTGTTATGTTTTCCAAGCCTATTTCTAATTCTGTTCTCTGTTAGCCATGAGGGTGCATCCTTTGATGTGTCATGAGGATAAACATTGCAGTTTTGGTTACTGAAGTCCCCTGATTCCCTCATGAAGACTGAGGAGAAGAATAAATTCAATACCTTCGCCATCTCTCCATCCTCAGTAACCAGATCCCTTCATCATGCTTTATGGGACCAATGTGATCTGACCTCCCTTTCTTACTATTTAGGTATATAGCAAAAAAAGCGCAGCGCTAAAAAATTTAAAAATATGTGTGTGCCACAAGTAAATACTAAAAGGACAAACAATAGCCATGGTGTAAAGCCATAAATCATGAAAATTAATAAAAAAACAATCAGTACAGTGGACAGCAGCAATTGATTAAGCATATGTCCAATATATCAATAGTGCACAAAATACAAATATCTGCATTCTATTTAAAGTTAATGGGTGACTTGAATTCATAAATAAAATCCTAGTGTGCTGTGAAGTGAATCATTCATAGATAGTGGGACATGAGATAGACTTGACCACGTGAGACCACCACCACAGAGAGACAGGAGGCTTACCATAAAGCCAGTGACCGCCCTTATTCAGGGGGGTCATACACAGTTAGTTGGATCTGAGCTCCTGTAGGAGAAGTGTCCTGATAACTGGAGCCTGAAGAGATGTTCCAATGTTCCGGGCCTTCACCACCAGATGGTTTCCACAGGTGCTGAGTGGTAGCCCAGTCCAGACCAGTTCCACACCCAAAAGTGCAAGTGAACAGATATAAAAAAGAAGAAGAAAAGGGGAAAAACTCCAAATAGCACAATATAGCTAAAAAAAGGCTTTTATTGGAGGGTGATGCAATGCTACATATAACGAGTTGGGATGAGCTTCGAGTTCGAGTTGAACTCATGTTCGACTCGAACATTGCCTGTTCACCTGTTCGGTGAACAGTGAACAATTTGGGGTGTTCGCGGCAAATTCCAAAAGCCGGGAACACCCTGTACAAGTCTATGGGAGAAATCTAAAGTGCTAATTTTAAAGGCTAATATGCAAGTTATTGTCCTAAAAAGTGTTTGGGGACCTGGGTCCTGCCCCAGGGGACATGGCTCAAGGCAAAAAAAATGTTTTAAAAACGGCCGTTTTTTAGGGAGCAGTGATTTTAATAATGATTAAAGTGAAACAATAAAAGTGTAATATTCCTTTAAATTTCGTACCTGGGGAGTGTCTATAGTAGTCTATAGAAGCCCCCCTAAAAATGACATGTGGTTGGTCAGACAAAAAAGAGGACCTAGCACCCGGTCATTCTTAATTATCGGCCAGTGTTTTTTGATGATCCTGTTAATCACCCAATGCTGACTAGAAAAAGTTGTGAAAAAGGCTAAGCCATAACACTTGACACTACTCTGTCCCCCAAAAGTTCCTGGCGATCTTTATCATTGATCTCCATTATAAGGGAGTCTAAGGCCTTACCATATTAACCTTTAGCCAAGAACCTTGTTTTTGGGACTAAAGCTTCTCTAAAAAAGTGGAGTTAGCGCAGTCCCTTTTCAAACGTAGGAACTGCCCCTTAGGTATGGCAGTCAGCCTTGAGGAATGATGGCAGGAATCCAAAGTGATGTGCCCATTCCTATCGGTTTGCTTAAAATAAGTTGAGGTAACTATCCCACCATCTTGTATTGAGATCCTCAGATCCAAAAAATGGATCTCCGTGGAACTCAACTCATAGGTAAGGGCAATCCCAAATGGGTCAAACAAGTTTGAACAGATTGAACATCACAATCCCAGACAAAGATGTCATCAATAAATCTTTTCCACACAACAAGCTCTAAACGCCTGTTGTGTAGAATCACATCCTCCTCCCATTTTGACATAAAAAGATTGGCCATGCTTGGCGCAAACTTGGCTCCCATGACCACTCCTTTAATTTGGAGGAAATAAGCTTGATTATGCCAAAAATACAGACCCTCACTCTCTCAAAGCAGCAGGGGACAACATTAACACCTCGACAGTTGGTAAAGCGCGTTATACAGAAATAGTGTGTGGAGGATGATTTTGAAGCCTACCTCAGAATCTTTGAAAGAGTTGAGGATTAGGAGAAGCTACATGAGGATCAGTGAGCAGATGTAGGTAAGCCCATAGGTATCTAAACTCAAAAGGGAAATCTTAGCCAGGCTTTGAGTTACCATGGCTGTTTACATGGAAATGTAATCATTCGGATACTAAAGCCACAAACTGGGCTGGAAGAATGGATTGAAAGAACCCTGAAAGGTATGCTAAAAAAGTGGTTCATAAGCATGGAAAAGACTGGGACACACTGCCACTTTAACTAATCTTTTAAGTAAGGAAAGTGCCAGAGTGTTCACAGAGTTGCTCCTGGATATAGCCTTGGAAACATGGAAGCAAAAGGCCACACCTAGCAAAAGGATACACGAGGAGTGACTCGCCCTGCAATATATATATATATATATATATATATATATATATATATACACACACACACACACACACACACAATATCTCACAAAAGTGAGTACACCCCTCACATTTTTGTAAATATTTTATTATATCTTTTCATGTGACAACACTGAAGAAATGACACTTTGCTACAATGTAAAGTAGTGAGTACAGCTTGTATAAACAGTGTAAGTTTGCTGTCCCCTTAAAATAACACAGCCATTAATGTCTAACCCACTGGCAACAAAAGTGAGTACACCCCTAAGTGAAAATGTCCAAATTGGGGCCAAAGTGTCAATATTTTGTGTGGCCACCATTATTTTCCAGCACTGCCTTAACCCTCTTGGGCATGGAGTTCACCAGAGCGCCACAGGTTGCCACTGGAGTCCTCTTCCACTCCTCCATGACGACATTATGGAGCTGGTGGATGTTAGAGACCTTGCACTCCTCCACCTTCCATTTGAAGATGCCCCACAGATGCGCAATAAGGTGTAGGTCTGGAGACATGCTTGGCCAGTTCATCACCTTTTACCCTCAGCTTCTTTAGTAAGGCAGTAGTTGTCTTGGAGGTGTATTTGGGGTCGTTATCATGTTGGAATATTGCCCTGCAGCCCAGTTTCCGAAGGGAGGGGATCATGCTTTGCCTCAGTATATCACAGTACATGTTGGCATTCATGGTTCCCTCAATGAACTGTAGCTCCCCAGTGCCGGCAGAACTCATGCAGTCCCAGAGCATGATACTCCCACCACCATGCTTGACTGTAAGCAAGACACACTTGTCTTTGTATTCTTCACCCGGTTGCCGCCACACACGCTTGACACCATCTGAACCAAAGCAGTTTATCATTAGACCACAGTACATGGTTCCAGTAATTCATGTCCTTATAGTCCAAAATGCAGCACTTATTCAACCAGGAAAAAGTTCATTCACTGAAGATATAAAAAGATGGAGATCCCTTCACTGCTTCCAGTGTGTGGGAAAAAGAGCAGTAAACACCCAGGTGTGTCAAATCTGCTTACCAGATGATGATATAAGCATCAAATCATTAAACTCAGGCACTGTGGGTGTCTCTCTCCAACAAGTGAAGCAAAGCCATTAAAGGATCAGTCATCAAACGAGAAATGGTCACCTTTCATAAAATTTCCCAAGTCCAGGCAAGGATTATAAGATGTCAAGACCTCAGCATTTCATCATTACCCAAGACATAAGGGGAAAAAAAACAAGGCAGCAAACAATAGTGAAGCCCGTAAGGCAAAAGAATGCTATTTATTGGTAATGCACTTACAGTTAAGCAGTGAAAAAGATCATCTTGATAAGTATAAACCCGTGGATCTCAGTGTGCTTGCATCAGCCAGCCTGACATGTTTCATCCAAAGAGGATATCATCAGAGGCATTATCCATGTCCTTAGTCTGTTTGTCTTCAGCAAACTTTTTGCAGGCTTTCTTGTGCATCATCTTTAGAAGAGGCTTCCTTCTGGGATGACAGCTATGCAGAGCAATTTGATGCAGTGTGCAGCATAGGGTCTGAGCACTGACAGGCCGACCCCCCATCCCACCAACCTCTGCAGCAATGCTGGCAGCACTCATACATCTATTTCTCAAAGACAACCTCTGGATATGATGCTGAGTACGTGCACTCAACTTCTTTGGGCGACCATGGTGAGACCTGTTCTGAGTGGAACCTGTCCTGTTAAACTGTTGTATGGTCTTGGCCACTGTGCTGCATCTCAGTTTAAAGATCTTGGCAATCTTCATATAGCCTAGGACATCATTATGTAGACCAACAATTCTTTTTTTCAGATCCTCAGAGAGTTGTTTGCCGTGAGGTGCCATATTGAACTTCCAGTGACCAGTATGAGGGAGAGCGATAACACCAAATTTAACACACCTGCTCCCCATTCACACCTGAGACCATGTAACACTAATGAGTCACATGACACCGGGGAGGGAAAATGGCTAATTGGGCCCAATTTGGACATTTTCACTTGGGGGTGTACTCACTTTTGTTGCTAGCAGTTTAGACAGTAATGGCTGTGTGTTGAGTTATTTTGAGGGGACAGCAAATTTACAGTGTTATACAAGCTGTACACTTACTACTTTACATTGTAGCAAAGTGTAATTTTTTTCAGTTTTGTCATATGAAAAGATATAATAAAATAGTTACAAAAATGTGAGGGGTGTGCTCACTTTTGTGAGATACTGTATATACACATACAGTTTATGCAGTTGTATATGCTTTAAATTATAAGTATTACCTCCTTACCTATTTCATGGAAAGCCTTTGTGAATGAGCCAACCAAAATGCATATGTTTATGGGACAAAAGCCAAACAAAAATGGGAATGGCTTGCTGGATTTGGCATTGGGAAACATTGGACGTCTTCAGCTCTCATTGTGTCCTGATGGGTTTCTGGTATGTCCCTGCATCATTAAGGAGGAACGGGCTGTCTCCCGGCACACCTGCCCTTATTTATCTATTGCAATTTATGATCCAACACGGAGGCTCTCACATACAGACTAGATGTGAGACCTCTGTTTTTAATTTAAATTGTTAGTGAAATTTGTGTGTTTTTTTCAAGCTGGATTACTGGTAAGGGCCGGTTCCCACTGCGGGCGATGCGAGGCGACACCGACTTGCCTCGCCGTGACCTGCCGCGACCTCAGCGCCGATTTGCAAATGACTTCTGTATAGAAGTCAATGCAAGTCGCCCCGAGGTCGCCCAGAAGTAGTACAGGAACCTTTTTTCTGAGTCGGAGCGACTCGAGTCGCTCCTCTCAGAACGGTTCCATTGTACAGAACGGGGGCGACTTGTCAGATTGCGGCGAGGCAAGTCGTGTCGCCTCGCATCGCCCGCAGTGTGAACCGGCCCTAAGTGTGCTTGGAATTACATTTTGTTTTGTTTGCTCTTTGCAAAGCCCTTCTATGTGCACCTTACTCTTACTTATTAGGGTGATTGTTAAGGTTTACACACATTCTAAAGTCTCACGGTAATGATTTAAACAAAAACGAAGCATGTTTTCTGCAGACTAGTAAAGGAAAAATACGTATCTTATTTCTTGAAATGGCAAAGGCCATTTCCATGTTGCTCCAGTTGTTACAAATGCATTCTTGAACCTTGTGTGTTGTATTTTAAACTGTTTTGTTTCTGTTCCAGAACTGCATTGGGATATTCTGAGAGGTGACCCTTTGCTCCCTTTTGGATAGAAGTACTATAAGGTTTAAAATAACTGCTGTCAAGAAAACTCAAGGTTGTATTTTGAATTAAAAGACATATGTTGACACAGACGTGAAGATCAGAAGGATGCCCATCATTCCTCTTCTATTCACCTTACAGCCTTTGCCTTTGAACTTCCACTGTCTCCAGCCTCCTCTATAACAGTAGAAATATTAAATAAAAATGACACTGTATTTTTTTTCTCTTACATCACCAGAAATATTTGTCTTTTGGTTATCAAGATGTTTAAGATTGAAGCAAAAAGAACATGTCAGCAATGGCTCCTTCCTTGCATGTTTTCGGTTGGCCATGCATGGCTTACATTTATGCCGAAATTCAAGCTGTGGGTGATTGTGCTCACATTACCAGCTCGCCAAACTTTCACAGAAAAATAGAAGATGCTGGGCAAAAGAAGTTGGCTAAGCAATGACTGTAGCCAATCAGCTGCAGTCAATGTTGGAGTATTCTGACAGCAATGGTGGCTGGCTGTCAAAATACAATAGTCTAGGAAATTGGAAAAATAGCACTAGACCTGTAAGATTATCTTATTAGTATCACTATCTTAAAGTATTGCAGTTGATATAAATAATGTGGTTCCAGGGCAGGTGGCTATTACACCCCAGAGGATATCCACAGTCTCTTTGGCTTGTTAGTGTACTGTTAATGTAATGTTACATAAAATAAAATTGAAAATGGTGTACTAAGGATCAGGGCTCACGGGGAGGTCTCGCCATGATATATGTGTCTTTGCTTGCCCCCCACCCTCAGAAGCAACCCTACATGTTAACTTGGAAGAGGGATCTGGATTGTGTTATAGAACCAGAGTCTTGGTATAATCGGCTTCAGATCTCTTTTAAGGGGATCCCTAATGTGTCTTTAGTAGAAGCCAGTTTAAAGGTTTTAGCTAGATGGTACCTGGTCCTCTCCCGCCTTGCACTGATGTTCTTTACGGGGTACTATGCTTCACATCTGGTGGGAATTTCCAAAAATAAGGGGTTATTGAAATAGGGTGTTTTCCATGCGCCACATAGCGATGGGCTTTTCTATCCCGCAGCAACCTCATATCGCTCTATTGAATAATTCACACCCAGCTCGCCTCACCATGTGCAGTATTGAATACACCCTCAGCCTTTATACGTTATTATACTGCAGCAGGACAGCCCTTCAGCTGGAAATCACATACTTGTACGTGATTTTGTTTCCTAAGCCTGGGGAGCGCACGCGTGCCGAGCGGTGACCCACTCCTGCTGTGATTGGACGCAGCGGGAGCAAATCAGAGGTTCAGTGGACCCCATGTCTGCCAGGACCCACCGATCATTTCCAAGGCAGACGGAACAGCGTTCTGCCTATGTAAACAAGGCAGATCGACATTCTGTGACAGGAGAAGACAGAGATCTTGGGTTTCTGCTAAGCAGGGACACGAGTCTCTGTCTTCTTACAGTACAAGCACCACCCTCCCCGCCCCCAGTGAGAAAGCACTCCCAGGGAACCCATTTAACCCTTTGATTGCCCCTGTTAACCCCTTACCTGCCAGTGTCATTAGTACAGTTACAGTGCATGTTATTTAACACTGTATTAATGTCACTGGTCTCCAAAAAAGTGTCAAAAGTGTCAGTTAGTGTCAGATTTGTCTGCCACAATGTCGCAGTCCCACTATAAGTCGCTGATCACCGCCATTACTAGTAAAAATAAATAAATAAATATTCCATAAAAATATCTCACAGTTTGTAGACGCTAAACCTTTTGCACAAACCAATCAATATACACTTATTGGGATTTTTTTTTTTTACCAAAAATATGTATCTGAATACATATTAGCCTAAATTGTAGAAGAAATTTGAATTTTTTTTTTATTATTATTATTGGATGTGTTTTATAGCAGAAAGTATTAAATATTTTATTTTTTCTTCAAAATGGTCAGTAATTTTTTTGTTTATAGTGGGAAAAATAAAAACTGCAGAGGTGATCGAATGCCTCCAAAAGAAAGCTCTATTTGTGGGGAAAACAGTACATACATTTTATTTGCGTCACACAATTGCGCAATTGTCAGTTAAAGTAACGCAGTGCCTTATCGCAAAAAATGGCCTGCTCATGAAGGGGGGTAAAACTTCTGAAGCTGAAGAGGTCCAGCCTCATTAATGACAAACAAAATCAGTTCAAGCTCACATGGGCACCTTGGACGACATATGTGAATGTGCCTTTGGCTTCCTCTAAGGGGATGGTCTAACTAATGCTTTTTTTCTAGACCTGTGAGCCTTGGGTCTCGTTCTTCCTTCTCTTTTCTTTCTGCTATTTTATTTCCGTATTTTCATCTTTTCTCCTTGTTTCATTTTCTCGCATATGAATCATTGTTGGTGCATTGTTTCCTCAAACTATGTTAGCAGCCCTCTGGGCATGGTGGTTCCCTCTTTTTTAGTCTATCAGTGCCATTCTCCGATATGATGTCTTTTCTGTTGAATTCTGAATTAATGTGTTAAGCCTACATCATAATTATTAAAGTCGTGTTATTTTTCCCTTTTGGTATTTTATGTTTTGCACTGACTGGTGCCGGAGGGACCTTTTGGTTTTGTTTATTATCTATGTCTGACATACAGTGGGGACGGAAAGTATTCCTACCCCCTTAAATTTTTCAGTCTTTGTTATATTGCAGCCATTTGCTAAAATCATTTAAGTTATTTTTTTTCCTCATTAATGGACACACAGCACCCCCATTTTGCAGAATTATTAAAAAAGAAAAACTGAAATATCACATGGTCCTAAGTATTCAGACCCTTTGCTCAGTATTTGGTAGAAGCACCCTTTTGATCTAATACAGCCATGAGTCTTTTTGGGAAGATGCAACAAGTATTTCACACCGGGATTTGGGGATCCTCTGCCATTCCTCCTTGCAGATCCTCTCCAGTTCTGTCAGGTTGGATGGTAAACCTTGGTGGACAGACATTTTTAGGTCTCTCCAGAGATGCTCAATTGAGTTTAAGTCAGGGCTCTCTCATACGCCAACCTGTACCTGGGGGGCTGGGAGCGCCAGATCTTTCGCCAGGAGAATTTACAATGATTCTTCGATTTTATACCGATGTGGCGAAGATTCATAGATGACATCTTTTTTGTGTGGACAGGGAGTGAGGATGAATTGAGGATGTTTGTGGACTTATTGGGAACAAACTCCTTTAACCTCAATTTCACTATGAAAATGAGTCTGTCCAGGATAACTTTCCTGGACGTGCAAATCTTTACGGACGGAGATGGGGCTGTTCAATCCACTCTCCACCGAAAAATAACTGCGGCAAACTCACTCTTACATGCATCTAGCTCACACCCGTCCCCTCTGGTGGCGAGTATCCCATACGGACAATATCTTCGTCTAAGACGAAATTGCAGCAGTCAGGAGGATTTTGCTCTAGAGGCAAGACAGTTGAGGTTGCGCCTCCGTCAAAGAGGCTACAGTAACAAATGCCTCAAAAGGGCCTATGCACAAGCCAAGAAACAGAATAGGGCCTCTTTAATAGACAATCATAGACCACTAAAAACTAATCTAGAGGTCAGATTCATTACTACATATAATGAACAACATATGCAAATCAAGGGAGTTCTTCAGAGATATTGGTACCTTCTGAAGGGTGACCCCCTTCTAGCCAAACATCTCCCGGAATATCCGGGTATCACATATAGAAGGTCGCGATCTCTGAGGGACTCTTTAGTACAAAGCCATTTTTCTTCTTCCTCTGTAAGGTTGGGTTCCAGACAATCAGGTTGTACCCCCTGCCACAAATGTGGCTTCTGTAGATACTTACATGCATCTAAATCCATACGTCTGCCCAACGGCCATTTGTTTAAGCCCAAATTTGCTGTGACCTGCCAGTCAGTAGGGGTTGTGTACATTATGATCTGCCAGTGCAATGCTTTCTATGTTGGAAAGACAAAACGCCCCTTCTTCCACCGCATCAGGGACCATGTGTCCCTGGTGCGTGGGAAGAAAATGGAGACTCCAATCAGCCGACATTTTGGCTTATATCATCAATTCAATGATAATTTCATGCATTTCTTTCCTTTAGAACATATCCCCCCAGGAGAAAGAGGGGGTGATTACAATCAAACTCTCCTACAACGAGAAACTAGATGGATATTTAATTTAAAAGCTACTCGATCTCCGGGACTCAATGATGCTTATAGTTTCAAACCTTTTTTATAATAAAGATTAGTAGGGGTTTTTTTTTTTTTTTATCACGGTGGTGGACGTCATATTCGAAAGGAATTTCTCCCAGGGGACTTCCCTTGGGGGGTCTGTACGGGCACCCCGGGGCGGGCTTTGACTCTTCACCCTTCCTAACTGGTTAGGGGTATAGTCAGCCCGCCCCATTTTTAATTGGGAGTTCTTTCCCCCTCCTTATTTTCGGCCGTTGGGCTGCGAGTATCCTTCATTGTTCCATCTTGTTGAAATCAGGACTATATGGTGATTGACCTACAATGTCGATTCACCTTTACTCCTGGATACTCGCTATTCTTGATGTATCCCATTATAAGATCCTGGCATTTGGCCTTCAGCCATCATGGCTGCATGTCTCTGACTTTATAATAGGTCATCGTCAGAGTACAGGGGCTGATGCATCACTTCCTGGCAAAATTGTTTTATTGCCAGAATCCAAAATGGCCGCTAGCGCGATATGGACGTGACCTACGTCCCTCGCGCATGCGCAATTGACACCGCTATGCGCGGGACGGCGATCCTCTCAATAGGTGTGCCCGCAGCCCGGCGGTGACGTCAGACGCCGCCGGGCTGGAAGCACGAGGTATTTATGCGGGTCCCTGTCACTCCCATCTGAACTAGCGATGGGAGCTGACGTGGGGAGCCGCTGAACGAGTGGAGAAGTACTTTTACCTCTTGGACTACACACTACCCAATTTAATTAGGTAAGAAAGGAAAGGCTTTGAGGAGATCACTTTTGATGATCGCTTGGGGATAATCTTACAACAGTAATGGGAACATGTGTGTTCTCTCTCTTTCTACTGTTTCTTTAGAGATCAGCACTGTGAAAACTTCTGTGCCTGAACTACACTCTATTTAATCTATGTCTGACAATACAGGCTGATTGCTGAGATTGGGCTTGTTGAACTGGTTCTACTCTATTGATAAATACCATCAGGTTTCTACCAGGTATGTTCGGAGTAATGATTGGGCCAATTTGATAGTTTATTCGAACTGGCCCATTACATATTTATGTCTTGTGCTTCTGCAGATCCCTAGAGGGGTTGATTGGGAGATCCCTAATGATGCCCTCACCGTGATCCGCTCATTTGATGACAGAATATAATGAGATAACTGGTCTGTATTTTAATAATCAGACAAACTGCCACGGCTCCAAAGCATTTTAATTTATCAGACTTATGAGGTAAGAGGCTGTGTTCTGCCTTGCTTTCCTAGTTTATATTCCTATATATAATGCTTTTGGATACTTCCCTTTTTTTTGCACAACTGTTTCCATGCACAATATTTGTATGTTCAGAATGTTATCCTTATTTTTTTTTTTTTTTTTGGTTCATAGTTCAATCCTGTTATCATTCTCTCTAGAGGAGAATGATATTTGCTCATATATTATGATTATGAATATGTGGGACGCCACCCAGATAAAGGGTTAATGTGTCCCCCGGCTTGAATGACAAACATGGTATTCTATACTGACTTACAAATTTATGTCCTTATGTTTTATGTAGAGGGTGGTGGGTATGCTCCTTTCTGGCCATCAAAGATGTCTTGAGGGGAGCTCTGCCACGAAATTTATTGGATCAGAATGTGTTGACCCATATTGTTTAATGCTTTCTGTACCCTTTGTGATTTGGTTATGTACATAACAAAACTTATTTATGCATATTTTACCTCATCTTTTTTCAAAATCCATTAATTTGTTTATACAATTTTGTTCTTTTGTAGAATATTATACGCTGCAATTGTCCTGAGGAAGCTCTATCTGAGCGAAACATGTAGAAAGAAACAATGCAGTTTGAATTATACATTAATGTGGTAACCTATGTAGTCTTGAAGGCTCATATACCTATTTCTGTATATCCGCATTTTATATTATATATGTAAAATAGACGAAAGTCACTTGTCTCAAATAATGTTTTTTTGTACATTGAATAAAATTTACAATTGATTTTAAATATTGATTGATTATATTTAGTGCCGTTGATAAAGTCCCGGGGGTTGGTTACCCTCCAGTCCCTTTGTTCACAATTTGTCCCCTTTCTTCTTTATTAAGTCAGGGCTCTGTCTGGACTATTCAAAAACAATCACGGAGTTGCTGTGAAGACACTCCTTCGTTATTTTATCTGTGTGCTTAGGGTCATTGTCTTGTTAGAAGGTAAACCTTCGGCCCAGTCTGAGCTCCTGAGCACTCTGGAGAAGTTTTCGTCCAGGATATTCCTGTGCTTGGCCGCATTCATCTTTCCCTCGATTGCAACCAGTTGTCCTGTCCCTGCAGCTGAAAAACACCCCCGCAGCATAATGCTGCCACCACCATGCTTCACTGTTGGGACTGTATTGGACAGGTGATGAGCAGTGCCTGGTTTTCTCCACACATACCACTTAGAATTAAGGCAAAAAGTTCTATCTTGGTCTCATCAGACCTAAGAATCTTATTTCTCACCATCTTGGAGTCCTTCAGGTGTTTTTTTTTAGCAAACTCCATGCAGGCTTTCATGTGTCTTGCACTGAGGAGAGGCTTCTGTCGGACCACTCTGCCATAAAGCCCAAAATGGTGGAGGGCTGCAGTGATGGTTGACTTTCTACAACTTTCTGCCATCTCCCGACTGCATCTCTGGAGCTCAACCACAGTGATCTTTTGATTCTGCTTTACCTCTCTCAACAAGGCTCTTCTCCCTCGATAGCTCAGTTTGGGTGGACGACCAGCTCTAAGAAGGGTTCTGGTCATCCCAAGCATCTTCCATTTAAGGATTATGGAGGCCCCTGTGCTCTTAGGAACCTTAAGTGCAGCAGATATTTTTTGTAACCTTGGCCAGATCTGTGCCTTGCCACAATTCTGTCTCTTAGCTCCTCATGCAGTTCATTTGACCTCATGATTCTCATTTGCTCTGACATGCACTGTGAGCTGTAAGGTCTTATATAGACAGGTGTGGCTTTCCTAATCAAGTCCAATCAGTATAATCAAAAACAGCTGGACTCAAATGAAGGTGTAGAACCATCTCAAGTATGATCCGAAGAAATGGACAGCACCTGAGTTAAATATATGAGTGTCACAGCAAAGGGTCTGAATACTTAGGACCATGTGATATTTCAGTTTTTCTTTTTTTTTAAATCTGCAAAAATGTCAACAATTCTGTGTTTTTCTGTCAATATGGGGTGCTGTGTGTACACTAATGAGGAACAAAAATGATTTAAGCAAATGGCTGCAATATAACAAAGAGTGTAAAATTTAAGGTCGGTCTGTATACTTTCCGTCCCCACTGTATGTGACTGTACGCTGTGTTCTCTTTATATGATGGCTGCTTATCTGTATGCTTCGCTTGTTTATTTTGATGCTTATAACAAAATAAAATTTTGGGGAAAAATAAAATAGAAATTGAAGTGCCACACAACTGCTAAAAGGTCCAGATATTACTTTATTCCGATAAAAGTAAAGGGGGACAATCAAATCAGCCAATGTATAATGGAATTTCCATATCAATACAATATGAATACAGTATCCCTTCCCCAGGGTCATAGTTAAAACCAAATACCAATAGTATTGGATGCATGAAAATGATTGTCTGGGAACATTGAATAGATCAATACACAAGAACCTCAGACAATTGTGAGAATCGGAATATTAAAACATTTGTATTGATATTGTATTGATATGGAGATGATCTTGTGTTTTTTCTAGCCCTGATGAAGGGGGCATTTCAAACCCATGAAATGCATTGGATACTCTATGGTTTGCCCCCCAGACTTATTGGAATAAAGTTGTATCTGAATCTCTTAGCAGTGATGTGGAGCTTCACTTACCATTTGTGTTTGCTAGAATACAGTAGTCGGCAGCAGGAGATTTGTCCATCCATGGTGTTTATCTAAGGACAGTGAGCGGGCGGGCGGGCAAGCAGAGAGATGACATCATCTCTCACCTCCCACCCTGTATCACCGCAGTTCTGCCCTTACTGTGAAGCCACGGGTAGCAGAAAGATTACATCATCTCTCAATGTCCCCCCTCACATGTGCTAAAAAGCTGGGGAGAGAAGCCTCTTTCTCTCCTGTCACTGTCATTGCAGGATAATGACAATCTGTATCTGGTGATGAGGCAAGTGACACTCCACATCTGGTGGCAGGTGATGTGGCAAGTGACAAGCGGCATCTGAAGGCAGACAATGTGGCAATGACAATCTGCATCTGGTGGCAGTTGACATGGCAAGTGACAAGCTGCATCTGAAGGCAGGTGACGTGGCAAGTGACAATCCGCATCTGGTGGCAAGTAACGTGGCAAGTGACAAGCTGTATCTGGTGGCAGGTGACGTGGCAATTACAAGCGGCATCTGGTGGCAGGCGATGACGGCAAGTGACACTCAGCAACTGGTGGCATTATAGATTTCAAGTGCTCCCAATTACCCTTCCACAGGAATATTTTAAGAAACTTAGAACTATTATATTGAAGTATATATGGGCACATAAGTGCCCTAGGATTTCATATGCTGTCTTGGATAAAGAAAAGAAAGCAGTGGGGCTGGCATTGCCAGATCTTAAAATGTATTATCTGGCGGTCACTATTTCAGATTGGTTTCAGAGTGGATTCACAATAATAAAAATGAAAGTTGGGTTGAGATAAAGTTTGCACAAAGTAAAGTAGATTTAGGTAAGATGGTTTGGATCCCACGATTATATTGAGATTGAGCAAATAGCACAAATCCACTGACAGAAAATGTTTTTAGAATATGGGATAGCCTGTGTAGGCACTATCATTGGGAGCACAATTCACCTTTGATATTATTAATGGATTCTAATTACTTCACACCTGGGGAAGAGGATTATTTATACTTTGCTATATGGGCAAAAAAGGAAATAATTCAGTTACAAGATGTGATGGTAGGGGACAAGATTTGTTAATTTTTTGAATTAAAGCAAAAATGGGGTAGTATGCCACTAGATAAATGGAGATATGCACAAATACAGCACTTTGTACAGGCGTTGCCACAGCCATTAGGAGGAAAAGATACATTTAAGCCAACAGAAAAATTGTTCAGCTCCTCGTCTAGTGTCCAGCACAGCATGGGTACTGATTAGGTGGCACTGATGAGGAAGCACTAATATGCTGCACTTATGGGCACTGATAGGTGGCACTGATATGTGGCACTGATAGGTTTGCACTGGTGGGCACTGATGGGTATTAATGGGGGCATTGATGGGTACCACTGATGGGCGAGTATTGATAGGTGGCACTGATAGCCAGCACTGACTAATGGGCACTGATTGGTGGCACTTGTGGGCACTGATGGGCACTAATTGCTGGCACTGATTGGTGACACGGTGGTGCTATATTGTAATCAGGGCACTGATGATCAGTGCCCTGATTAGATGTTTTGTTGTTCCCTGCGAGGAGATGCCGCTGATCGGCTCTCCTCACCACATGTGAGACGAGGAGCGCCGATTACCAGGAAAACCCATGTTTACATGTGACTGGATGTGTTTGGACACAGCCGATCACATGGTTAAAGAGTCCCGGAACTGGATCTTTACAGTGATCCGGGTCATGCCGTGTTCTAGCAACACGGCGCGGCCACGATTGCCACATCGTGCGCCCCTGCAGGCGTGCGAGAGTGGCTGTTCTGGGACGCCGTCATGTGACGGCGTCTCAGAACGAGAGCTGCACTGTCCCGCCGTCATTTGACGGTGGGCAGGCGACAAGTAGTTAAATGAGCACCAGAAGAGGAGAATATTAAAATTAGCATGTTTTTCTTCAAAGGACACTAATGCCGCGTACACACGGGCGGACTGTATGGCGTACTTAGTCCGTCGAAACACATTTCAGCGGACAGTCCGCTCGTGTGTGGGCTTCAGCGGACTTTTTCAGCGTGCAGTCCGGCGTACTAAGAATTTCGGATTTTTCGAAATTCTGTCCGTCGTACTTTGGTTTCAGTGGACAATCTGCTCGTCAGTATGCTAGTTCGACGGACTAAGAATGGCGCATGCCCAGAAAGGATTTACACGGCGGAAGGGTGCTTTGCTGTGTATTGGACTTCCTATTTCTAGTCCCGTCGTACGTGCTGTACACGTCATCGCGCAAGCTTTCGTCGGACTGTTTGGGTATCCGTGTGTGGTCAAGTCCGTTCAGTGGAAAGTATGACGGACTGTCCGTCGGATTGTATGACGGACTAAGTACGCCATACAGTCCGCTCGTGTGTACGCGGCATTAGACAATAGAAATGGGCTTTAAACTCTTAGCTAGATGGTATTTGATCCTGCTGAGGGTACGTAGATTCGGGATGGACGTATTCCCTCTATGTTGAAGGGGATGCAGTTTGCCAGGAACCTTTGCACACTTGTGGTGGGAATGTACTAAGATACAGGCCTTCTGGAGGATTTTTGTGTTTCTTTTTTTTTTTTTTTTTGGGGGGGGGGGGGGGGGTAAAGACTGTGGATGATATATGATATTTTTGCATAAGTTTGATAATGTTTATATTGATATACTTTTAAAAAAACTAATAAAAACTATTGAATATAAAAAAGCTAAGATATAGAAGATGGTGTTGTTGATGTATAGTGATGGACGAACTTCCGACGGGACGTTTCGCGAACGCGAAACGCGAACGGACACAAACGTTCGCGAAAACGACCGTTCGCCGCGGGCTCCATTGACTTCAATGGGAGGCGAATTTCGCAAACCTTTAGGTCGAATTTGCGGCCACGGGGTAATTATTAGGGGGTAGCACGTAGTCCCACCACCTGGACAATAGCATAATACATGTATGAGGTGAATTTGGGATCGATAACTACAAGCATTTTTTTTTTATTTGGGAAATTGTTCTGACAATTCAGGACTATGGAGCTAATGAAGGCAATGGAGGAGAGGGAAGGTCAGGGACCAGGGTAGGCAAACAAGAGGGTGCAGGAGATACAGAGCACTGACAGCAGCACCGTAATACAGAGCACTGACATCAGCACCGTGACATACAGCGCTGACAGCAGCTCCGTGACATACAGCGCTGACAGCAGCTCCGTGACATACAGCGCTGACAGCAGCTCCGTGACATACAGCGCTGACAGCAGCTCCGTGACATACAGCGCTGACAGCAGCTCCGTGACATACAGCGCTGACAGCAGCACCGTGACATACAGCGCTGACAGCAGCTCCGTGACATACAGCGCTGACAGCAGCTCCGTGACATACAGCGCTGACAGCAGCTCCGTGACATACAGCACTGACAGCAGCTCCGTGACATACAGCGCTGACAGCAGCTCCGTGACATACAGCGCTGACAGCAGCACCGTGACATACAGCGCTGACAGCAGCTCCGTGACATACAGCGCTGACAGCAGCTCCGTGACATACAGCGCTGACAGCAGCTCCGTGACATACAGCGCTGACAGCAGCTCCGTGACATACAGCGCTGACAGCAGCTCCGTGACATACAGCGCTGACAGCAGCACCGTGACATACAGCGCTGACAGCAGCTCCGTGACATACAGCGCTGACAGCAGCTCCGTGACATACAGCGCTGACAGCAGCTCCGTGACATACAGCACTGACAGCAGCTCCGTGACATACAGCGCTGACAGCAGCTCCGTGACATACAGCGCTGACAGCAGCACCGTGACATACAGCGCTGACAGCAGCTCCGTGACATACAGCGCTGACAGCAGCTCCGTGACATACAGCGCTGACAGCAGCTCCGTGACATACAGCGCTGACAGCAGCTCCGTGACATACAGCGCTGACAGCAGCTCCGTGACATACAGCGCTGACAGCAGCTCCGTGACATACAGCGCTGACAGCAGCTCCGTGACATACAGCGCTGACAGCAGCTCCGTGACATACAGCGCTGACAGCAGCTCCGTGACATACAGCGCTGACAGCAGCTCCGTGACATACAGCGCTGACAGCAGCTCCGTGACATACAGCGCTGACAGCAGCTCCGTGACATACAGCGCTGACAGCAGCACCGTAAGCAGCCCCAGGAGGAAGTCAGCACAGCACAGGGATGGTGTGATCCCCTCATAATAAGAACCCCCAGGAGGAAGTCAGCACAGCACAGGGATGGTGGGAGCCCCTCATAATAAGAACACCCAGGAGGAAGTCAGCACAGCACAGGGATGGTGGGAACCCCTCATAATAAGCAGCCCCAGTAGAAATATGACACCGCTCAACCTCTTCAAAGAGGAGGGTAGGGGCATATAGTACGGTGTGCTTTTTTGGGTCAGGGAAGTGAGCCAAATGAATTAAGAAGGTCTGTGTGCTTGATTCCAAAAATTGTTTATAGACATATACATGGTCTACTGATCACATGTGTTGAATTCCTCCGAGATCCATGCCTCATTCATTTTTAGAAATGTGAGGTAGTTAACACTGTGGTGAGCTAGGCGAGTACGCTTATCGGTCACAATCCCCCCTGCTGCGCTGAACGTCCTTTCGGACAGGACACTGGATGAGGGGCAAGCCAACAGTTCGATTGCAAATTGGGCAAGCTCTGGCCAGAGGTCAAGCCTGCCCACCCAGTAGTCTAGGGGTTCATCACTCCTCAGAGCGTCCACATCGGCCGTTAACCCAATGTAGTCGGACACCTGACGGTCTAGGCGTTCCCTGATGCTGGATCCGGATGACACCTGTCGATGGGTCGGCTGAAAGAATGACCTCATATCCGAAGTCACCAACACATCTTCAAACCGGCCTCTTCTTGCAGGCGCTGTTGGATTGGTACCCGCAAATCCTTCCCTGGGAGTGGGAATTGCTCCTCTGCCAGCGCACGCAAAAGCAGAATGCAGCATTTCTCGAAGCAAGGCCTGGAAGTGCTGCATTCTGACAGCCCTCTGCGACGGCGGTAACATTTCCGCCATTTTGTGTTTGTACCGGGGGTCTAAGTACGTTGCCACCCAGTACTGGTCCTTGACCCTCATGCTTTTTATACGGGGGTCCCTATTAAAACACTGGAGCATGAAGGCCCCCATTTGCACTAAAGTGGAAGCGGTGTGGTGGCCTGGCTCCTGCTCATCATCCAGGATAATGTCGTCCTCTTCATTCTCCTCTCCCCATCCTCGCACAACAGGGATCCCAGAAAGGTTTAAAGCATGCTCTTCTTGCTCCTGCTCATCCGCCCCGGCACCATCCTCCTCTGACTCCTCATCAGACTCCTGTTGTTGACTTGTCTCAGATAGAGTAGCCCCCCCTGGGAATTCATCCAGCATTGCGACTTCCTCATCTTCCCGCTCCTGCTCCTCCACAGCCTGATCAATGACACGACGCAATGCACGCTCCAGAAAGAAGGCATAAGGTACCATGTCACTGATGGCGCCATGGCTGCGACTGACCAGTTTGGTGATCTCCTCAAATGGCCGCAGAAGTCTGCATGTGTCGCGCATGAGCAGCCACTGGCGCGGTGAAAAAAAACCCAGCTCCCCAGAACCGTTTCTTTCGCAGAGTTCATACAGGTAGACGTTAACTGCACGTTTCTGCTGGAGCAGCCTATCAAGCATATAGAAGGTTGAGTTCCATCGCGTCGGGCAATCGCAAATAAGACGTCTGACCGGCAGATGGTGTCGCCGCTGAATGTCAGCAAGGCGAGCCATGGCCGTGTAAGATCTTCTGAAATGGGCCGAGATTTTCCTTGCCTGCCGCAAGATGTCCTGGACCCCAGGGTATTTGACAAGGAATCGCTGCACGACCAAGTTTAAGACGTGTGCCATGCACGGCACGTGCGTGATTTTGCCCTGTTTCAATGCGCTAAGCAGATTGGCACCGTTGTCACACACCACTTTACCAACTGTCAAATTGAGCGGTGTTAGCCACTCATCTGCCTGTGAACGCAAAGCTGAAAGGAGTGCCGGGCCAGTGTGGCTCTTTGCTTCCAGGCACAACAGACGCAGCACGGCATGGCAACGTCTCACCTGGCATGTGGAATAGGTTCTGGGGAGCTTGGGCGGTGCAGTGGAAGAGACGCTAGCAGCGGAAAAGGAGGAGGCAGCTGAGGAGGAGAGGGAGGAGGATGGAGTAGGAGGAGGAGAAGAAGAGTCAGGCCTGCATGCAATCCGTGGCGGTAAAACCAAATCTACACGGGTGCCACGGGTTACATGCTTGACGGCCGTCAGAAGGTTCACCCAGTGGGCAGTAAAACTGATATACCTTCCCTGCCCGTGTTTGCTAGACCACGTGTCTGTGGTCAGATGTATCTTGGCACCGACACTGTGTGCCAGAGATACATTCACTTGCCGCTGAACATGGCCATATAGCTCTGGGATGCCCTTCTCTGAGAAATACTTCCTTCCTGGGACCTTCCATTGTGGTGTTCCAATGGCCACAAATTTGCGAAAGGCCTCCGAGTCCACCAGTTTATATGGCAGTAGTTGGCGGGCTATGAGTTCTGACAAGCCAGCCGCCAACCGTTGGGCAAGAGGGTTATCCGGCGTCATCATTTTTTTACGCTCAAACATTAGGCCCACGGAAGCCTGCCTTTTTGCAGAAAAATGTGAGCTTGGCGTGATGGAAGGTGGAGTGGAGGACAATTGTGAGGAGAGAGGAGAAGGAGAAGTAGAAGACGAGGCTGGACGGTGAGAGCCTGCAGTGTGGCTTTGTGTGTTCCGTTGCTCCCACTGGGCTCGGTGATGGCTGCTCATGTGCCTTCTTAAGGCGGTCGTCCCTAGGTGAGTATTGGGCTTACCGCGACTAACGCGTTGACTGCAAAGATTGCAGATGGCAACGCTATTGTCAGCAGCGGACACGTTAAAAAAAGCCCACACTGCGGAGCCATGTGCCGGTGTCCTGGGAGCGCCAGATGTGACCGTACATGGTCGATGACTCGCTCCTGATACATTTGCAGTCTGCTTTGTCCCTGCTGTGCAATGTAAGTCATTGCTGCTTCTCCTCCCTATCTGCTGGTCCATATCTCCCTCTGAACTCCCCTCCTCTTCCTCTCTTGTGGGCACCCACGTGACATCACTAGACACGTCATCATCAACGTCACCTTCCCCACCGCTATAAGTAGAGTAGGCAGCAACACCGGGGACCAACCTCCTCCTTGGGCTGATCTGGGTACTGGCGTCAGACTGCTGAGTAGCGCTTGTTGCTACCTCCTCTTCCTGATCCAATACCAAGAGTGGCTGCGCATCAGAAATGTCCTCTTGATATGGATCGGAAAATAATTCCAGTGACTCAAGCGGAAGGTATGTGGTGGTGGTGGTGGTGGTCGTGTTGTTGGTGGTAGTGTCTTTGGGGGTGCACATAGCAGAGAGTGAAGAAGAGGGTGCAGATCGAGAGGATGAGGAGGGTGCAGAAGAGTAAGGCTGAGCGAGCCACTCAACCAAGTCTGGTGCATCCTTTAAAGTAATTGAACGCACCTTCTGCAACTTCCCACTTTGGCTCAAGCCTGTTGCTCCTGCCCTACCCCTACCACCCCTGCGGAAGGGCCTGCCTCTTCCTCTGCATGTCATTTTTTAAATGACCCTGTGACAAAACTCTTAGTCCCTATACCGCTGAAGGACTGCTGCAGTATAGGTGAGCGGTCAGCAGTGGTGCACGTCAACCCTATCTATTGTGGACCTATAGCGGTCCTTACAGAACAGCAGACT
Organism: Lithobates pipiens; assembly: GCF_037356315.1. Classification (NCBI taxonomy): domain Eukaryota; kingdom Metazoa; phylum Chordata; class Amphibia; order Anura; family Ranidae; genus Lithobates; species Lithobates pipiens. The sequence continues at coordinate 79,194,736 of NW_027507791.1, read as the reverse complement.
GTACCGCACTCAAGCCTATGTACCGTAGCACCCTATACCAAGTTACCAGTCCTTATAAGAACTTTTGTGGACCAAGCAGGTTGTGTATTAGTGTTTAGCAGACTGTACGTCAGTCCCTATACCGCTGAAGGACTGCTGCAGTATAGGGCAGCGGTCAGCAGTGGTGCACGTCAACCCTATCTATTGTGGACCGATAGCGGTCCTTACAGAACAGCAGACTGTACCGCACTCAAGCCTATGTACCGTAGCACCCTATACCAAGTTACCAGTCCTTATAAGAACTTTTGTGGACCAAGCAGGTTGTGTATTAGTGTTTAGCAGACTGTACGTCAGTCCCTATACCGCTGAAGGACTGCTGCAGTATAGGGCAGCGGTCAGCAGTGGTGCACGTCAACCCTATCTATTGTGGACCGATAGCGGTCCTTACAGAACAGCAGACTGTACCGCACTCAAGCCTATGTACCGTAGCACCCTATACCAAGTTACCAGTCCTTATAAGAACTTTTGTGGAACAAGCAGGTTGTGTGTTAGTGATTAGCAGACTGTACGTCAGTCCCTATACCAATGAAGGACTGCTGCAGTATAGGGCAGCGGTCAGCAGTAGTGCACGGCAACCCTATGTATTGTGGACCGATAGCGGTCCTTACAGAACAGCAGACTGTACCGCACTCAAGCCTATGTACCGTAGCACCCTATACCAAGTTACCAGTCCTTATAAGAACTTTTGTGGACCAAGCAGGTTGTGTATTAGTGTTTAGCAGACTGTACGTCAGTCCCTATACCGCTGAAGGACTGCTGCAGTATAGGGCAGCGGTCAGCAGTGGTGCACGTCAACCCTATCTATTGTGGACCGATAGCGGTCCTTACAGAACAGCAGACTGTACCGCACTCAAGCCTATGTACCGTAGCACCCTATACCAAGTTACCAGTCCTTATAAGAACTTTTGTGGACCAAGCAGGTTGTGTATTAGTGTTTAGCAGACTGTACGTCAGTCCCTATACCGCTGAAGGACTGCTGCAGTATAGGGCAGCGGTCAGCAGTGGTGCACGTCAACCCTATCTATTGTGGACCGATAGCGGTCCTTACAGAACAGCAGACTGTACCGCACTCAAGCCTATGTACCGTAGCACCCTATACCAAGTTACCAGTCCTTATAAGAACTTTTGTGGAACAAGCAGGTTGTGTGTTAGTGATTAGCAGACTGTACGTCAGTCCCTATACCAATGAAGGACTGCTGCAGTATAGGGCAGCGGTCAGCAGTAGTGCACGGCAACCCTATGTATTGTGGACCGATAGCGGTCCTTACAGAACAGCAGACTGTACCGCACTCAAGCCTATGTACCGTAGCACCCTATACCAAGTTACCAGTCCTTATAAGAACTTTTGTGGACCAAGCAGGTTGTGTATTAGTGTTTAGCAGACTGTACGTCAGTCCCTATACCGCTGAAGGACTGCTGCAGTATAGGGCAGCGGTCAGCAGTGGTGCACGTCAACCCTATGTATTGTGGACCGATAGCGGTCCTTACAGAACAGCAGACTGTAACGCACTCAGGCCTATGTACCGTAGCACCCTATACCAAGTTACCAGTCCTTATAAGAACTTTTGTGGACCAAGCAGGTTGTGTGTTAGTGATTAGCAGACTGTACGTCAGTCCCTATACCAATGAAGGACTGCTGCAGTATAGGGCAGCGGTCAGCAGTAGTGCACGGCAACCCTATGTATTGTGGACCGATAGCGGTCCTTACAGAACAGCAGACTGTACCGCACTCAAGCCTATGTACCGTAGCACCCTATACCAAGTTACCAGTCCTTATAAGAACTTTTGTGGACCAAGCAGGTTGTGTATTAGTGTTTAGCAGACTGTACGTCAGTCCCTATACCGCTGAAGGACTGCTGCAGTATAGGGCAGCGGTCAGCAGTGGTGCACGTCAACCCTATGTATTGTGGACCGATAGCGGTCCTTACAGAACAGCAGACTGTAACGCACTCAGGCCTATGTACCGTAGCACCCTATACCAAGTTACCAGTCCTTATAAGAACTTTTGTGGACCAAGCAGGTTGTGTGTTAGTGATTAGCAGACTGTACGTCAGTCCCTATACCAATGAAGGACTGCTGCAGTATAGGGCAGCGGTCAGCAGTAGTGCACGGCAACCCTATGTATTGTGGACCGATAGCGGTCCTTACAGAACAGCAGACTGTAACGCACTCAGGCCTATGTACCGTAGCACCCTATACCAAGTTACCAGTCCTTATAAAAACTTTTGTGGACCAAGCAGGTTGTGTGTTAGTGTTTAGCAGACTGTGCGTCAGTCCCTATACCGCTGAAGGACTGCTGCAGTATAGGGCAGCGGTCAGCAGTGGTGCACGTCAACCCTATCTATTGTGGACCGATAGCGGTCCTTACAGAACAGCAGACTGTACCGCACTCAAGCCTATGTACCGTAGCACCCTATACCAAGTTACCAGTCCTTATAAGAACTTTTGTGGACCAAGCAGGTTGTGTATTAGTGTTTAGCAGACTGTACGTCAGTCCCTATACCGCTGAAGGACTGCTGCAGTATAGGGCAGCGGTCAGCAGTGGTGCACGTCAACCCTATGTATTGTGGACCGATAGCGGTCCTTACAGAACAGCAGACTGTAACGCACTCAGGCCTATGTACCGTAGCACCCTATACCAAGTTACCAGTCCTTATAAAAACTTTTGTGGACCAAGCAGGTTGTGTGTTAGTGTTTAGCAGACTGTGCGTCAGTCCCTATACCGCTGAAGGACTGCTGCAGTATAGGGCAGCGGTCAGCAGTGGTGCACGTCAACCCTATCTATTGTGGACCGATAGCGGTCCTTACAGAACAGCAGACTGTACCGCACTCAAGCCTATGTACCGTAGCACCCTATACCAAGTTACCAGTCCTTATAAGAACTTTTGTGGACCAAGCAGGTTGTGTATTAGTGTTTAGCAGACTGTACGTCAGTCCCTATACCGCTGAAGGACTGCTGCAGTATAGGGCAGCGGTCAGCAGTGGTGCACGTCAACCCTATGTATTGTGGACCGATAGCGGTCCTTACAGAACAGCAGACTGTAACGCACTCAGGCCTATGTACCGTAGCACCCTATACCAAGTTACCAGTCCTTATAAGAACTTTTGTGGACCAAGCAGGTTGTGTGTTAGTGATTAGCAGACTGTACGTCAGTCCCTATACCAATGAAGGACTGCTGCAGTATAGGGCAGCGGTCAGCAGTAGTGCACGGCAACCCTATGTATTGTGGACCGATAGCGGTCCTTACAGAACAGCAGACTGTACTGCACTCAGGCCTATGTACCGTAGCACCCTATACCAAGTTACCAGTCCTTATAAAAACTTTTGTGGACCAAGCAGGTTGTGTGTTAGTGTTTAGCAGACTGTGCGTCAGTCCCTATACCGCTGAAGGACTGCTGCAGTATAGGGCAGCGGTCAGCAGTAGTGCACGGCAACCCTATGTATTGTGGACCGATAGCGGTCCTTACAGAACAGCAGACTGTAACGCACTCAGGCCTATGTACCGTAGCACCCTATACCAAGTTACCAGTCCTTATAAGAACTTTTGTGGACCAAGCAGGTTGTGTGTTAGTGATTAGCAGACTGTACGTCAGTCCCTATACCAATGAAGGACTGCTGCAGTATAGGGCAGCGGTCAGCAGTAGTGCACGGCAACCCTATGTATTGTGGACCGATAGCGGTCCTTACAGAACAGCAGACTGTACCGCACCCAAGCCTATGTACCGTAGCACCCTAGACAGACCAAGTTACCAGTCCTGATAAAGAGCTTTGTGGAACAAGTGAGTTGTGAATGATTAGCAGACTGCAGCAGAAGGGCAGCAGTCAAGTATAATATTCTTTCTATATTTGGAAGAAAGAATATTATACGTGTACAAGCCTATTACCGTACCACTGATACCAGTCCTGAAAAGAACCTTTGTGGAACTAATAGTAACAGCAAGTCTTTAAAATTATCCTCACTGCCTGACACACTGCTTCCTGCCTGTCCCTATACAAATTGGCAAAAAAGAGTAGGCTGGAACGATTAGCTGGAACAGCTCTTTTGTGGACCTGATAGTAACAGCTAATGATGATGATGATGATGATGATGAAGAAAGACTAATCTGGCTGAGCTGTCCCTAAAATAGCAGCATACAGCGCTCTGTCCCTTTATCTAAACTGACAAAAGAAACTCAGGCTGCTGACCTAACACCTATACCAGTCCTGAAAAGAACTTTTGTGTACCAAATAGCTAGCGTTTTCTCTGTCCCTACTCCACACAGGATCCTTTCCCTACAGTGACAGAAGAAAGAATGTAAAATGGCCACCGGATCGGGTGTATTTATAGGTTAGGGGGAATGTCCAAGTGTCCATGAGCTGTCATGTCTCAATTGGTTGTCCTGTAACACATGATAAACGTGTCACGAAAGGTTAAAGTTCTTGTATACATTAAACACGTAAGTCCGCCGGGGCGAACGACGGAAAAAGGCGTTCGAACCCGCGGACGGCGAAAGTCGGAAATTCGCCGCGAAACGACCGCCGGGCGAACCGTTCGGCCATCACTATTGATGTATGCACTGTGTGTATATAGTGGGGAAAAATTATTTGATCCCCTGCAGATTGTGTAACTTTACAGACTTAAAAATAAATGAAGGGTCTATAATTGTAATCTTAGGTATATTTTAAATGATAGAGACAGAATGTCAACCAAAAATCCAGAAAAAAAACATGATACAAATGTTATAAATTGAGTTGCAGTTCAGTGAGTAAAAAAGGTATTTGATCCCCTACCAACCAACAATAATTCTGGCTCCCACAGACTGGCTAGAGTACGTGCTCATGTGGTACAAAGATTAGTCCTGTCAATTTAAGAAATTGCTCCTAACAACAACTCGTTATATAATGACACCTGTCCACAGAATCTTTCTTCCATTCAAACCTCACCATCATGGTCAAGACCAAAAAGGTTGTCAAAGGATGTCAGGAACAAGATTTTAGACTGCACAAGGCTTGAATGGGCTACAAGACCATTGGCAAGAGTCTGAGTGAGAAGGAGACAACTGATGGAACGATTATGAAAATTGAAGAAATACAAAATAACCATCAATCACCTTTGCTCTGGATGCAAGATTTTGCCTCATGGGGTAAGGATGGTCATGAGAAAAGTGAGGGATCAGCCCAGAACTACACGGGAGGATCTTGTAAATGATCTCAAGGCAGTTGGGACCACAGTCACCAAACAACGATTGGTAACACAATACACCGCCATGGATTGAAATCCTGCAGTACTCGCAAGGTCCCCCTCCTGAAGATGGTACATGTACAGGCCTGTCTGAAGTTTGCCAGTGAAACTCAAAATTATTCAGAGAAGGATTGGGAAAAAGAGCTGTGGTCAGATGAGACCAAAATTGAGCTCTTTGAGATTAACTCGACTAGCCGTGTTTGAAGGAAGAAAAATGCTGACTATGACCATAAGAACACCATCCCTACAGTCAAGCATGCAGGTGGAAACATTATGCTTTGGGGCTGTTTCTCTGCTAAAGGTACAGACTGACTTTTCCTCATTGAGAGGCCAATAGTCGGGGTCATGTATTGTAAAATCTTGGATGAGAACCTTCTTCACTGAAGATGGTCGTGGATGGGTATTCCAGCATGACAATGACCATACCGCCAAGGCAACAAAGGAGCGGCTAAGAAGGAGCACATTAAGGTCATAAAGTGGCCTAGCCAGTCTCCAGACCTTAATCCTATAGAGAATTTATGGAGGGAGCTGAAACTTGGAGTTGCCAAGCGACAGCCAAGAAACTTTAAGGATTAAGAGAAGAGCTGTAAGGAAGAGTATACCAAAATCCCTTCTGAGATGTGTTCAAACTTAATCACCAACTACAAGAAACTACAAGAAACATCTTACCTCTGTGTTTGACAACAAGCATTTCTCCACAAAGTACTAAGTCATGTTTTGCTTGGGCATCAAATACTTATTTTACTCACTGAACTGCAACTCAATTAATAACATTGGTATTGTGTGTTCTTTCTGGATTTTTGGTTGATATTCTGTCTCTATAATTTAAAATACACCTATGATAAAAAATATAGACCCCTAATTTCTTTGTAAGTGGGCAAACTTACAAAATCTGCAGGGGATCAAATAATTATTTTCCCCACTGTACGTATACTGTATTTGGATATAATTAAATTATGAATAATGTGATGGTTAACATTGGATGGATAAAGAATTACAGTGCCTTACAAAAGTATTCAACCCCTCTTAGCTCTTTACCTATTTTGTTACATTACAGCCTTTAGTTCAATGTTTTTTTAATCTGAATTATATGTGATGGAACAGAACACAATAGTCTAAGTTGGTGAAGTAAAATTAGAAAAATATATACATAAAACCACTTTTTAGTAATAAAAAACGGATAATTAGCATGTGCATATGTATTCACCCCCTTTGTTATGAAACCCATAAAAAGCTCTGGTGTAACCAGTTACCTTCAGAAGTCACATAATTCGTGAAATGATGTCCACCTGTGTACAATCTAATGCCGCGTACACACGGGCAGACTGTATGGCGTACTTAGTCCGTCGAAACACATTTCAGTGGACAGTCCGCTCATGTGTGGGCTTCAGCTGACTTTTTCAGCGTTCAGTCTGGCGTACTAAGTATTTCGGATTTTTCGAAATTCTGTCCGTCGTACTTTGGTTTCAGCGGACAATCCGCTCGTCAGTAGGCTAGTTCGATGGACTAAGAATGGCGCATGCTCAGAAAGGATTTACACGGCGGAAGGGTGCTTTGCTGTGTATTGGACTTCCTATTTCTAGTCCCGTCGTACGTGCTGTACACGTCATCGCGCAAGCTTTCGACAGACTGTTTGTGCATCCGTGTGTGGTCAAGTCCATTCAGTCGAAAGTATGACGGACTGTCCGTCGGATTGTATGACGGACTAAGTACGCCATACAGTCCGCTCGTGTGTACGCGGCATTAGTGTCACATGATCTGTCATTACATATACACACCTTTTTGAAAGACCCCAGAGGCTGCAACACCTAAGCAAGAGGCACCACTAACCAAACACTGCCATTAAGACCAAGGAACTCTCCAAACAAGTAAGGGACAATGTTGTTGAGAAGTACAAGTCGTTTAGTTTATAAAAAAATATCCAAATCTTTAAAGATCCCTAGGAGCACCATCAAATTTATCATAACCAAATGGAAAGTACATGGCACAACAGCAAACCTGCCAAGAGACAGCCGCACACCAAAACTCATGGAAGGGGCAAGGAGGGCATTAATCAGTGAGGCAGCACAGAGACTTATGGAAACCCTGGAGGAGCTGCAGAGAGACTGGAGTATCTGTACATAGGACGACAATAAGCCGTACGCTGCATAGAGTTGGGCTTTATGGCAGAGTGGCCAGAAGAAAGCCATTACTTTCAGCAAAAAACAAAATGGCACATTTAGAGTTTGTGAAAGGGCACGTGGGAGACTCCCAAAATGTATGGAGGAAGGTGCTCTGGTCTGATGAGGCTAAAATTGAACTTTTTGGCCAACAAAGAAAATGCTATGTCTGTCACAAACTCTACACATCACATCACCCAAAGAACACCATCTCCATCACCATCTGAAACGTGGTGGTGGCAGCATCATGCTGTGGGGATGTTTTTCAACAGTCGGGACTGGGAAACTGGTCAGAGTTGAGGGAAAGATGGATGGTGCTAAAAACAGGAATATTCTTGAGCAAAACCTGTACCACTCTGTGTGTGATTTGAGGCTAGGACAGAGGTTCACCTTCCAGCAGGACAATGACCCCAAACACACTGCTAAAGCAACACTCGAATGGTTTAAGGGGAAACATGTAAATGTGTTGTAATGACCTAGTCAAAGCCCAGACCTCAATCCAATGGAAAATCTGTGGTCAGACTTAAAGATTGCTGTTCACAAGTGCAAACCATGCAACTTGAAGTGGGAATGGGCAAAAATCCCAGTGGTAAGATGTGGCAAGCTCATAGAGACTTATCCAAAGCGACTTAGAGCTGTGATAGCCGCAAAAGTGGCTCTACAAAGTATTGACTTTAGGGGGGTGAATAGTTATGACTTTTTCTGTTATTTTGTCCTATTTGCTGTTTGCTTCACAATAATAATAATAAAAAAAATCTTCAAAGTTGCGGGCATGTTCTGTAAATTAAATTATGAAAATCCTCAAACAATCCATGTTAATTCCAGGTTGTGAGGCAACAAAACACGAAAAATGCCAAGGGGGGTGAATACTTTTGCAAGGCACTGTAGGTCTAAAAAATAATGAACACCATTCGCTTTCATCAATCGTTGAACATTCACTCTGATTTTATGGGTAACTAATTAAAAAAGACAAATGGTGATAAAAGTGGCAAACGTTAGATGACTCTCTGCAAGGGAATGTATGGTCTGTATCGCTAGCCCCTGATGTTGTCCTGTAGGATGAAACGCACTTGGTGGAGCTTTGCATACTGACATCGCACATTGTTTGTTCAATCGGAGTGATAGCCTTTACGCTTGAGGCCGCGTACACACGCGGGGACTGTTCGCCCAACTTTGTCCGCTGAACAGTGTTTCGGCGGACAGTCTGCTCGTGTGTGGGCTTTCAGCGGACAGTTTCAGCGAACAGTCCGCTGAACAAGATTTTTCGGAAATTCCGAAAAACTGTCCGCTGAAACCTTGTTTCAGCGAACAGTCCCCTCGTGTGTAGGCTTGTTCGTCAAACTAAGTTCCGCGCATGCTCAGAAAGGATTTACACGCCGAAAGTTATAATGCAGTGTATAGGACGTCGTATTTTTCGTCCCGTCGTACGTGCCGTTCACGTCATCGCGCACGGTTTCAGCAAACTGTTCGTCCGTCGTGTGTGGCCATGTCCGTCCATGCTAATTTTGAGCGGACTGTTTGCCGAAACTGTTTGACGGACAAAGTTGGGCGAACAGTCCCCGCGTGTGTACGCGGCCTGAGTCTTTTGATTTTAAGTTTTGCCAGCTACTTTTTATATCTTGTATTACCTAATGGTTTTAAACAAATAGCATTACATTATTGGAGCATTTCTTTCTTACACATGCCACTATTGGGATATTCATCTGATCCTGAAGATTGGATATGGTATATTTGCTGAATTAATCAAGTGCAAATTGACCTCTGTCTAGGTTGTTGAGGCCTTTGGCTCTGGTGAGTATTTATTTGGATTCATGGTGGAGGTGGTGATTGGACTGCACACCACGGAATTTGTGCGCTACTGCGTACAAAGAGGTTTTGGTGCAGAACCGGACAATGTATTTCTTTATACAAAATAAACAGATACTTTGCCATGCTATATAGTGCCTTTCAGTGACCCTTCCTATATAAAGAGCTGCATGACTATAAAACCCTACTTGATGTAGTAAACTCTACATGGCCGCCTTGGAGGAACTAGAAAGGAAATGAATGAAGGTCCTAAGAGAACTTCAAAGTGCCAATTACTTTGCGGTTTCCAAGTAATCTGAATCTGGCTTTCTCCTTCACAAAGCTTAACGTTGTGAAGTGCAGCACATGGCATGTAGTTACCTGTACACAAAGGTTATTATGAAGGCAGTTTAGTCACAGCATTGCAATGGTTCATCTATTAAATGGTTATTACTGTGTTTTCTAGGCTCAAGTTTTAGTACAAGATGCAGCACGTTACTGTACGAGGACACAATGATTCTTTTACAAGCATGGCTAACTGCGATTGTGTAAATAGCATGATGTGCCCTTATGATGTGTGCAACGGGAGGACATTTATTAAACCTGTAAATACTTCTGTGGTTTCTCATTAACAGCCAATACTCAGACTGATAATGGACCATTTAGGTCTACTCCAATGATGTCTGTGGAAAAAAAAATTCCTAACTTGCTAACCAAAGTCTGATTTGAAGTAAATAGGTGGTCCTAAGACACAACGTAAGGGAAATATAGACAGCAAGCAGGGTATGTGGGAGGAGCTGGGAACCCAGATACAGAGATTTCACTTCCACAGTGAAGTATGAAAAGAAACACTGATCAAGGTAACCACTTAAGGACCACCCCTTTAAGTGATTGTAAACCCTTACAAACCACTTTGACCTACAGGTAAGCCTAGATTAAAGTGGTTGTAAACCCTTACAAACCACTTTGACCTACAGGTAAGCCTAGATTAAGGCTTACCTGTAGGTCCAAGCAATATCTCCTAAACCTATACGGTTTAGGAGATATTTGCCTGAAGACAGGCACCGCTGCGTAGACAGCGGCGCGCAGGCGCACTGAACGCGGCAGTTCCAAAAATGGAGCTGCCGCATTTTTCGACTCCCGTGCGCATGCGCGGGAGTGACGTCATCGTGGCTTCGCCGAATGACAGCGGCGGAGCTGCAAGACGCCACAAGCAAGATGGATGCAGCAGACTACAGGGGACAGCGCGACTTCGCTGGCTCCTGTGTCAGGTAAGTGACACATAATGGGCTACTATGCGATGCATAGTAGTCCATTATGCTTTGCCTTTGCAGGGAAAAAAAGAGGAAGTAAACTCATCAGGGTTTACTTCCTCTTTAAGGCTTACCTGTAGGTCCAAGAAATATCTCCTAAACCTATATGGTTTAGGAGATATTTATAAAAAGACAGGCACCGCTGTCTACGGCGCATGCACCGTAGACAGCGGCGCGCAGGCGCACTGAGCACGCGGCAGACCACGGCGATATGCCACTCATGTCGGCTCCCGTGCGCATGCGTGGGAGTGACGTCATCGCGGCTCCGGCGAATCACAGCGCCGGAGCAGCGAGACCAGGAAGTCACTCCGGGATACATGGCAGCAGCGAAGATAAAGGAGGAGGACCGCTTCGGGGGCTTCGTTCTCAGGTAAGTTATTCATAATGAGCTAGTATGCTATGCTTTGGGGGCTCCCTTATTTTTCCTTTTTACGTATGATATGCATACTACCTCATTATGCCTTTGCCTTGCAGGTTGCATTCTTTTAAAAAAAAAAAAAAATAGCCTTTAATTCCTCTTTAAGGACCAGGCCATTTTTTGAGATACGGCACTGCGTCACTTTAACTGACAATTGCATGGTCATGTGACACTGTACCTAAACAAAATTGACGTCCTTTTTTCCCCATAAATAGAACTTTCTTTTGGTAGTATTTGATTACCTGTGTTTTTTTTTGTTTGTTTTTGTTTGTTTTTTTGCACTATAAACAAACAACGAGCACCAATTTTGAAAAAAAAAAAAAAAAAATTAAGTTTTGTTATAATATATATCCAAAAAATATATATATGAAAAAACAAATGTATTCATCAGTTTAGGCCGATATATTCTTCTACATATTTTTGGTAAAAAAAATCTCAATAGGCATATATTGATTTGGTTTGCGCAAATGTTATCGCGTGTACAAACTATAGGATAGATTTAGGGACTATTATTTTATTTTTTTATTGTTTCTACTGGTTATGGCAGTGATCTGCGATTTTGCAGCAGACACATATGACCCAAATTACACTTTTTAGGGACCAATGGCATTATTACAGTGATCGGTGCTATAAAAATGTAAAAATTACACTGGCAGGGAAGGGGTTAACACTAGGGGCAATCAAGGGGTTAACTGTGTTCCCTAGGTGTGTTCTAACTGTAGAGGGAATGGACTGCCTGGGACATGACAGAGATCACTGTTCCCGATCACTGGGTACAGTAGATCTCTGTCATGGCATCTGTCAGAATGGCGATCCGCCTTGTTTACAAAGGCAAACCTCCATTCTGCCTTAGTACACAGTGATCGCAAGTCGTCTTAAAGGCCTAAGGCTGAAACGCGTCAATATTTTTGAATGATGTTATTGCTGTAATGCTCAAATAAATATTTTCTATGGAAAAGCTGTCGAGTTGCTGTCCTGTACTTTCTATGGATCTTTTATGGAATAATATTATTGTCTTGAGGGTGGCACAGTGGTGTAGTGGGTAGCACTCTCACCTAGCAGTAAAAAGGGTCACTGGTTCGAATACCAACCACGACACTACCTGCCTGGAGTTTGCATGTTCTCCCTGTGCTTACGTGGGTTTCCTCCGGGTGCTCCGGTTTCCTCCCACACTCCAAAAATTGGCCCTAATATAGGAATGGGAACCTTGGCTTGTGGGCTCCTTGAGGGTAGGAACTGATGTGATTTGCAATGTACAGGGATAGGGACAATTGTAGATACTCACTCAGGTTGAACTGGATGGACTGGTGTCTTTATTCAGCCTTACTAACTATGTATGTATGTCTTCTAACACGTCAAAGACTGCAAAAAAATCCTCTGTACTGTAATTATCTAAAGTATCATTGTGCTGGATTCAAGTTCTGGGTCTTTTTAAAGCGTTAAGCTGCCTATGGATGGTGCCAAATAAGCAGGTGACCATGCTGTCTGGACAGGCTGGGTCCAAGAAGGTATGTTAATGCATAATGCGGCATTTGACACACAGCACTCATCACTTTTTCCCAGGGTGACAATAGTGATATATAGTGATGACATACACCCACGGGCACTTTATTAGGTACACCTTGCTAGTATCGGGTTGGACCCCTTTTGCCTTCAGAACCGCCTTAATTCCATGTGACATAGATTGTTGGAAACATTCCTCTGAGATTTTGGTCCATATTGACATGATAGTATCACGCGGTTACTGCAGATTTGTCAGCTGCACATTCATATTGCGAATCTCCCATTCCACCACATCACAAAGGTGTTCTATTGGATGAGATCCGGTGACTGTGGAGGTCATTGGAGTACAGTGATCTCATTGTCATGTTCAAGAAACCAGCGGTGAGATGATTTGAGTTTTGTGACGTGGTGCATTATCCTGTTAGAAGGAGCCATCAGAAGATGTGTACACTGTAGTCATAAAGGGATGGACATGGTCAGCAACAATACTCAGGTAGGCCGTGGTGTTTAACATATACTCAATTGATAATGGTAATAGGGGGGCCCAAAATGTGGCAAGAAAATATCCCTCACACCATAACACCACCACCAGCCTGAACCGTTGATACAAGGCAGGATGGATCCATGCCTTCATTTTGCCAAATTCTGACCCGACCATCTGAATGTCGCCGCTGAAATCAAGACTCATCAGACCAGGCAATGTTTTTCCAATCTTCTATTGTCCAATTTTAGTGAGCCTGTGCATCTAAATGCCTAAATGCATTGAGTTGCTAACCATGTGATTGGCCGATTAGCAATTTGTGTTGCCAAGTAGGGATGAGCTTCGTGTTCGAGTCGAACGTATGTTCGACTCGAACATTGGCTGTTCGTCTGTTCGGCGAAATCCGAACACTTGGTCCGCTCGCGTCAAAATTCCCATGGCGCTCACGGCCCACAATGCACTGCGATGGCGCAATGCATTGCTGGCTCATGATTGGCCAAGCATGCACTGTGACCCCGCATGCTTGGCCAATCGCAGCGCCAGCAGCGAGGAGAGCCATGATTGGCCACAGGCAGGATGCCTGTGGCCAATCATAGCTGAGGCTGTGTAGTGCACGCCCCACACTATATAAGGCCGCCATTGAGGCGGCCTCGTGTAGTGTGTTAGCATCTGAAGCAGTGGGTGTTCTGTGTACCTTCAACACAGTACACACCGATCGTTTTTGGCTGATTTCCTATCTTGCTGTTGTGTAGTGGTTATTGTCTGTGCCCTGACGGCAGTATACACCACTATATTCACTATTCACTTCACTATATTTATATATCTTTAATAATAGAGCTTGCAGTCAGTAGTGTTAGGAGTAGGGATGAGCTTCGTGTTCGAGTCGAACGTACGTTCGACTCGAACATTGGCTGTTCGGCGAATTCCGAACGTTTGGGCCGTTCGCGTCAAAATTTGAGTGGCGCGCGCGGACCACAATGCACTGCGGTGGCGCAGTGCATTGCTGGCTCATGATTGGCCAAGCATGCACTGTGACCCCGCATGCTTGGCCAATCGTAGCGCCAGCAGCGAGGCATCCTGCCTGTGGCCAATCATAGCTCAGGCTGTGTAGTGCACGCCCCACACTATATAAGGCCACCTTTGAGGCGGCCTCGTGTAGTGTGTTAGCATCTGAAGCAGTGGGTGTTCTGTGTACCTTCAACACAGTACACACTGATCGTTTTTGGCTGATTTCCTATCTTGCTGCTGTGTAGTGGTTGTTGTCTGTGCCCTGACCGCAGTATACACCACTATATTCACCTCACCTATATAGCTAGTGATCTAGCTTTAACCACTTAACAACTGCCCATTGCCGATTAACGGCTTTAGGGCGGTTGTTTAACTCTGAGAGGCCGTTAATTAACGGCCTCCCAGAATTCTGCTCTCGCGCGCCCCCTGGGGCGCGCACTCGAGAGCATCCGTGACCGCCGGGTCCACAGGACCCGGCGCATCACGGATCACGGTAAACGGCCGCTCGTCGCGGCCGTTTACCACGTGATCGCTCCGTCAAATGACGGAGCGATCACTTGTAAACAAACCGGCGTCATGTTATGACGCCGGTTCCTCCCTCCCCTCTCTGTACCGATCGGTACAGCGGAGGGGAAAGAGATCGGTGTCAGCAGCGATGTGGGCTGCATCTGCAGTGCCCACATCGCTGCTCACCGAATTTAACCCCTCAATTCCCTGCCAATACTCTGTAATAGCAGTGCATACTCTGCAGTACCCTGCCATTACTCTGCAGTACCCTGCCATTACTCTGCAGTATCCCCCATTACTCTGCAGTACCCTGCCATTACTCTGCAGTACCCCCCATTACTCTGCAGTACTCCCCAATACTCTGCAGTACCCCCCAATACTCTGCAGTACCCTGTCATTACTCTGCAGTACCCCCCATTACTCTGCAGTACCCCCCAATACTCTGCAGTACCCCCCATTACTCTGCAGTACCCTGCCATTACTCTGCAGTACCCCCATTACTCTGCAGTACCCCCCAATACTCTGCAGTACCCTGCTATTACTCTGTAGTACCCCGCCAATACTCTGCAATACCCTGCCATAAATTGCCATACCCAGCCATACTTGGAGATACCCAGCCATACTCGGTGATACCCTGAAATACCCAGCCATAGACACCCCCCACCCCTCACCGCCCTCCCGTGCTTCTACCAACTCGCCAGTACGATCAAAGCCAGAATCTTTTTTTTATTTTTTATTTCAGGCTTCCCAGCCTAGAGGTGAGATGTGGGGTCATATTGACCCCCAGATTTCACTGTAAAGAGGACCTGTCACCCCATATTCCTATTACAAGGGATGTTTACATTCCTTGTAATAGGAATAAAAGTGATCAAAAATATATTTTTGGGGAAAAAAATGTCAAACTAAAATAAATAAAGTAAAATGAACAATAAAAAAAAAAAAAAATTTAAAGCGCCCATGTCCCCATGTGCTCGCATGCAGAAGCGAACGCATGCGTAAGCCCCGCCCACATATGAAAACGGTGTTCAAACCACACATGTGAGGTATCGCCGAGAACGTTAGAGCGAGAGCAATAATTCTAGTCCTAGACCTTCTCTGCAACTCAAAACATGTAACCAGTAAAAAAAATTTTAAGCGTCGCCTATGGGGATTTTTTAAGTAGCGACGTTTGGCGCCATTCCACGGGCATGTGCAATTTTGAAGAGTGACATGTTTGATATCTATTTACTCAGCATAACTTCATCTTTCACTTTATGCAAACATTGGGCTAACTTTACTGTTTTTTTTTGTTTGTTTTTTAAGCACAAAACTGTTTTTCCCCCCCAAAAAACGCGTTTGAAAAATTGCTGTGCAAATACCGTGTGAGATAAAAATTTGCAATGACCACCATTGTATTCTCCAGGGTCTTTTGGTATGCATATGCTGTGTGTGTGAAATAACCTGATAATATGACAATTTTGTGGAAAAAAAAAAAAAAAGCAAATAGGCCATCAGTACTTCAGGTGTGATCAATTTTCAGATATTGGCACCATAGCTTGTGGACTCTATAACTTTCACAAAGACCAAATAATATCCACCAATTTGTACTTATTTTTACCAAAGATATGTAGTAGTATGAATTTTGGCCAAAATTTATGAAGAAAAAATTACTAATCTGCTAAATTTTATAACAGAAACGAAAAAAAAATTCATTTTTTCGCAGAATTTTCGGTCTTTTTTCTTTTATAGCACAAAAAAAAAAAACTGAGAGGTGATTAAATACCACCAAAAGAAAGCTCTATTTGTGTGAAAAAAAGGACAAACATTTCCTATAGGTCCAGTGTTGCATGACTGAGTAATTGTCATTCAAAATGTGAGGACACCGAAAGCTGAAAATTGGTCTGGTTATTAAGGGTGTTTAAGTGCCCAGTGGTCAAGTGGTTAATAATAGAGCTTGCAGTCAGTAGTGTTAGGAGATAGTGCGTGCTGTCTGCGTGCTCTGTACCCAGTACATACCGCTATAATATAGGGCAGGCCCCTACTTTCAAACATCCAACTTACAAACATCTCCTACTTGCAAACGCAAGGAGACAGCAGCAAGTGAGATGAAAAAAGATGGACGACAAAACAAATTATACAGGGGTGATAACCCTTCCCTATGTTTTCCAAAAAGCTTAAAAATTGTTTTTTTGACTGGAGCTACACTTTAAAAATGTACCGGTTGAAAATTACAAACAGATTCAACTTAACACAACAAACCTACACAGTCCCTGTCTTGTTTGCACCGCCTGTATACTGCTGTTCTGAGTATATAGGGCCTGGGGGCCACACGCATTTCCTTTTTTTTATATGGGTACGGGGTTGCCCTTAATATGCGTACAAGACCCAAATAGGCTGGTAATGGGCAGGGAGGGCTACCCATGCCATTTTTCTCAATGATTTTCAACCATATTGCAGGAACCAGATATAACATTAAAACCGCAAGCAGTTTTAAATGGTGTTATTTCCGTTTAATGTCATTTTGTGCAGGGACTGTTCTAAACACGGGAAACACGTGGCACTTCACAGGCATACTACAGACACCCCCCAGGCACCATATTTAAAGGAATATTTCACCTTTTTTTTTCACTTTAATCGTCATTAAAATCAATGCTCCCGCCAAAACGGCAGTTTTTAAAACTTTTTTTTGCAGTGACCCATGTCCCCTGAGGCAGGAGGCAGGTCCCCAAACCCTTTTTAGGACACTATCTTGCATATTAGCCGTTAAAATTAGCACTTTCCATTTCGAACGTTCGAGTCCCATAGACTTCAATGGGGTTCGAACGTTCGTAACGAACGCGGGGGTCGTTCGCAAGTTCTGGTGCTAACCGAACCGGGGGGTGTTCGGCTCATCCCTAGTTAGGAGATAGTGCGTGCTGTCTGCGTGCTCTGTACCCAGTACATACCGCTAAAATCCACCTACATAGCTGTTCTCTATTTGAGCCCAATTGCCATCTGCAGGAGTTATTGGAAGTTGTGTGTGCCTCCAGCACAGCACAGTATACATCTGTATATACCCCTTTATCTCTGCTGTTTTCTTGTTATTGTCTGCGTGCCCTGACCGCAGTATACACCGCGATATTCACCTAACCTATATAGCTAGTGATCTATCGTTAATAATAGAGCTTGCAGTCAGTAGTGTTAGGAGATAGTGCGTGCTGTCTGCGTGCTCTGTACCCAGTACATACCGCTATAATCCACCTACATAGCTGTTCTCTATTTGAGCCCAATTGCCATCTGCAGGAGTTATTGGAAGTTGTGTGTGCCTCCAGCACAGCACAGTATACATCTGTATATACCCCTTTATCTCTGCTGTTTTCTGTTTATTGTCTGCGTGCCCTGACCGCAGTATACACCGCGATATTCACCTAACCTATATAGCTAGTGATCTATCGTTAATAATAGAGCTTGCAGTCAGTAGTGTTAGGAGATAGTGCGTGCTGTCTGCGTGCTCTGTACCCAGTACATACCGCTATAATCCACCTACATAGCTGTTCTCTATTTGAGCCCAATTGCCATCTGCAGGAGTTATTGGAAGTTGTGTGTGCCTCCAGCACAATATAAACAACCCAACTGCTGTTTTACCCAACTCCCTTCAGGCCATTACCATGTCTGGAAGGCCAGCAAGGAGAGGCAGACAGGCGCGAGCCGATAAAAGAGGGCAAGCGGGCTCTGTGTCTAGAGACAACAGTGCTGGTCGTGGACGCGGTGCATTGTCATCAGCACGTGGCCATGGGACATGCTTGTCCTTCTTTTCGGCAGCTGGACATGTTGAACCGCAACATGCCACCGACTTGGTAGAGTGGATGACCAAGCCCTCTTCATCCTCCTCATCCTCTCTCACCCAGTCTCAGGGTAGTCGCAAAGCAGCTGCCAACGCATCGTCTTCCCTCCTCTCAATGTCATCATCAGTGACTCCTTCCCTAGACCCACCACGTCCTCGTGAGGAGTCTCCTGAACTCTTTGAGCACAGTGTTGGGTACATGCTCCAGGAGGATGCCCAGTGTTTGGTGGGCTCTGATGATGACACTCAGCTAGAGGAAGGCAGTAGCGTGAGCGCAGAGAGAGGGGATGCTCAAGAAGGACAGCAATCTGGCAGTCATGTTCCACAAGCTGCAGCATACTGCCAGGTTTGCTACAGCGATGAAGAGGGAGGGGATGATGAGGGCACTGACTCCACGTGGGTGCCTGGAAGGAGGGAGGAGGAGGAGGAGGAGGAGGAGGCACATGTCCAACGAGGCAGGATGCCCTCCGGGGGCCAGCTTAGGGGCAGCACACCGACTGAATCACACCGCAGAGCTCCGCCTGTGCAGAGCGCTGCCTCTGCGCGTTATTCTAAAAGTTCTTTGGTATGGGCCTTTTTTGAGACGAGTGCATCAGATCGCACCACTGCTATTTGCAACATATGTCTCAAGCGTATCTCACGTGGCCAAAACATCAGCCGCTTGGGCACCACATGCTTGACCAGACATATGTTGACCTGCCATGCAGCTCGTTGGCAAGCGTACCTCAAAGACCCACACCAAAGAACAAAGCGGACCTCTCCTTGCTCCTCATCAGCTGGCATCTCCAACCCCACTAGACCTTCAGTCCTCTCTGAAACCTGCTCTGAGAGGAATGAAGGTGTAGAATTAGGTGTGTCACAGCCAAGTGCTTCCGGGAACTCTGCTAGCGGTACACCCACGTCCGATTATAGCAGGCAAATGTCCCTGCCCCAGCTGCTGGACCGGCGGAAGAAGTTTACTCCCAGCCATCCACATGCCCAGCGGTTGAATGCTAGCTTGGCTAAATTGCTAGCACTTCAACTGCTGCCTTTTCAGTTGGTAGACTCGGCCCCCTTCCGCGAGTTTGTACAATGTGCGGTTCCTCAGTGGCAGGTCCCCAAACGCCACTTTTTCTCACGGAAGGCGATTCCGGCTCTCTACCGGCATGTGGAAGGCAATGTCCTTGCCTCGCTGGACAGGGCGGTCAGCGGTAAGGTGCATATTACCGCTGACACATGGTCCAGCAGGCATGGACAGGGACGTTACCTGTCTTTCACGGCCCATTGGGTCACTTTTCTGGCTGCTGGGAAGGATGCAGGACAAGGTGCAGTAGTGTTGGAGGTTGTTCCGCCACCACGCCTCCAAAATGCTACTATTGGTTGTGACACACCTCTCTCCTCCACCCCCTTCTCTTCTTCTTCCTCCATGGCCTCTTCCAGTGCTCTGTCCTCAGAACCAGCGGTGCTCCGTAGGCGTTGCAGGGGCTACGCAAGTACGCAGGCAAAACGATGCCATGCCGTGCTTGCGCTGGTTTGTTTGGGGGACAGGAGCCACACTGGGGTGGATGTTTTGTCAGCTCTGCAGGGGCAGTCCGAGAGGTGGTTGACGCCACGCCAGCTTAAGCCAGGAATGGTGGTTTGCGACAATGGCACCAACCTCCTCTCCGCCCTCCGACAGGGACAACTGACCCATGTGCCCTGTGTAGCTCACGTCCTTAACCTGGTGGTGCAGCGGTTCTTGGGCAGGTACCCCGGCTTACAGGATGTCCTGAAGCAGGCCAGGAAAGTCTGTGTGCATTTCCGCCGATCATTTAATGCCTGTGCTCGGCTGGCTGAGCTCCAAAAGGAGTTGAACCTGCCCAAGAACCGCCTTATATGTGACATGCCCACCAGATGGAACTCAACATTGGCCATGCTGCAGCGGCTGCACACGCAGCAGAGGGCCATCAATGAGTACCTGTGTGACTACGGCACCAGGACAGGGTCAGGGGAGCTTGGTTTTTTCTCACCACGCCAGTGGGGCATGATCAGGGATGCATGCACTGTCCTGTCACCGTTTGAGGAGGCCACAAGGATAGTGAGCAGTGACAGTGCATGCATCAGTGACACTGTACCTCTTGTCCACCTCTTGGAGCATACGCTGCGTGGAATAATGGACAGGGCACTTGAGGCAGAACAGAGGCAGGAAGAGGAGGACTTCCTTGCCTCTCAAGGCCCCCTTTATCCAGACAGTGTTCCTGCTGTGCCACCCATCACACAGGAAGAGGATGAGGAGGAGGAAGAGGAGGAGGAGGATGATTGTGTCAGCATGGAGGTGGAGGCTGGCACTCAGCATCAGCAGCAGCAGCAGCAGTCTTATAGGGATGATTTACAGTCCCAAGAAACACGTGGACTTGTACGTGGCTGGGAGGAGGTAGCTGCGGATCATGTTGTCCTTAGTGACCCAGAGGACTCCGGACCGAATGCCTCAGCTAACCTACGCTGCATCTCCTCCCTGATCCTGCAAAGCCTGCGGAAGGATCCTCGTATTCTTCGGATCAAGGAGAGGGACCATTACTGGCTGGCCACTCTCCTTGATCCACGGTACAAGGGTAAGGTTGCCGACCTTATCTTGCCATCGCAGAGGGAGCAGAGGATTAGACATCTCCGGGAGGCCTTGCAGAAAGCTCTGTGCAACGCGTTCCCAGAGACTGGGAGGTTACAAACTCCTGGTCCTGGACAACGTGTTGCTGAGGCATCGGTCAGAAGGAGCGGTGGAGAAGGTGGCCGTCTGACTGATGCTTTCAGACAATTTTTTAGTCCGCAGCCCCAAGGTATGATTGGTTCCAGCACCCATCGCCAGCGTCTGATTTACATGGTGCAGGAATACCTAGGGGCAAGGTCAGACTTGGACACCTTTCCCATCGAAAATCCTCTGGCTTACTGGGTCTTGAGGATGGATCACTGGCCAGAGCTTGCACAGTATGCAATTGAGCTACTGGCCTTTCCTGCATCCAGCGTTCTTTCGGAACGCACCTTCAGTGCTGCTGGTGGCTTTGTTACCGATCACAGGGTGCGCCTGTCCACCGAATCAGTTGATCGACTGACCGAGATGAATCAGTCTTGGATCACCCACAGCTACCAAGCACCTGAAGCTGATGTAACCGAATAATTTTTTTTTAAATACCACATCCCTTCAAGACTGCCTATGGTGATGCTGAGTGACTGTCCTGTTATGTTGATTGTCTATCCTCTTCCTCTTCCGCTGATATGTTGGAAGAACATTTTTGGTTCTGGGTGATGCCAGCAGCCCAATTTTTCTGCCCCTGTTTAATAGGGGCGTTTAATTACAATTTTTGATGCAATGCTTTGCAGCAGGGCTAATTCCTGCAATAAAACTAGAGTATATGGGAGAGGTTGCAGTGTGGTGGCACCAGCACCAGTGCCTAAGGCCCAATTTTTCTGCCCCTGTTTAACAGGGGCGTTTAATTACAATTTTTGATGCAATGCTTTGCAGCAGGGCTAATTCCTGCAATAAAACTAGAGTATATGGCAGAGGTTGCAGTGTGGTGGCACCAGCACCAGTGCCTAAGGCTCAATTTTTCTGCCCCTGTTTAACAGGGGCGTTTAATTACAATTTTTGATGCAATGCTTTGCAGCAGGGCTAATTCCTGCAATAAAACTAGAGTATATGGCAGAGGTTGCAGTGTGGTGGCACCAGCACCAGTGCCTAAGGCCCAATTTTTCTGCCCCTGTTTAACAGGGGCGTTTAAGTACAATTTTTGATGCAATGCTTTGCAGCAGGGCTAATTCCTGCAATAAAACTAGAGTATATGGCAGAGGTTGCAGTGTGGTGGCACCAGCACCAGTGCCTAAGGCCCAATTTTTCTGCCCCTGTTTAACAGGGGCGTTTAATTACAATTTTTGATGCAATGCTTTGCAGCAGTGCTAATTCCTGCAATAAAACTAGAGTATATGGCAGAGGTTGCATTGTGGTGGCACCAGCACCAGTGCCTAAGGCCCAATTTTTCTGCCCCTGTTTAACAGGGGCGTTTAAGTACAATTTTTGATGCAATGCTTTGCAGCAGGGCTAATTCCTGCAATAAAACTAGAGTATATGGCAGAGGTTGCAGTGTGGTGGCACCAGCACCAGTGCCTAAGGCCCAATTTTTCTGCCCCTGTTTAACAGGGGCGTTTAAGTACAATTTTTGATGCAATGCTTTGCAGCAGGGCTAATTCCTGCAATAAAACTAGAGTATATGGCAGAGGTTGCAGTGTGGTGGCACCAGCACCAGTGCCTAAGGCCCAATTTTTCTGCCCCTGTTTAACAGGGGCGTTTAAGTACAATTTTTAATGCAATGCTTTGCAGCAGGGCTAATTCCAGCAAAAAAACTAGAGTATATGGAAGAGGTTGCAGTGTGGTGGCACCAGCAGCAGTGCCTAAGGCCAAATTGTTCTGCCCCTGTTTAACAGGGACATGTAATTACAATTCTTGATATAATATTTCACAGGAGGGCCCCTTCCTGTGCCCACCCAGAGTAACGGTGAGGACTTATAGTGTTGTGGCACCAGCACCACAACCACCAAAGGTCAATTTTTCTACCACTGTTCAACAATGGCATGTAATTACAATTCTTGATATAATCGTTCACAGCAGGGCGCTCCAGCGCCCACCAAGAGTCACTTTGAGGGCTTACAATGTTGTGGCAAAACCAACACCTTGTTCCGCCATTTCTGCAGAGCATCTAGGGCAGGCCCCTACTTTCAAACATCCAACTTACAAACATCTCCTACTTGCAAACGCAAGGAGACAGCAGCAAGTGAGATGAAAAAAGATGGACGACAAAACAAATTATACAGGGGTGATAACCCTTCCCTATGTTTTCCAAAAAGCTTAAAAATTGTTTTTTTGACTGGAGCTACACTTTAAAAATGTACCAGTTGAAAATTACAAACAGATTCAACTTAACACAAGAAACCTACACAGTCCCTGTCTTGTTTGCACCGCCTGTATACTGCTGTTCTGAGTATATAGGGCCTGGGGGCCACACGCATTTCCTTTTTTTAATATGGGTACAGGGTTCCCCTTAATATGCGTACAAGACCCAAATAGGCTGGTAATGGGCAGGGAGGGCTACCCATGCCATTTTTCTGAATGATTTTCAACCATATTGCAGGAACCAGATATAACATTAAAACCGCAAGCAGTTTTAAATGGTGTTATTTCCGTTTAATGTCATTTTGTGCAGGGACTGTTCTAAACATGGGAAACACATGGCACTTCACAGGCATACTACAGACACCCCCCAAGCACCATATTTAAAGGAATATTTCACTTTTTTTTTTCACTTTAATCGTCAGTAAAATCAGTGCTCCCGCCAAAACGGCCATTTTGAAAAACATTTTAGGCATTGACCCATGTCCCCTGGGGCAGGAGCCAGGTCCCCAAACCCTTTTTAGGACAGTATCTTGCATATTAGCCGTTAAAATTAGCACTTTCCATTTCGAATGTTCAAGTCCCATAGACTTCAATGGGGTTCTAATGTTCGTAACGAACGTGGGGTCCGTTCGAAAGTTCTGGTGCGAACCGAACCGGGGGGGTGTTCGGCTCATCCCTATTGCCAAGCAATTGAACAGGTGTACCTAACAAAGTGATGAGTGGATCTTCCCAATGAAGGACACAGACAGCAATAAGAGGTCATAGTCCTTCCCCATTGCATCCAAAATTAGAAACATTGGATAGTTATACTTTAAAGAGGAAGTTAAGCCTGATGGGTTTACTTCCTCTTTGTCTCCCTGCAAAGGTAAAGCATAATGGGCTACTGTCAAAAAATGTTACCCTGTGACACTGCGCTATCCAAATAAAAAAACAAAGCTGCTATCACAATCACAAGGATATAAAACAGTGAATCATTAACAAATATTAAATCATAGTGTAGCGCTAGAAAACAAACAAAAACAACCTAATACATAACAATATGTGATCAT
Source organism: Lithobates pipiens (assembly GCF_037356315.1). Taxonomy (NCBI): domain Eukaryota; kingdom Metazoa; phylum Chordata; class Amphibia; order Anura; family Ranidae; genus Lithobates; species Lithobates pipiens. The sequence goes on along the minus strand of NW_027507791.1, from coordinate 79,170,553 downwards.
AAAATATTTTAACCAATCATGAAACTCATATAATGTGCAAGGAATACACCTTAAGTGTATAATTCGTAAGTGTATATAAAAAAAGTCCAAAGAAAAAATAAAAGTCTCTGTATAAACGTTGATCAGATCCAAACGTGAGATAAAGGTCACCATCCACCTTCCTTAAATGAGACTAACATGCAGACACCATGTGGTATTCCCGTCACCTTTCAAGATAAAGGCTTACCAGATGTAATAGACCCACACGAATCTACATTCGGAGGATCACACAGGCTTGTGTACTCGTATACGAGATTTTAGACGTAAATTTTCCAGGAAAGTAGCGAATCAGACTGGATGTCTCGGCTAGTTGACAAATCCTTCAGCAGTAAAATCCAACTCAAATAGTATTGAACCCATACAAAGAGAAAATAGGGGCCACAATAGTGTAATTCCGTTTAAGAAAAAATTTTAATAAAAAAGTAATGAACTTACATGTAACCAAAGAATCAAGCGCTTAGTCAATAAAAACAGTGCTACAGCAGGAGTCCCGACGCGTTTCGTCCTCCAAAGACGTCATCTGGGGTGACACTCCACTGTAGCACACTCACTTTTATATCCCCCCTTTCAATCTGGGCGAAAATTCCATCTGCCTGTGTCACCGCATATTACTTCCGGTTTAAGATGGCGCCCGGCGTGCGTTCCACGCCTCGTTCCAATACTACAACAAAAATCTGCCAGCGTTTTACTGCCATAACCCATATGGAGTAAACCGATAAATAAAATCAGCTTTAATCCACCTAGAAAAACAAAATACTAAGGATATTCCCGTCGCACAAAAAACCTCATATCCGGGTCATAGCTGAAATAATAGCAGACGCCCAATAAGAGGACTGATCCCATAATGGGCGTATCTCATTGCATAACCAACCTCATATCCGGGTCATGGGTGAAATGATAGCACACGCCCTACATGGGAGACTAATCCCACAGTGGGCGTATCCCCGACTAGGGCGTGACGTTTCCAGACAGCGGCGCTGGAACGCAACGCCCACGGGAAGCGCCGACGCAGCCGGCGCACCTGACGCCGGAAGTGACGTGGAAGAGAATACGTCACCTCCGGTCAAAACACATCCGACATCGGGAGTGACTTGAAGGGAAATACGTCACCTACAGTCAACAACGGAGCACATATATATGTTCCGGAACGCACGGCTCGAGAGGCTGTGCGCTAATACACCCACCTATTCAAAGATGCAAAAGATACTAATACGAATAGACTCTGCACAAATAAAAATAAAAAATCCACATAAAAAATCTCTTTATTCAAAGTAAAAACTTTAAATCGAATAATACCTAGCAAATAATCGAGGGGTGCATTCACAAAGGACATGAATATATCACCCCCAAAAAATTTACTTTTTTTCCCTTCCTTTATATAAAAAAATCTAAACCAGCAATAGTGTACTATATGCTGGAATGTTCATCAAACCAATTAGCATTGACACATACGGCAGATGGAATTCTGTCCCAAAAAGATCTTTTTAAACATATTACATAAAAAGTATAAAAAAATATAAGCTAAAGTGAAACATTGACAATATACACATTAACCATCATTAATAAAAGCATTAATGTCCCACTCTATATTTAGGCCAAATGGAGAGTAGGATCGAATAGTATATATCCAGTAGGTCTCTAATCTGGAAACACCCCGAGTCATGGCACCCCCTCTCCAGGGGGGTGTGTATTTGTCAATAGCCAAAAACTGGGTACCCGTAGGGTCACTATTGTGACACTCCCTATAGTGTTTCGGGACAGTATGTTTAGAGACCTTACCCCTTATTAAAGCTATATGCTCACCTACTCTAATCGTAAACGTTCTTGTTGTCCTCCCCACATATTGTTTGCCGCATGGGCAAGTGATCAAATAAACCACATACTTGGTGCTACAAGTACAAAATGATTTTATAGTATATGTTTTGTTAGTTACTGTTGATGTAAACTCAGTTGTTTTTTGTCTTCCGGCTGTATTAAATTGGCAAACGCCACATTTTTTACAAGGATAAAAACCTGTTAGGTTATGAAAAAAAGATGGACGACAGGGTGGATTAATGACATTGGGAGCAATACGGCTCTGTAAAGAGGGCGCACCCCTAAAGAGTACTTTCGCTCGCTCGGGTAACCTAGAGCTAAGAACCGGATCACTTCTTAATACATCCCAATGTCTGTTTATAATGGTCTTGATTTGTTTGTGCTGTACTGAAAAAGATGTAAGCATAGACCATCTATAGGTATCATCCGATTCCTGGCGTGATTTCTCAGCGACCAGGCTTTCCCTATTAGTACCGATAACTTTCTGTATCTCTACATCAAGAACCTTAGCATCATATCCCTTATCCTCAAATTTTTGTTTAAGGGTTTCTGCCTGTGTCCTGAATGTATCCAGGTCTGTGCAATTCCTCCGCAGCCGTAAAAACTGGCTACGTGGTATCGAACTCAACCATGTTCTGTGATGACAGCTATCGAGGGGAATAAAACTATTCCTGTCCGTCGGTTTAAAATGCGTTTTAAACACAAATTTGTTATCTAATAACTCAATCTCTAAATCCAGAAAATTGATCCTAGAGAAACTCATTTCAAACGATAGTGAAATACCCCTGTCATTACAGTTCAAATTCCTAAAAAATTCAGTTAACGAATCCGGTGAACCACTCCATAGGAGGAGGATGTCCTCTATATACCTAGCCCACAGGACCAAAGAAGGGTTCTGTTGGGCATAGACGACATCCTCCTCCCACTTGGCCATAAATAGATTAGCAAGACTGGGGGCAAACTTAGCCCCCATGGCTACACCACGTTGTTGTAAATAATACTTATCGTTAAACCAAAAATAATTATGTTCCATAGCAAATTCTAGAAGTTCAATGAGATAATCACATTGGAATGGCGCCAAGGAATCTTCAAGATCCAAAAAATGCCGGACAGCCTCTATACCCATCCCCTGGGGTATGCAAGTATAGAGGGACGCTACATCAGCTGTAGCCAAAAGACATTGCTCATGAAGTACTAAGTCTTCAAGTCTCCTAATTGTAGCACCAGTATCTTTAAGATAAGAGGGGGTTTTCTTAACAAGAGGTTGCAAATAAAAATCTATGTAACGGCCTATACGTGAAGTGACCGAATTAATGCCACTCACTATGGGCCTACCAGGGGGGCTCACCAAATCTTTATGGATCTTCGGTAAGTAATAAATTACGGGAATACGTGTGGAAATGGGAACCAAAAAATTTTTTTCTTTATTATTCAAAATTTTTTGATCATGGCCTCTCTTAATAAGATCTATAAGTTTTTTTTTATATGTAATCGTGGGATTATTGGCAAGTTGCTTATAAGTACCTGGCTCACCCAAAATCCTATGCATTTCCATTTCGTACTGTTCCCTGTCCAAAATCACGACTCCCCCACCCTTGTCCGCTGGACGAATAACTACGTCTTTTTGTTCACATAAAGATTTAAAACCATTTACTGAAAAAGTGGTTCTGTTAATGCTTTTGGTGGGGAGTCTGTCCAAATCCTTTAATACTAAATCCTTAAATATTTTAACAGCTGGAACCGTAGATACAGGGGGTACAAATAAAGACGGGTTAGCCAACCCTGAATGTACTGTTCCCGATGTGGCCGCTAAATAATCTGTTCTGAAGGGATTGGTTGTCAAATACCGCTGAATATTAATCTTTCTAATGAATTTGTGTATATCAATAAAAGTATTGAATTTGTTGAGTTTTTTCGGGGGTGCATATTTTAATCCCTTATCAAGTACTGACAGTTCGGCATGAGAAAAAGATTTCTTGCTTAAATTAAACACACCCTGTCCTACTAAACCCGCCTTCTTTTTCCTCCTTTGTACTCGCTCTCCGCCTCTACACCCTCTCTTGGGTCTTGATCCCTTTTTCGGATATGTGGATCCTCGCGAAAATCCTGACTCCTATAGTTAGTATTAGGTGGATTATACCCAGGTGGTACATAGGCATTATTCTTAATGTCTGGATCACGTAATTCTCTCAATGGGGAGAACCTATTATATGTAGGAACCAAAGCAGTATTATAGTATTGCGGTCCACCATAATGGGGGTTGGGGGGAGCACGTCTAGGTGATGGAGAATAATAAGAGGAATCATTATACTCCCTATAATGGTGAGCATCATGATTATATGGACGTCCTCTGTTAAAACCTCTACCCCCTCTTTTTCCTCGATTGTTACCTCTTCCTCTCTGGGGATTGTTGGGGGTATAGGGGGTATAATGATGTACCCTCTGTTGGGAAGGGGGCGGACCATCACACATCCCACTCTGTGCAACTTCACTATAAGACATAGGGGGCAAGACAACCCTCTGAGAGGCACTAGGACCTCCGGATTGAGAACCATTAATAGGTTGTGCATCTACGGCGGGTGTATTCTGAACCGATTTCTGCCAACCGAAGACAGTACCCGTTTTATAATCATTAACATCTCTTGAGTACTTTTTATGTTTCTTATATTTTTGTTCCCTGTCTTCTTTCTCCAGATGGTTTAACAAATTGGCAGAGAGAGAGTTATATTCCGGGGTGTCTTTAAATATCATCAGTTTATCTTTAATTTCTTTGATTTCTTTATCCAACAAGGCCATTTTACTGTTCTTCCTTAAAATCAAAAAACTCAACAAATTAATTCCTGCCTCATTGAAGTATTTAAACCAGATATCAAAATCCGTTTCACCCTGTTGGGGGTTTACATCCCACCTTAAGCTTCTAGGGACCATATGTTCTGCAATGTATTGTTGCAGGAACACAAGATCCCACTGTAGGTGAAGTTCGGACGTCATGATATTTTTAAGTCTCATAAACATCCCACCCACCTCGGTGTTACTACCCGTAGCAACAAATACACCATCTGTGTTAACTTTGTGCGAAGCACGATATTCAAAGATATCCATACCCACAGTGAAGTGTGTAAAAAAAGGAGGATTGCCGCAATGTGTATATCCAAACAATATATAGTCAAAAAATGTTACCCTGTGACACTGCGCTATCCAAATAAAAAAACAAAGCTGCTATCACAATCACAAGGATATAAAACAGTGAATCATTAACAAATATTAAATCATAGTGTAGCGCTAGAAAACAAACAAAAACAACCTAATACATAACAATATGTGATCATAAAATATTTTAACCAATCATGAAACTCATATAATGTGCAAGGAATACACCTTAAGTGTATAATTCGTAAGTGTATATAAAAAAAGTCCAAAGAAAAAATAAAAGTCTCTGTATAAACGTTGATCAGATCCAAACGTGAGATAAAGGTCACCATCCACCTTCCTTAAATGAGACTAACATGCAGACACCATGTGGTATTCCCGTCACCTTTCAAGATAAAGGCTTACCAGATGTAATAGACCCACACGAATCTACATTCGGAGGATCACACAGGCTTGTGTACTCGTATACGAGATTTTAGACGTAAATTTTCCAGGAAAGTAGCGAATCAGACTGGATGTCTCGGCTAGTTGACAAATCCTTCAGCAGTAAAATCCAACTCAAATAGTATTGAACCCATACAAAGAGAAAATAGGGGCCACAATAGTGTAATTCCGTTTAAGAAAAAAATTTAATAAAAAAGTAATGAACTTACATGTAACCAAAGAATCAAGCGCTTAGTCAATAAAAACAGTGCTACAGCAGGAGTCCCGACGCGTTTCGTCCTCCAAAGACGTCATCTGGGGTGACACTCCACTGTAGCACACTCACTTTTGTGGGTCCGTTCGAAAGTTCTGGTGCGAACCGAACCGGGGGGTGTTCGGCTCATCCCTATTGCCAAGCAATTGAACAGGTGTACCTAACAAAGTGATGAGTGGATCTTCCCAATGAAGGACACAGACAGCAATAAGAGGTCATAGTCCTTCCCCATTGCATCCAAAATTAGAAACATTGGATAGTTATACTTTAAAGAGGAAGTTAAGCCTGATGGGTTTACTTCCTCTTTGTCTCCCTGCAAAGGTAAAGCATAATGGGCTACTGTGCATCGCATAGTAGCCCATTATGTATCACAAGAGCCAGCGATGTCACCTCTGTCCCCTGTAGCACGGAGCGTCCATCTTCTTCCGGGTATCGCTGCTCTGGCCTGTCTTTTTGTAAATGTCTCCTAAACCGTATAGGTTTAGGAGATATTTCTTGGACCTACAGGTAAGCCTTAATCTAGGCTTACCTGTAGGTCAAAGTGATTTGTAAGGGTTTACAACCACTCTAACTTTATACAGACCAGCATTGTCCTAAAACTACATAATGAGGAATGCGCAGACTGTCCTTGAAAGAGTTCTGTAGGCATTGATAATCAACTTTAATTTTTGTTTACGTTCACACAGGCAACCGGGAGCGGTATAAACAAGCAGTTGAGCCACGTTTTTATAATGGTGCCTGGATGGAGTCGTACATATTGCCGCAGCCACAATGCTTTGCGGTGCTGCAAACAATATATAGCATGTTGCATTGGGCAGGCAGTACCATCACCAAACGTGACCCATGCAGGTGAATTGGGCCACATCGCAATGCCGATCCAAAATCATAGCTCACAGTTGACGAGTAGTATTTCAATAGAAAATCTATTTTGTTAAAAAAAATGGCTATTCTTGAGGTGTCAGGATCCAAAGCGTATTGATTTTCAGGGGAAGAGTATAGTTGGTCACACATGTGAACAAGCTACAAAAGCATTTTAGTATAAAATATTTTTCATCCAGTGTTTGTTCTGTTATACCCTTAACCACTTGCTTACTGGGCACTTAACCCCCCCCCCCCCCCCCCCTCCTGCCCAGACCAATTTTCACCTTTCAGCGCTGATGCACTTTGAATGACAATTGCGTGGTCATACAACACTGTACACAAATTAAATTTTTATCATTTTTTTCCCCACAAATAGAACTTTCTTTTGGTGGTATTTAACCACTTCAATACTGGGCACTTAAACACCTTTCTGCCCAGACCAATTTTGAGCTTTCAGCGCTGTCGCACTTTGAGTGACAATTGCGTGGTCATGCTACACTGTACCCAAATGACATTTTTATAATTTTTTTCCCACAAATAGAGCTTTCTTTTGGTGGTATTTGATCACCTCTGCGGTTTTCATTTTTTGCTAAACAAATAAAAAAATACCGAAAATTTTGAAAAAAAAATGTTTTTTTTTGTTTCAGTTTCAAAACTTTGTAAATAAGTAAGTTTTCTCCTTCACTGATGGGCACTGATGGGGTTACACTGATGGGCAATGATAAGGTGGCACTGATGGGCACCGATGAGGTGGCCCCAATGAAGTGGCACTGATGAGGTGGCATTGATAGACACTGATATGTGGCACTGATAGGCGGCACTGATGGGCACTGATGGGTGGCACTGATGGGCGACACGGATGGGCACTGATAGGTGGCACAAATGGGCACTTATAGCTGGCACAGATTGACATGGATGGGCAGCACAGATGGGCATGGATAGGCGGCACAGGTGGGCATGGGTAGGCGGCACAGATGTGCATGGGTAGGCGGCACAGATGGGCATGGATGGGCACTGATAGGTGGCACGGATGGGCACTGATAGGCGGCACAGATGGGAACTGATAGGCAACATTGTATTATAATATACTGTACTAATGGATGCCAATCAGTGATGCCCATTGTGGGCACTGATTGGCATCCATTGTGGCACTGACTGGAATCCCTGGTGGTCTAGGGTGGCATACCTTGTCCTGGGCATCCCTGGTGGTCTGGTGGCGTCCCTGGTGGTCCAGTGTGGGCATCCTCGGGGGGGCTGCGCTGATAATCGATCAGCACAGACCCCCTCCATCAGAAGAGCAGCCGATCGCGAGTGAGGAAAAGCCGATCACCGGCTCTTCCTATTTACACTGTGATCAGCCGTGATTGGACACGGATGATCATGTGGTAAAGAGTCTCCGTCGGAGACTCTTTACCGAGATCGTAGTTGCAGGGTGTCAGACTGACACCCCGCAACAATGATCGCCGTGATGCGCGCCCCCGGGAGCGCGCAGCAGCTCAAAATCCTGATCACGTCATATGACGTCCGGTCAGGATTTTGAAACCATTTTGCCACCGTCATTTTGTTATAGGGCGGGCGGCAAGTGGTTAATCACAGCTGAGATTTTTATCTTTTGCTAAACAAACCAAAAAATTAAAAATTTTGGAAATATAATATATCATGTTTCATAGTTTGTTATAAAATTTTGCAAACAGGTAGTTTTTCTCCTTCATTGATATGTGCTGATGAGGCGGCACTGGTGGGCACTGATAGGCACAGTTAAGACGGCACTGATAGGCACAGATAAGGCTGAACTGATGGGCACAGATAAGGCGGCACTAATGGTCACTGATAAGATGGCACTGATGGGTGGCACTGATATGTACCACTGATAGATGGCACTGACAGGTACTGATAGGTGGCACTGATGGGCACCTGTAGGTGAAACTGATGGGTACTGATAGGTGGCACTGATGTACAGCACTGTTAATGAGGCACTGATTGTGGACACTGATAGGTGGCACTGTGGGCGCTGATAGGTGGTACTGTGGGCACTGATGGGTGGCACTGTGGGCACTGATGGGTGGCGTTGGTGGGCACTGGTAGGCAGCACTGTTGTGTACTGTTGATGGCACTGTCAGGTGGCATAGGCACTGAGGAGCTGGTGGCAGCTCTCTGTGTTCAGGACTGATGTCCCTCTCATGGCCGCCGGTGATCGCCTTTTTTTTTCTCCTCACACTGTCAGCGCAAGAAGAAAAAATTTCCAATTACCGGCTCTGTTAGCATCTCTGTTAGCATCACATGATCAGCTGTGATTGGCTAGCAGCTGATCACGTGGTAAGGGGTCGGGATCGACCGCTTACTACAATCTGTGATCCAGCGAGTCTCATAGACTCGCTAATCACAGAGTGCGCCGAGCGCACCCTGCAGGGGGCGCGCATGCTGCTCAGGTGAGGGAGGACGTCAATAGACATCCTACCGGCAAAGCAGGTTGGCGCTGTAGCTGTCATTCAGCTATAGCACGGATCTGAACAGGTTAAATTAGAAAAGTCTCTGAAGGTTTTAATAAATCATTTTTTTACTTGCACTTAGTCCATTCATGTTTCCCTGTAGATAGAACTGAAACTCTACAGACATCATCTCATAAATTGCTTATGCCTCTAATCTAATAATATCTCCAATGCACGTCATTTTATTGATATATTGTATTTTCTTACTCAGCAATTTTGGGTTCCTTTTCAGAGTTGGGATCATATTACAAAATGTAACTGCATCTATGTAACAGAGAAAAAGTACATTGAAAAGAATGATGAGAACTGGTAACATCATCCTTATCATTATGTAAAGATGACCAATAAACAAAGATTAACAAGATATGTTACAGAGAATCCATACTCAAAAAGACCAAATTTGATATCTAATAAGGCATATGTATAAAGGTTCTCTAAAGCTAAATAGTACTCCACCCTATCTTGCCTCTGTACACTGCCATTCACATGAGATTTAAGGCTCATGCACACAGGTGGCAGGATCTACCACTCCTCTGGAAAGTGATTCTTGGTGGAGGATCCTTGGTGGATAGCTTTTTCAGAGGCAGTTTAGAAACAGTTTTATCACCCCCTGGCTGCACATAAGAACTTAGCCTTAGAGCATCTTACTACAATTGCTGATATCACTACACAGCTGCTGTCGTTCTCCTTGCTGGAGAGGAAGCCACACTTGAAAACCTTCAGTGAAAGCACCTCCCTTCTGCTTTATTCATGCTATGGATCTGTTTTTTTTTTACTTTTCCTTCTGCTTCTTGAATCTTGATCATTACCCCATTAGTCATAACATCATCAGATCTCCAATCTACAGGTCTGAGTGAACAATGGTACCACTGCAGCACTGAAAACTAAAGCACTGTTATCATCCCTGTCCAAATTCTCCTACCATCAACTATAGAGAATCTCCCCTTATGTTATAGTGAAGAGAAAAATGGGGGTGTTTTGTAGTTTAACAGGGAAGACCTCAAGCAGGGCTGTTAACACTACTTGGGATTTGTATGCAGGTAATGTAGCCCTGTCAGCTCACACTGATCATCAGGTCTATTTAGTGGCCATAAAACAATATTTTTCTGATTGAGGTTGTTCAGGAAAATACAGCATTAGGACCAATAGATGGAGCCGAGGATCATAGAAAATTAGCATATTAGACATGTAGCACCCTCTAGTGTGCTACTAGTGTGAATGCAGGGAAATATATGTTGGCTCATGCTTAAACCTGTGAGCCTTAATTGGCTCATGGGTTTACTTCAGGTCAGGACTGTTACTCATGCAGTCAACTTTCTGATACCTCCCCTTGGTTCTGGAAAGTTGGAGAACGTTATCAAAGCTGGAGGGTGGAGGCTAGAGGGTTTGGTTGTCCTGCATACTCAGAGGAGCTTGGCCAATCCCCATGTGTTGCCCCTGGCAGAGTGGTTGGGCTAGCCCTTAAGTATGGATGAGTCATGCTGGTAGGGAGATTCTGGAGGAAGATGGAGATGGAGTGCTGAGGGGACTGTCGGTGGCCCTTGAGGCAAACCCCCTAGTCTGGGGGAGGGGGGCGATTTGACTCGGGCTGGGGCTCAGGCTGGCCTGGGACGATCCTGACAACAGAAGCAGTTTGGAGGGAGTCTTCCCTGAGAGGCAGCGGGAGCAAGGAGGACAGTGTGAGTGCTGCAGCACGGTCAGGGACTTGCAAGGGGAGAGACTGCCGTGCGTACTGTGTGCTTAAATCTTCCCTAATCTTGCCCTGGGAGATCTCTGGAGCAGTTGGGTAGACTGGTGAAGAGTCAGTCGAGTAGACTGGTGAGGGAGCAGCCAGATGGGCTGGCATTTCCTGCAGTGGGTAGTATTGGGATCAGTGTCTACAAAAGGAGTTGGAGGTACACCAGGAGTTCCTAATCCATAAGGGGCTGTTGCATATTTTCATTTAAAGACTGTCAGGAATGAAGAAGCAAATCAGAAGTTGTACATAGGGAGGAAGTTGTCCCTGGTTTTTGTTGCTATCAAGTTGGGCATCCTATAATTCCTATTACCCAAGTTGATATCCCTAATAAAAATATAAAAAACCAAACCCAAAGAATTATTCTTATGTCTGTAAGAAAACTGGAAAATGTTATCTGCTTGGCTGTGTAGAAGTGGGGAACCTAGTCAGTAGGGATGAGCTTTGAGTTTGAGTCGAACTCATGTTCGACTCGAACATTGCCTGTTCGCCTGTTCACTGAACAGCGAATAATTCGTGGCAAATTCGAAAAGCCGTGGAACACTCTGTAAAAGTCTATGGGAGAAATCTAAAGTGCTAAATTTAAAGGCCCTGCCCCCTCTGATGTAACGGAAACCTGTGTTACATCAGAGGTGGCGGGGTCACCCGTACGTCACTGGGGAAGCCCGGCTTTCCCCTTGCGTTAGAGGAGGGCGGGGTCAGGTGACGGGTGGCCCCTCCCTCCTCAGTTAAGAAGTGTCAGGCTGCCGGGATTCCCGCAGTGTCTCCGGTGGAGACAGGATGGATGAGCTGCGCTGGAGGGAGAGATCACCCATCGCTGGATCAGATCACCCATCGCTGGAGCCCGGAGAGATGATCAGCCATCCATGGATAGCAAGAGTGGATTACCACCGCTGGAATATTTATTTATTTTTTTAATAAAGGAATTTTGCAACGGTGTGTGTGTGTTTTTTAACAATTTTTTACACTTTCTTTGAGAAATGGTAGGCCCTTACCATTTCAAACGGGGGGCGGGATCTGGGGGTCCCCTTGTTAAAGGGGGTTTCCAGATTCTGATAAGCTCCCCACCTGCAGACCCCCACAACCACCGGCCAGGGTTGTGGGGATGAGGCCCTTGTCCTCATCAACATGGGGACAAGGTGCTTTGGGAGGAACCAAAAGCATCCTCCCAATGTTGAGGGCATGTGGCCTGGTACGGTTCAGGAGGGGAGGCACTCTCTCGCCCCCCCTCTTTTCCTGCGGCCTGTCAGGTTGTGTGCTCGGATAAAGGGTCTGGTATGGATATTTGGGGGGGACCCCACATCATTTTTTTTTTATTTGACGCAGGGTTCCCCTTAATATCCATACCAGACCTGAAGGGCCTGGTAACTGAATTTGGGGTAACCCCATGCTTTTTTTTTTCAATGACTTTCAATGACTGTTATCTGTATTACGGGGAGCCGACAATTCATTATAGCCGCGAGTGATTTTAAATGACTTTTTTTCTACAGAAATTACACTTTGTGCAGGGACAGTTCTAAGCACGGGAAACATGCGCCCCTTCACAGGCATACTGTAGACACTCCCCAGGTACGAAATTTAAAGGAATATTACACTTTTATTATTTCACTTTAAGCATTATTAAAATCACTGCTCCCGAAAAAACATCAGTTTTTAAAACTTTTTTTGCATTGATACATGTCCCCTGGGGCAGGACCCAGGTCCCCAAACACTTTTTAAGACAATAACTTGCATATTAGCCTTTAAAATTAGCACCTTTGATTTTGAAAGTTTGAGTCTCATAGACTTTAATAAGGTTCTAAAGTTCACACAAAGTTTAGGTCTGTTCGCAGGTTCTGGGGTGAACCGAACCGGGGGGTGTTCGGCTCATCCTTACTAGTCAGCTGTAACCCCTACAGAGGTATGCTACAGACGCACTACAGGGATTATTTGCTTAATGTTAATATACAAGTAAAACCTTAACTATACATCTTTGCATTGATTTTCAACAATAGATTTTATGATGTTACTGAAGACTTTGAAATAATTTGTGCTCCACGGTCCATGTCATATGGATGCGTTTGGACTGCTGTAACAGTTCAGACTAAATCTGCATTATGTTCTTTCCTATGTCAGAGTAAGCAAATGCTTAAGTAGGTAAAAAAGTCATGTGGATTGTAGGGGAGACACAGGTACCTAAAGCTGGCCATACACCAGTAAAACTTTGTTCAAACAATCATATGTAAATTCAGAAAAAATGTTCATCAGCACATTCAATACTGGCATTATAAACTCAACAAAATTTCAACCCTGTGTTTCATTTCAGGATTGGTTACTTGTAAAATCCTTCTTTCTGGGTACATCATGGTACACACCTCATTTTCATAACATAAGGGTTATTCTAGCACCTTCATGTGATTGGACATTAGCAAAAAAAGGAAATACACAAGCCATGAACCAACAGCAAGAGTGATGGGATTTCTGTGTCCAATGATGTCCTCAAAGAAAAGGATTTTAGGATTTTACAGGTAACCAAATATCTGACTTTCTTTTTCATACATCCTGGGACACAGAGCATCTTCATATTTATAATGACAGGGACATCTCATGAAATGAGGGGAAGGTACACAGCAATTAACTACCATCCACCATTCCTAAAAAGGTAATAACCTCAAAAGCAGCCTGCAAGAGATGGTGACTGAAAGAAGAATCATCAGCGGCACAAACATCCACTTGATAAAATTTAGTAAATGTATGACCCAAAGCCCAGGGAGCAGCTTTGCAAACCCGAGCTACTGAAGTTTAATGATGAATAGTACAGGAAGTACAGGAAGTCTCAACACTCCTAGTAGAATAAGCTTTCAGAAAAGGTGACATCTCACCCATTAAGACATAAGCCTGAAAATTCAACATTTCCGGATCCATTGAGAAATGGAAGATTTAGAAGCTGCCTGACTCTTCTTTGGGCTGTCGGGAAGCTCAAAGAGGAAATTTGATTGCCGAATAGAAAAGGTTGAGTTTAGGTAACACTTGAGGGCATGAACCACATTCAAAGCGTGCAAAACCTTGTCCGCTGCCATCTGTGGATTTGAACAGAAGGACTATGGTATAATAACCTGGTTAAGATGGGACGAAAAGAAAACACCTTAGGCAAAAAGGATGGCTGGGGCCACAAAACCACCTTGTTCCAATGGAGTATCAGGAACAGCTCCTTACAGGAAAGAGCAGCCAATTCTGAATCTCTGCAAGCTGAAGTATTCATAACCAGAAAGAGAACCTTCAAATCAGAAGGACTAAAGGAGCATTCCAAATACGTTCAAATGGAGATTTGTGCAAAACAGAAAATACCAGGTTCCACAGCATCAACTGAGTTTTAACTGGTGCAACACCTTGAATAAAAGCTCACACCAAAGAATTGGAGCAATTTGTCTCTGAAAAAGAATTGCCAAGGCCAAAACTTGACCTTTGACTGTACTCAATGCCAGCTTCTGATCTACTTCTTAAATGAAGGAAAGCCACAATCAAGGCCAGCCTTTGACCATACTTAAGGCCAGCTTCCGATCTACTCCCGATTGAAGGAAGGCCAGACACAAGCGAAAAAAATTGGAACATGAGCTAAAGGGGAAGGGTTATATCTGGGAGGCAACTTTCTGTGTTTACTTTGCTGCCAGTGTCCAGTCACTTGAAGGTGCCAGTATAACCATGTCATTATTTATATGAAGATGTACTGTGTGCCTGGATATATGAAAAAATAGTTATTTTTCCCAAACGAAAACCACATTCACAGTTAGAGTTGTGTTTGTTTCTTCTTAGATTTTAATGGTCATTATAGTCCAAAATTGTTATTGATTTGACCCCATTAACTATTAAAAATTTGAATTAACATTCCCAAAACCATTTTTTTCAAACAACATTCTACTGGTGTATAGTGCTGGCTCCTGAAGAGCATGCGCTATATTTTTTTTGAAAGTTAAGGTTACACCTGAACTGCAGTTTAGTTTGGGTACAATTGTTCTAAATTTGGACTTCAGCATCAGTCTGACTGGACTATAGGATGTTCAGCCTGGCCACAAGGGGCACTGTCTTTTCTGGTAGGCATGAAACTACAGTCTGGTTGGGCGCTTTAAGTTTACTCTCTCTCGGAGCCCCCCCAGTGGGAGTGTCTGTCTTGCTGTGCTTTCTGGGAGAGGGTACTTAAGATGCGGATGTCACGTGGTTCGGGGTTCCGGTCCAGAAGTATGTTCTGACTCCATGGTCCTGGTCCTCCTGACCAGACCCCAGGAAGGCTATGGACTGGGGTGCGGATCCACCCGACTTATTGTCTCGGGCTGGCTAGCCCGAGTCAGGGAAACTAAAGAAGGATTCCCGAGGTTGTCTGGTGCCTTCTCCGGTAGTTGGAGAGGCCCAGTAACTTCGTAGCTATCCAGGGGAGGACTCTTCAGAAGAAGGCCACGTACGGGTTGGCTTCTTAGCAAGAGCCTGGTGGGGCTGAAGTGAAGTGAAGTGAATCCACTCTCATGTGTATCGCCAAGCTGGCTGAAAGATCCAGGTATCACACGAATGTTCTACAAGTTTTAGTTTCCTGAATGTTCTACAACACCGTCTGTGGCAGAGACGTATTCCTGTATGTTCTACAAAAACGTCTGTGACAGAGACTTGTTTCTGAGTTAAGCACCTTGTTGGCTGCTAGGCCTTGTGAGAGAGGGACTATCCAACTTGAGTGAACATCCAGTTGTGAATGGCTATTCTCTGGATTTAGTCAAAGTAAGCAAGTCCTTCATTATTGACTTTGACATTAAGAGTACCTGAGCTTCCTTCCTAGCCCTCTGATCCTATTTTAAGAGACTGTTTGTAGTCTATGTTTTTGCAAATAAAAATCCCTTTGTGCGGATCTGTCGTCAGTCTCTAAAGTTACTGGGCCATCTACCACAGGAAACCCCTAGACACAAATCGAGGAGAAGAAGGTAATGGTAAGCCCAATCAAACCAGCAGCTCCTTCGGGGGTTAGTGCTACAGGTGTATGGCCACAAATATACTACATAGCTGTTCACCTTACATATTCTTTACTGAACTCTGGTTTTATCTGGAGTTCTTCCATGTTTATCTTGCGTTTCACTTTCAAACGGCACCATCAGGAAATACAATAGTGTTTCTGTCGAGTTGTTTGATGAAAATGATTATTATATAAAAGGAGCAGTGTGTGTAGGATGTGGATTGGGATGTTGTCCCATCATGTTTGGTACAAGAGTGCAGTTTTGGCTAATACATGGGGGATAAAGTGCTTTTCCAACACGTTACTTAATAAAATAATAGAAAGTCATGAAGAGCTAATGCAAAGACCTTTCAGAAACATGTTGTGACAAAAACTCAAGGAAGGAATTTAGTGAATAAAAACCTTAGATTGTGTTCACATCTCATCCACAATGGGTGAAAACGTCATTCTCAGCTATGAGAGTCCTGTCTGCTAAGAGGTAAATGACAAAAATGGCTATAGAGTGTGTACAAGTGGGGAATTTAACATTAATTTGGCGAATCCTGTTGGGTTCATTGTTGTCAATCAAATGTCAATTCAAATGTTTTACTAAGTATAACTAAAATAGTTATAGTTACCCCCGGAGCTGTGCAATAAACTATTTTTACCCTGTGTTGTGTTTTTTTTTGTACTTTTTTTCACAGGTGAATGGGTAGGGGTACATTGTACCCCATACTCGTTCACATAGGGTGGGGGGCCGGTATCCGGGGGCCCCCTTTTAAATGGAGCTCCCGGATTCCGATAAGCCCCCTGCCCGCAGACCCCGACAACCAACGGCCAGGGTTGTCGGGAAGAGGCCCTTGTCCTCATCAACATGGGGACAAGGTGCTTTGGGGTGGGGGGGCCGCGCGGCCCCCCCTTCCCCAAGGCACCCCCCCATGTTGAGGGCACGCGGCCTGGTACGGCTCAGGAGGGGGGGGTGCTCGCTCACCCCCCCCCTTTCCTGGCTGGCCGGGTAGCGTGCTCGGACAAGGGTCTGATGTGGACCTGGGGGGACCCTCACGCCGATTTTTTTTTTGCGTTGGGGTTCCCCTTTAAGTCCATACCAGGTGGCGGGGTCAGCGACGTCTCCTTCGCGGGCTCCGCCTACCTGGAGACCCGCTCAAAATGAGCGGACTTTTCTCCGGGCGGGAAAAGTCCGTTCATTTCAAAAGTACGGTGGACTGGCATACGCACGGCCGGATTGTCCGCCGAAATGCGAGTCCGACGGGAAGATTGGAGTGCAAAACTACTTTCTAAGTCCGCTGTACTTTCAGGTAAAAAAAGTCTGCCGGAGGCTACACACGGGGGGATTGTCCGGCGGACTTGAGTTTGCCGGACTTTTCCACCCGATTGTTTGATCGTGTGTACGCGGCATTAGAATAAGAGGCAGATGAAGCCTCCACCAATCTACATGTAATATCCCACCCCCATTGTGCTTAAAGTGGAAGGCCACCCTGAAAACAAAATAATTGTAAAAATTACAAAAAAATCTAAAAAAAAAAAAATGAAAAAAAATTTTTTTTTTCACTTACCAGAAATGCCTGTTGCTAGGCACATAATCCTAATCTTCCTCTTCCTCCTCCGCGGAGATCTTCTGTCTTCTCTCTTCGTAGTGGCGTCTTCTGGGTAATGGGTCGCGCTGTGTTCTGGGAACTGTGTGTTCCAGAACACAGCGCGTCCCATTCAGAAAGCGCTGCGGGACTCGCGCATGCGCAGTAGCTGCGGGACTCGCGCATGCGCAGTAGGAAACGGGCGGTGAAGCCATAAGGCTCCACTGCCTGTTTCCCTTAGAGGGAATGGCGGCGCCGGGACCCGAGAGCCGAGGGACGGGTCGGCCTCGGGCGGCCGACATCGCGTGCGCCCTGGACAGGTAAGTGTGTTTATTAAGTCAGCAGCTGCAGTGTTTGCTGCTGCTGACTTTTTTTTTTTTTTAAACGGCCCTCCTCTTTAAGTGGTTAGTGGGTATAGATGTCTTCCCCTAGTAAAAGCACCTTCAACAGTTCACAAAAACACTGGCTAGGCACATATTTAACCCTTTGATCGCCCCTGATGTTTAACACCTTCCCAGCCAGTGTCATTAGTACAGTGACAGCACCTATTTTTAGCACTGATCATTGTGTTAGTGCCACTGGTCCCCAAAAAGTGTCAGTTGGTATCCCAATGTCCGCCGCAATGTTGCAGTCTTGCTATAAGTCGCTGATCACTGCCATTACTAGTAAAAAATTAAAAAATATATACAATATTTTTCCGCTTGACGCTTGAGAGGGGATATGATTTCAATTTATAAATACCGTACTGGTGACCCCACAATATGGATAAAACTTTTTCACGGAAGGGAGCATAACAAGATACGTGGCCACTCATTAAAGAAGAAAAGAGGTTTAACCTTAGACTACGTAGAGCAGTGGTCATCAACCCTGTTGTCATGGCCCACTAACAGGCCAGGTTTGCAAGATAACTGAAATAGATCACAAGTGATATCATTTGCTGCTCAGTGACTGCAGTGTTCTAGTCCGCATCTCTCCAAGGTAATACATAAAACCTGGCCTGTTAGTGGGCCCAGAGGACAGGGTTGATGACCATTGACATAGAGGGTTCTTTACTGTAAAAGCAGCAAAGATGTGGAATTCCCTTCCACAGGCGGTGGTCTCAGCGGGGAGCATCGATAGTTTCAAAAAACTATTAGATAAGCAGCTGAATGACCACAACATACAGGGATATACAATGTAACACTGACGTATAATCACACACATAGGTTGGACTTGATGGACTTCTGTCTTTTTTCAAACCTCACCTACAATGTAACTATGTAATAGTTTGTAAATAGTTTATAACTTTTGCGCCAACCATTCAATATACACTTATACACTCCAAAATATGTAGCAGAATACAGATTGGTCTAAATTTATGAAGAAGTTTGATTAAAAAAAAAATAAAAAAAATTATTGGATGTGTTTTATAGCAGATAGTATAAAATCTTGTTTTTTTTTTTTTTTTTTTTTTTAAATTGTCGCCATTTTTTTGTTTATAGCGCAAAAAATAAAAAACACAGAGGTGATTAAATACCACCAAAAAAAGCCCAATTTGTGTAAAAAAAAGTCATACATTTTATTTGGGTACAGTGTCACACGACCACATAATTGTCAGTTAAATTAATGCAGTACCGTATCGCAAAAAAAATGCCCTGGTCATGAAGGTGGGGTAAATCTTCCAGAGGTCAAGTGGTTAAAAGGGACATTTTTCACACTAAGGCCATAAAGCAACTTGACAACAATCTTGGTGTAGACACATATGTAAAATTGAGTGGAACAGTTTAAGTTTTACTGCAGAAGGTTGACTCTGCTGTGCAAAATCACATTATTGTACGTGATCTCACGAGGCCCGGCTAGCGGGCGCACACGCGCATGGCCGCCGCGAGCTCCGTGAGTCCGACTGCGGGATACCCACGATCGCCTCACGGAAAGGAAGAATGGGGAGATGCTAATGTAAACAAGCATTTCCCCATTCTGCCTAGTGCTCCCTGTAATTGGGAGCGGTGATCAGTGATGTGTCACACACAGCCCCTCCCCCTCACAGTTAGAATCACTCCCTAGGACACACTTAACCCCATGCAGCGCCCCCTCCTGGTTAACCCCCTTCACTGCAAGTCACATTTACACAGTAATCAATGCATTTTTAATCGCACTGATCGCTGTATAAATGTGAATGGTCCCAAAATAAAAATTGCTGATCGCTGTCATTACTAGTAAAAAAAAAAAAATCAATAAAAATGCCATAAAACTATCCCCTATTTTGTAGATGCTATAACTTTTGCACAAACCAATCAATAAACGCTTATTGCGATTTTTTTAACAAAAATATGTAGAAGAATACGTATCGGCCTAAACTGAGGAAAAAAAATGTTTTTTTATATATTTTTTTGGGCATATTTATTATAGCAAAAAGTAAAAAATAATGAGTTTTTTTTCTAAATTTACGCCTTTTTTTTGTTTATAACGCAAAAAATAAATACCGCAGAGGTGATCAAATACCACCAAAAGAAAGCTCTATTTGTGGGGAACAAAGGACGTCAATTTTGTTTGGGAGCCACGTCGCACGACCGCGCAATTGTCAGTTAAAGCGACACAGCGTCGAATTGCGAAAAGTGCTCTGGTCTTTGGCCAGCCAAATGCTGAAGTGGTGAAATGTATTATTTTTCAGGGATACAAGTAAGTCTTTACCATTAGGGAGCAGCCATTTTTGTTTTGTTTAGCATGCCTATGACTATATATAGAAGCATGTGAACAATTCTGTTTGACACATAATAGCAATACTTGCCGAATATCCTGTTGGCTTCTCAAGAACGGTACATTCGTGCACCCAGTCCATCAAAGCTGAGCTGCCAAAGATCCCGTGTAGCAAAAAAAAAAAAAAGAGGAAATTCTTATCCCTCATATCCAGCGGTTGGAGTTGATTGTGAGCCCTTCATGGTTTTGTTTATAAGGAATGCAAGCTTGAAAGTGTTTTTGGAGGATTCTTGAGGATTCCAGGAGACTGATTGCCAGTTAGCACACATGTGTTTCCTGACTTTTTGTTTTGCAGGAGGGAAGTGCGCTGATCGGGGAGATATTATTGAAGGCGGCAATCCCTGGCCACACACTTATTCTCAGGCCGAGCCTTCATAATAAAACAATGCTGTTCTGGTATCACAAAATGTCATCGGGCAATATTGATAACGCCAATGTGGAGAAGTTCAAGGGTCAGCTTGTATGGGATAATGACCCTGTAATACAATGTAACATATTAAAGAGATTCTGTAGCCACCTTGGC
Source organism: Lithobates pipiens (assembly GCF_037356315.1). Lineage (NCBI taxonomy): Eukaryota > Metazoa > Chordata > Amphibia > Anura > Ranidae > Lithobates > Lithobates pipiens. The sequence continues at coordinate 79,149,965 of NW_027507791.1, read as the reverse complement.
TAAATCAGCTTCCTGTATTGTTACATTATTTTAATAGGCGCACTAAAGGTTTTTTTTTTTTTCTTACATTTTTGTTTAGAATGAGTTTTGAGTCATTTTTTGGAAGTTTTATTAACTCTTCTCTGTAGTACTAAATGTTCTAGAGGGAAAGATTTTAGCAGGGATTCTGTATAAGTGGACAGATAATAATTATAATAATAAATATACAGTTAGGAATATCACCGTGGTCCTATCAAAAGAGGGATGGGTGAAGTATTTGACTGGGGGAAACAGTACGTTTTTATGTTGTTCAAGAGTATTTAAAGCAGAATTAAATTTGGAACAAAAAAAAAAAAAAATGAAATGACCCTCAGGAGCAATGTATTATTTATACGTATTAGAATTTGTATTAGTTATATGTGTGGGCACGTATGTCAGATGTCCCTGGGCACACCCTAAACCGGGGTAAGCAACCCAACGATCGTGATCTACCCATCGATTGTGGGCAGGTGACAGGGAGACCATGATCCTTCCTTGCCGACCCCCAGAACCTGGACAGCAGGGGGCAGGGAGGATTTACTGGAACCTTTCTGTATTTTCATCCTGCAGGAGCTGAAAGTAGGCTTCTTTTCCTCTCCTTCATGCCAGAATTCAGTTGCCACAGGAGGAGAATTCAGGGGGTCAGTACCAGTATATGGCGCCCCCCGCTGTCCCTCCTGTCCTTGTCTTCTTTCTGCTGCCTGGTCCCATGTATGCTCCCTTGTCGTCATCCCCCCACCCCCGCAGCACTTCCGGCATTTCCTCCTCTCCCCCCGGCTGCTGTGGGGGATTGATTCAGGATGGAGAGCATTGATTCAGGATGTCATTTACTGCCCCCCCCCCCTTTTTTAAATGAACACAGTACCGATTGCTCCTGTGTTTATTCATAATTGAAGCATAGTAAACTGGGTTTACTATGCTTCAGTCTGGTAATGAACAGGAAGCCGCTTAGTACAGAGCACTTCCCATTCATTCACTGCCCAGTGAAGCTGAGGCTGCAGAGAAAAGGACTGGAGAATCTCTGTCCTCAGTCCCTTTTTCTTTCTCAAAACTGAGACATCAGGTGTCTGTTTAGATCACTGATTCTCAACCAGGGTTCTGTGGAACTTTAGGGTTCCTCCAGAGGTTGCTAGGGGTTCCTTCAGCCTTGGGCCATTTATGCCTCTCGGATAAGTTCCCACTGGCAACATTGATCTTTTTAGCTATCTGTAAGGAAGTAATTCTTCCCAATGACCACAAGTGGAAAAAACATTCTTCCCACTGACCATCACACTAATGTATCACGAGTTGTAGATTACTAATTTTTAGCAGGGGTTCCTCGAGACTGGAGAACTTTTTCAAGGGTCCTTCTGTGTTGAAAAGGTTGAGAAAGGCTGGTTTAGATCCTTGATTTTTCACCAAAGCCCCCCAATGCAGCTCCTAAATGAATAGTAAAAAAATATTGACATAAAAACAAAAAAACTACTGACACCATCCACTGCCCTACAGACACTAATCTCTGCAATACTGACACTGTCCTTTGCCCTAATGACAAAGTCCACTGCCCTACTGACTGACACCTTCCACTGTCCTACTGACACCAACTGCTGTACTGACACATCCACGGCTCCATGTTTTAATTAATTTATAAGAGAGAGAGAGAGAGTGTGTGTGTGTGTGTGTGTGTGTGTGTGTGTGTGTGTGTGTGTGTGTGTGTGTGTATGTATATATATATATATATAAATATATACACACACATACACACATATGCATACACACACACACACACACACATGTGTGTTTAAGCTTTGAGGTGCACTCCCTTAATGCAATAGGCTGCGCACACCTATGGTCATAGTATGTACGTTGTACAGCATATTGTCACATTATGGTAGACTTAAGTGCCCAGTAATCCCTTCCAGTGCTCTAATTCCTTTGATTATTTTCATCACTGCCCTGTTGAAAATGAACATTGATTTGACCCCACTAATGATTACAAAATCAAATAAATGTTCTTAAAATTAAAAATAGCAAACTATATTCTAACAGTGTGTGACAACAACCAATAACAAACCTGCGCAATGCATGAAAGAATCTAACAAAAAATAGTTTTTAATGGGAGCTTGCTAACACTACAAAGTGATTAGTCCACCTCTACTTTGAATCTATAGACAAAAAACAGTGTAGCGCTACCCTATTAGAAATCAATAATCAATTAGAAACTGATATCAATATATACAGTGCCTTGAAAAAAGTATTTATACCCCTTGAAATTTTCCACATTTTGTCATGTTACAACTAAAAACGTAAATGTATTTTATTGGGACTTTATGTGATAGGCCAACACAAAGTGGTACATAATTGTGAAGTGAAAGGAAAATAATAAATGGTTCTGAGCTTTTTTTTACAAATAAATATCTGAAAAGTGTGGCGTTGTACTCAGCCCCCTTTACTCTGATACCCCTAACTGAAATCTAGTGGAAGCAATTGCCTTCAGAAATCACCTAATTAGTAAATAAAGTCCAACTGTGTATAAATTAATCTCAGTATAAATACAGATGTACTGTGAAGCCCTCAGAGTGAAGAAACAGCATCATGAAGGCCAAGGAACACACCAGACAGGTCAGGGATAAAGTTGTGGAGAAATCTAAAGCAGGATTAGGTTATAAGAAATATCCCAATCTTTGAACATCTCATGGATCACTGTTCAATCCATCATCTGAAAATGGAAGAATTTGGCACAACTGCAAACCTACCAAGATTTGGCCGTCCACCTGAACTGACAAACTTTTTGGCCTAAAATCAAAATGCTATGTGTGACAGAAAACTAATACTGCACATCACTCTGAACCAGTGGCGGCTGGTGAAGTTTTAGGATGGGGGGGGGGGCGCAAGACCCCGCCCCTTCACATTTGCCCCCCCCGCTTCTCACAAGCCACACCCCTTATCGAATCAACATCATATACCAGGCTGCACATTATACACTGGGCTCTGTACATCATATACCAGGCTGCACATTATACACAGGGCTCTAGTAAAGCAACCTGTAAATCGCACATATCTGCATTCTGCAACCTGTCAATTGCACCTATCTGCATTATGTAAATCGCACATAACTGCATTCTGCAAACTGTAAATCACACGTAACTGCATTCAGCAACCTGTATTTGCACATATCTGCATTCTGCAAACTGTAAATTGCACGTAACTGCATTCAGCAACCTGTATTTGCACATATCTGCAACCTGTAAATCGAACATATCTGCATTCTGTAAATTGCACATATCTGCATTCTGCAACCTGTAAATTGCACATATCTGCATTGTGTAAGTCGCACATAACTGCATTCTGTAACCTATAAATCGCACATATCTGCATTCTGTAAATCGCACATATCTGTAACCTGTAAATCGCACATATCTGCATTCTGTAAATCGCACATATCTGTAACCTGTAAATCGCACATATCTGCATTCTGCAACCTGTAAATTGCACATATCTACATATCTGGGTGCTTCATCACACTTGCCTGGGCTTACAGTACTGATCTGCAGAACAGCATTCACATGTCACTATATGAGCACTGTTCATCAAGAACCACCAACCACTGTCCAAGCAGAAGAGAATGAGACTGTGGGGGGGGCTGTAAACTAACAATTAATTAATCACAATTAATAACTGGGGAGGGGTTTGGTATGCCACCAACCACCGAGAATAAGAGTTTTACTTTTTAATCATGTTGAGGGGGGGAGGATTGGTGTGTCGCCGACCACCAAGGGGGCCGCCAAAAATAGCAATTAATCTTGCCGCCGAGAAGAAGAAGAAAAAGAATTAAGGTTGGTGGGTGGGCCGCAGACAAAAGGATATTTAATATATATATTATAATATATATATATTAAATATACGTTGGAAAGCATGGCCATGCCTTACCTCAGCCTGTGAGCCTATGATCCTCTCAGGCGGGATGTTGCAGGGAGAACAGCGTACCAACGTCACTTCCTTGAGTGACGTCGGAAGCGCCGCCCATGTCACTCAAAGAGCAAGTCTATGCCCTCGCCCGGCCAGTCCATCATGCCAGAAGCTGTGGCGCGATCGGCTGCACCACAGAGCGTTTTTTTGGGCAAATGGAGCACCTCGTCTGCAATCTTGTGACTGCATAGACGTGGCGCTTCCCATATTGCACTGCGCCCGGCGCCAGGATACAGTTCACTTAGGGACATTTAAAAAAAAATGATATATATATATTTTTTTTAAAGGGACATGTTTAAATATATATATATTTTTTTACTTTTTTTTTTTGATTGCATGGGGCGGGGGTGGGGCGGCACCCGGGCGCCCCCTATGGATGGGCCTCCACTACTCTGAACACACCATCCCCACCGTGAAACATTGTGGTGGCAGCATCATGTTGTGGGCAAGCTTTTCTTCAACAGGGACAGGGAAACTGGCAAGAGTTGATGGGAAGATGAATGGAGTCAAACACAGGGAGATCTTAGAAGAAAACCTGTCAGAGTCTGCTAAAGTCTTGAGACTGGGTCAGAGGTATATCTTCCAGCAGGACAACGACCCTAAACATACAGCCAGAGCTACAATGGAATGGCTGAGATCAAAGCATATGCAGGTGTTAGAATGGCCCAGTCAAAGTCTAGACCTAAATCCAATTAAGAATCTGTGGCAAGACTTGAAAATTCACATTTACGGACGCTCTCCATCCAGTCTGACAGAGCTTGAGCTATTTTGAAAAGAAGAATGGGCAAAAATTTCACTCTCTAGATGTGCAAAGCTGGTAGAGACATCCCCCAAAAGACTCGCAGGTGTAATTGCAGCGAAAGGCGGTTCTACAAAGTATTGACTCAGGGGGGCTGAATACAAATCCCCACTTTTCACATATTTATTTGTAAAAAAAATTGGAAAACCATTTATCATTTTCCTTCCACTTCAAAATTATTTGCCACTTTGTGTTGGTCTATTGCATAAAACTCCAATAAAATATATTTATGTTTTTGGTTGTAACATGACAAAATGTGGAATATTTCAAGGGGAATACTTTTTCAAGGGCTTTTTTGACTGTTGTTCACATGCTATAATAAAATAATGACTTCCATGGGAACAACCTTTCTCCCTTTTTTTGTATGGATTACATAGAGGTTTGAAGAGACTTCACAGGCTGAGTGCTGAGTTCTTGAGGCTGCCCAGGCATTGCACAGGAGGTAGTAGCTCAGATGCACCTGTTTCAACCAAATTAAAATGCTCCTTAAGGCTCGGTTCACACAGGGGGCGATGCGAGGCGACACGACTTGCCTCGCCGCGACCTGCCACGACCTCAGCGGCGACTTGCAAATGACTTCTGTATAGAAGTCAATGCAAGTCGCCCTGAGGTCGCCCAAAAGTAGTACAGGAACCTTTTTTCTGAGTCGGAGCGACTCGAGTCGCTCCTCTTAGAACGGTTCCATTGTACAGAACGGGGGCGACTTGTCAGGTCGCGGCACGGCAAGTCGTGTCGCCTCGTGTCGCCCCCTGTGTGAACCGGCCCTTACCCTTTATATACAATAAAACCATTCATAGAGCACTATGAGAGTTATATTGGGGTCAAATCACTAATGTTTACCGAATGCGATAACACGGTCACGTGACTCATTTGCAGAAATTATTACATGCAATAAAAAAACTCAAATTCACAAAAAAGAACACAATTATGTGGTGTTTACTGCAAAATAAAAAAATGTTCTGGTAAATATCATCCAAACACAATGCGGAAAGCATGAAAGACAAACAGAAATTAAAATAACATGCAATATTTATCACCCGGGGTTTGTTAGCGATATCGCATGCAGATATTTGTCAGAAAGAGCATGGGGGTCCCCTCCCAATAGCTGGTTGCTAAGGAGCGGGCTGGAAATTCAGCCGCCGCATCCTTAACAATGGATGACTCATCAGCTGTCAGCAGGTCACCCCTTCCAATGTATTCCAGGCCCTTCAGGTCTGATATGAATTTTAAGTTGAACCCCATGCCAAAATAAAAAAAATGGTGTGGTCATGGGCCCACCCCCCCCCCCCCCCAGAATCCATACCAGACCCTTATCCACGCATGCCAGGAAGGGGAAATTGCGAGGGGGTTCCCCTAAAATCCATACCAGGCCAATCAGATCTGATATGGAAATTAAGAGGAACCCTGCGCCAAATGTTTTTAAAAAATGGCATAGGGTCGCCCCCAAAATCCATACCAGAGCCTTATCCAAGCACGCAAGCTAGCAGGCCACAGGAAAAGAGGGGGGGATAATAGAGCACCCCCCTCCAGAACCACACCAGGTCCCATGCCTTCAACATGGGGGGGTGCTGTGGGACGGGGGGAATTCACGTGCTTTGCGCGGAGGCAGCCCTCATCATTTAGAGTACATTGATAGGTGTATTTCATTTATGCCGTGTACACACGACCGGACTTTCCAGCAGAAAAGGTCAGACGGAATCATTCTGTTGGATATTACGATCGTGTGTGGGCTTCATCTGGCTTTTTTCTTCAAAAATTCCGATGGACCTAGAAATAGAACATGTTTCAAATCTGTCCGACGGAATAAATTTCTTGTCAGAAAAAACATTTGTCTGTATGCGGGTCCGATGGACCAAATACAACGCAAAGGGCAGCTATTGGCTACTGGCTATTGAACTTCCTTTTCGTACGTCATCACGTTCAAAACGAACGCACTTTGGTCCATTCATGTGTGAGCAAGTCCGTTTAGTCGGAACTCCGTCGGGAAGACCGTCTGACCTTTTCTGCCAGAAAGTCCGGTAATGTGTGGCATTAGAGTCTTCCTCCTTCAGAACGGCATTTGACTCCCTTCTGACCCACATCTGACCCTTCTTCAAATAGGTTTAGCATTCACATAGATTTATATAGGAATGCTAAACCCACTGGAAGAGAACCGATTGGCCCCTGCCCCTGATCGAGGAAAATTTTCCTACATGTCTCTTTGACAGAAGTCAGTTGATTAACTTCTGTCAAGCAGGGGAGCCGACATACTGCTCCCTGCTGAATCAGCCAAATTTTGATCAGTATATGGCCAGCTTTTCAGTAACAGTACACAATATTTAATTTTGCATCGGTTTAGCCATAACTCTACAGGGTGATAGCTGGCTTGCTGACTTTTCACATTGCTTATGACATAAAGGTCTTTTGTATTCCCCCCCCCCCCCCCCCCCCAGGTATGCACAGCATGGTTCCTGTGTGAGATCAGCTGGTGGCTATTCAGGCAGCTGCCAGCCTGTTTAAACAAATACAGTTGTTCATGCCCACCTAAGGGTCTATTGTCCATTATTTTCCTGTGAGAACCAGTACATGAAATGTTCTTGTATAGGGGAGACTTCAGAACAAACAATCATTGCAAGGGTGTTACGGAAATTATGTCACCCAGTGAACGTTTGCCAAAAAATCTATCTATAACAGAGGATTGCATAGCATGTAAAGGGGGGGGGGGGGGGTGGAGTCATGTGACCACAGATAACTACTATTCACCATAAATGTAAGAAAGACTTTACAAAATCTCTAGTCTGAAAAAAAGTTTCTTTAATATAAAATTTAATCAAAGCAAAAACTTTTTAGTTATGGATAGAGTAGGGAAAGATTTGAAACTATGCAGGGTTCCTTATTGCTGACCGTGTTCTTACTAGGGAGATTCACCCTTCCCAATTGTCACTGAGACAAAAGCTAACAAGAAATCCAAAATCTGACAGCTGTCACTGAAGTGGAAATCCTCCAATTCAGACACCTGTAAAGCCTTTTGCATTTTACGGCATACACAGCAATGCACAGATGCAAACAATCCAGGTAATGTGCTCTACATTGTGGTTACCTTAGTGAAACACACATTAACACGCATGCAATAATGCATTATGCCTTGTACACACGATTGCACATTCTGACAAAATCTATGTTTTTTTCGTTTCAATATATTTTTATTTGCATCAATAAAATGTAACAGAGACATTGTAGAAAATACTAAAACACAGCAAAAGGTAATACAGATGTGTAACCATTCATCGTCCTGAATCGCCTAGAGGGTGAACAGGCAATCAATATAATTGGAGAAGAACCATGAGCCCATATAAAGTAAGGGTTATAGGGAGTACAAACTTAAACATCTGGAAAAGTCAATAGCCTCCAACAGACCAGAACTAACTAATACATTTGTGCAGAATCCTAGTAAGAAGAAATGTCCAGGAAGAAGGTAGAGTCCTCCACCACCCCATAAGGGCTCTTGCTGTGGCCGAGAACCCCCACCCCCCGCCGTAACTCAGATCAGAGAAGACCAGGAACATGCACATCAGAGGTATTGATCTATTCAATGAAACCAAAATAGGAAACCCAAACAAATTGCATCTGGGGGTCCAACATAACTAGTTAGGTGTAAAGAAGCCCAGGTTCCCGGAAACCGAGAACAACAAACTGAGGTCAACATGGTAGCGCAAGGGCAGGTATTGAGTTCAGTGGACTTGACCTCGCTCCACAATGAAGCGTCTATTGCAGATTGTACCACTCTAGGCGTCATAGAAGAAAGCTAAAAGTGGGGGAAAAGAAAGGGAACGGAGAAGAGGGAATAAGAAAGAAAAGAAAAGGAAAATAAAGATAAAAAGATGAAGGGCAACTACCAGCAGGAGTCGACCGTGGGGGGATAAAATCATATCCAGGGTCCAAATCCTAGCGCAATTATGGGGAAAGGGCTACTCCCACGAAGCTCGCCCAGGGCTCCCAAATGGCCCTGAATTTGTCCGAGCGGTCCAGGAGTACGCTTGCCGACTTTTCTTGGAGCATGATCCAGGACACTTTTCTCTTGGCCAATACAGTGGAAATAGTGGGTTGTTTCCAGGCCTTGGCAAGAGTAAGCTTAGCTCCTAGTAAAATAAAAGTAATGAGGCGTTGCGTATTCCTAGAGGCTCCCTCTACAGGGAAATTGAGGAGCGCCACCAGAGGAGACATCTGAACCGGTATGGTAGAGATTTTGGAGATCCAGGTAAAAATCCTGTACCAGAACTGCCGTATTCTAGGGCAAGTCCACCAGGTATGTATCATGTCACCCCGTAGGCCGCAACCCCGGAAACACAGAGGGGAAGTGGATGGAAACATTTTAGCTAATTTCGAAGGAACCAAGTATCATCTTGTTATCACCTTGACACCGGCTTCTATCATACTCGAGTTAAGAATGCCTTTGAAGGATTTGAGAAAAAGCCCTTGCCATAAGTCAATGCTCCAGGATTGGTTAAGATCCTCTTCCCATGCTAGCATGTAAGTTGTTTTGGAGCATGTGGAAGAGAGTGCCTTATAAACAACTGAAATCCCCCCCCTCTGCTCGCTGGACTGACCGCACCATGTTTCATATGGAGTCACTTGGGGACCACTAGGAAGATGTCTACATTTTTTGTGCAGGAAATTCGTAATCTGAGTGAAACGAAAGAGTTCAGTAGAGGGCATGTCAAGTTTGCTGATACAATAGGCTTTAGAAACAGGGCCCAAAGGTCTAAGGAAGTGACCTATTCTATACATCCCCTTGTCCAGCCACCATTGAAAGGCTTTAATGTCCCGTCCCGGAGGGAATTCTGGGTTATGAAAGAGGTGGGACAAAGGTTTTAACGGGGAAATAAGGCAACAATTATTTTTTAGACCATCCCAAACTGAAAAGGAGTGGGAAAGAGTTGGGGACAGTATCGGGGGCCTCATTTTTTTGGGGCACCACATAAGAAAGTCCAGCGTGTGCCTGGGAACCGCCTGTCTCTCGATCTGTATCCAGTCAGGCTTCTCCCATCTAGAATAGATAGCTGATAACTGTGCCAGCTGGGCTGCTTGGTAGTATAGACGTAAATTTGGGAGACCCAAGCCTCCTTCCGATTTGGATCTGAACAAAATGGATTTAGAGAATCTATGTCCTCCCTTTCCCCAAACAAATTTAACAACTTTAGCTTGAAAACGTTCTAAGCGCACCCTGTCTACTGGGATGGGAAGAGCTCTGAAATGATACAGAATACGAGGGAGCAGCGTCATCTTAATGGTGTTGATTCTACCTAGCCAGCCCAGGGACAGCCCAGACCACCTGTTTAGATCCTCCTCCAGTTTGTGGAATAACGGTGGGTAATTAGCTTGATGGAGGAGATCAATCCTGGAGGTTAATTTGATCCCCAGGTATGATATCGTAGTATCACTCCAGGTGAATTTAAAGCTGTCCTTGAGCCTATCCATAAGTGGGCCAGGGATATTAACATTGAGAGCCTGAGATTTATGATAATTGACCCGGAGACCTGATACTAAACCAAATTCCGTAAGGAGACTGCAAATGTTGGGCAACGAGGTCAGGGGAGACGAGACGAACATCAGAATGTCGTCTGCAAATAAGGCACATTTGTGCTGTTGAGAACCACAGTGAATACCTTGAATATTTGGATTATGCCTAATGGCTATAGCCAAAGATTCGATTGCTATTGCAAAAACCAAAGGGGATAGTGGACAACCTTGTCTGGTACCTCTTGATATGGGGAAAGATTCTGAGTAAAATCCCTGCATACGAACCTGGGCTGTAGGAGACGAGTATAGGGCACGCAAAACATTGAGGAAGGAATCGCCAAAACCCCAACGTTGTAATGTTGTAAAAATATATGACCAGTGCACGGAGTCGAACGCTTTTTGGAGATCTAAAGATAAGAGGCAACCCTGCCTGGCAGAATTCCCATCCCAATTGGAATTAAGAAGCGACACGATGTCTATGGCCCTACGCGTTTGATCAGGGCCCTGTCGTCCCGGAATGAATCCTACTTGATCTTTGTGTATGTATAAACTAATGAAGGAAGCCAGATGGTCCGCAAGGATTTTGGTCAGAATCTTCAAATCATTGTTGATGAGGGAAATCGGTCTATAATTACTGACTGAACTAGCATCTTTATTTGGTTTAGGGAGGACCGTGATATAAGCCTCATTGAGAGAGGAATCAAGACTTCCCCCCCTACGGAGGTTGTTGAAGAAACGGGCCATGTATGGTGCAAGAGTGGGGGCGAACGCTTTATAGTATGGTATCGAAAAGCCATCCGGTCCAGGGGCCGAATGCATTTTCAAATGTTTAATCACTGCACACACCTCCTCTGCTGAGATGGGCGAATCCAACCTTGCTTTGTGTCTATCCTCTAATGAGGGGATCGGGAGGGTGTCAAGGAATTTGTTGATGTCCGCAGGGGATGGGCTGTGGGAACCACTGTATAATGATGTGTAGAAGTCACGGAATTCGTGCATGATGCGCTGAGGGTTTTGGGACATGGAGCCGCCTTGGATTCTAATTTTAGGGAAGGCCGGGGCTCGGAATTTAGGTGTTAGTCTCTTGGCCAGCATAGAACCAATATTATCGCCCTGATAGTAAAATCTGGCTCTGTTCCAGCGCAACCATTTTTCGGCTTTGGTGGTCAGGGCCAGGTTCAAAGCCAATTTAGCAGCATCCAGATTGGAGACTGGAACAGAACTTGGGTTCTTTTTATGTTGTTTGGCTAGCTTTGTGTATTCCCTGTCTAAATTATCAATATTAGTTTTGTTGGTTTTGTTAATTTGGGAAGAAATATGAATAAGATGACCCCTAATTACTGCCTTATGGGCTGCCCACAGACAGGTATCATCTATGTCGGGAGTGTCATTAGTAGCAAAGTATTGTAGGATACTTTGTTCAATTTCCTGAGCTCTAGCGGGATCACTCAAAATAGACTCGTTGAGTCTCCAACGTCTACTTGGTCTGTGGCATGCAGGACGAGAGAGAGTCAAGACAACCATTGAGTGATCCGACCAGACCACTTCCTTAATACTAGCCCTTTGAGCAAGAGAAATGGAAGCAGATTCAACAAGAATGTGGTCTATCCGGGAGAAGGAACCGTGAGGGTTAGAATAGTGTGTAAAGTCTCTTAAAGTCGGGTTAACCTCTCTCCAGACATCAACCAGACCTTGCTGGAAAAGCAGCTTGGCTATACGTAAGCTTTGATTAGTGGGTCTAGTCAAGCGTTTGCCCAAGGGGCGTGATGAGTCCAAACCCTGGTCAAACGCGATGTTGGAGTCCCCTCCAAAAAGAACTGTACCCTCAAGTAACGGTGTTAAGGTGGAGAGCATACGGTGGAAAAAGGCTAACTGGCCCTTGTTGGGGGCATAGTAAGATACAAAGGAGTATAGTTTACCATCAAGCTCACCCACTAATAACAAAAACCTACCCTCCGCATCCTGGAATTCAGATTTCAGTGTGAATTTGCATCTATTAGAGATAAAGATGCCCACTCCCCTAGTTTTATCCTCTGCATTGGCCAGAAAAAATAGGGGAAATTTGGAGTGTATAAATGAGGGGTTAAATCTTTTAGGGAAGTGTGTTTCCTGAAGCAGAGCTACATCCACCCCATGTTTGTGTAGATACTGAAATACTTTGCGCCGTTTAAGGGGAGAGTTTAGACCTTGGGAATTGTGGGAAATTATTTTGAGTGGAGTTAGTGGAGGTAAGGTCGCATCAGCCATTGAGCAGAGAGGGAGGACCGCCAGCAAAAACAAAAGCACTTACTCTGCAAAATCCTCTATTTCCAAACCAACTTACATTCCATGGAGGAGGACCCTGATGAGGATAAGCACTGCTCCGAAAGGTCCCCCCGGCTACTCCTGCAATGATAATGATAAGATAATAATTAGTACAGATAGAAGGAAGAAAGGGAAGAGGAATGAAGAGAAAGACGGGTGACAAGAGAGTCATCCGTAGAGTGGAGGGGACAGAGTCCTCCACCTGTGAGGACAAATCAATCAAACAACCCAACCCTACTAAAAGTAGGGATAAGGTTTGTCCAGTTCCCAGGACCAAAAAGTCCCAGTGAGCCAGACAAATGGGGGGTACATGAGCACCGCCCCAGCAGGAAGGCCTCAACAATTATGGAAAACCATAATACATAGTAAAATAATCTTGAACTTAAACACGGCACCCATAGAGCGATGGCCCTCGTGTCTCCTCCATTGGCAATAAATTGGGATAAACTAAAAATGACATAAGGAAGGAGGACCGTGAGCCCATTATGTAGCAATAATTGTAATACATATGAACAGAACTATATATAACACCTGAAACTTAGGGGAAGCGAAAGTCTCGGATATTTGGCAGGGGAAATGGTGAAAAACAGCAATAAGGGGAGGCAGGGAGAGGGGCCTCCGGGACCACCCCCAGAGCCATCACAGGAGAAAAAAAAGAACCAATCTTCTTCACCCTCCCCACCCCCTGAAAAAAATTATTAGGATTAGATGGGGCATTGTAAGCAACAATGGAAAGTCCCATGAGGGTAGCACGGCCTAGATACCCTCCAATGCCCGCCGCACCACCTCTGTAGATGGGTGCTAAAATAGAGGACAGAGGAAAGGTCTAGAGTCCAAGGCACAGGTAAGGTGGTAATTACTCCCAGGGAGCATCTGAGAAGTTGCAAAATACTCGAAGGTCCTGTGGTTGATACACTCAGGGGGGACCAGTTTCCTTAGATTTCTTGGATCGTACAGTCTCCCACACTGGAGGTAGGGGGCTGGTGGGCAGTTGTCGTTTAGCTGACTGGAACGTGTTTCCTTGAGGAGTAGGATTTGGAATTTGGCTGATAAGGCCTAGCTGCAGCAGGAGTTTTTCCCCTTCATGTAGGGAACCAAAAGTGTAGGCTTTGCCACGCAACATGAATTTGAGTTGGAAAGGAAAAAGCCACCAGTATTTAATTTCTTTGTCCAGCAAAACTTGAAGCAGGGGTTTCAGGGCTCTTCTTTTTTGGATAGTGGACGGGGATAAGTCTGCAAAGATCTGTAAATGATGCCCTTGGAAAATGATCTTTGGTAGGGATCTTGATTTGCGCATTATTTCCTCTTTGACTGAAAAAAAGTGGGGCTTAACCACAATGTCTCGGGGGAGCCCATCCGCTCTGGGGGGCCTGAGAGCCCTGTGAGCTCTGTCTAGTTCCAGTCGGTGGTGCGGGATATCCGGAATAAGTGTTTTGATGAGAGATGAGACCGTTTCAGGAACATCCTTGTAGGATTCAGAGAGCCCCCTGATCCTAAAATTATACCTTCGATTTCTATTTTCGAGATCGACAATTTTAGCTTGTGCAGTCTCCAATTGCTCCTGTAGATTCTGTATGCAAGCCATATTTTGATTGGTCCTAGAAATTGTGGTTTCCAAATTAGATTCCACTATTTCTATGCGGGAGCCAATATTGTGAAGGTCTGCCTTAATATCGCTTGTAATTTTGTTCGCTGTTATGTTCAGGAGATCTGCAAATTTTGCAAAGAGATCAGCCACATTCAGATTTTGCGGTAGGCCTGAAGCCTCAGGCTGTAGTGTGTGAGGAGACTGAGGTGGGCCAGCCTCCATTGGTGAGAGTCCCAGGTCTGCTAGGGTATGCTCCAGGAGGGATGCTGTAGAAGCAGGAGAAGTGGCTCCCAGGGGGGGGAAGTCAGGCAAGGGGTCTGGTGCCAAAATGGATGGGGATGCAGCATTGTTTGAGTTAGGCAGGCGAGCGGGGCCCGGGCAGCGCGAGGCCGCCGCCATCTTGGCTGAATCTGACAGGGACACTGCGGCGTCAAAAGCGGTCGTTAAATTTCTTCTCACCGCTCCCGCGTACATCGGAGGTGTCCCCGAGGCTTCCGCTCGTTTAGAGGCTTCGTTTCAGGCGAAGATTGCGTCCGAGGGTGCCGGTATAGAGGCCGGAGCTGCTGCGGCGGGACGGAGCTCTCAGACTAAGCGTCCATCTTCGGAGCCTCCGCGCATGCGCCCCAATCTATGTTTTTTTTGGCTCAAACTTGTCTTGCGTACACACGGTCCTACAAAGTTGGTTGGAATTTCCGAACGTCAAGAACGCGGTGACGTACAACACATACCACGGCACTAGAAAGAGGAAGTTCAATAGCAAGTGCACCACCCTTTGGGCTCCACTAATCTCATGTTAGTAGAAGTTTGGTGGCAGACGATTCGTGCTTTTCAGCCTCCTGCTTTTCCGATCGTTACTGCTCTTCAGTTTGTGCTTGTGGATTCGTATTTCTATTACGTATTTGATTTGATTTTCAGTGCGTTCTTGTCCGCTCGTATCTGATTTTCAGCTCCGGCCTTTGTTTTTCAGTGCTTTCTCTTAGTTTGTTCTGACCAGCTGACCGTTTTGAAGCCATGAGGAACCTCACCCCGGACCAGAGGCAGAAGAGTGGTAGAGAACGCTTTTGGGATAATAGCCAGCCAGTTCCGCCTATTCCTTAAGCCATTTAGCATGGAGGAATATTATTCTACACAACTCTTTAAGGAGAAATTCAATAAACTATGTGGCCTCAGTTGGGCCTGAGACCAGATTTTAACAAGAAACCCTGACGGGTGCTTGAAGCTGGTCGTTCTGGCTTGCCCCCCCAAAGCGCCCATGAAGTAAGACAGAAGTATGTGGAGTACTTTGCAGGTAGGGGGGCCATTGAGATGCCAGAAACTGTTTAAGAAACATTTTATCCTATTTTTTTGTAACGTAAACTGAAAGATTTCCTTTGATTTACTGCCTGGGTATCTTTTAGCTGTCTCCTAGGTTCTCCAATGGGCTTTTCTTTTAGGCCATTTTCTTCAATAGTACACATGTAATTTATTTGATACATGAGGTGACAATCTCTTCTTTAGCGAACTATTATTATGTTGTGGGTCTGCTACACACACCTTGTTTTTGTTGTTAATATATGTAATGCATTACTGACAAAAATATTCATAATTTTCAGCTTAATGAATGAATTTTGTGGAGTCACGAAAATGGCGTAATTGTGGCAAATTAGAAAGCACTGTGGGAGTTATTTACTAAAGGAGAATCCACTTTGTACTCCGAGTGCACTAAAAAGTGCACATGAAACTGCACTCGTAGTGCAAAGTGAATTTGCCTTTAGTAACTAACCCCCATTGTCACTGTAAACACCAACTTACTACAAAATTGCTATTGAGCATTGAAAGAGGTAGCCACACATTGTTGAGTAGAAAACATTTTACTCAAAGCACATTCTCATGTGTGTTTCATAAGGGTTTTTGAACAAACCAACATCTTTGGTGTGTATATATTTTTTTGCACCCCATTCTCTCCCAGATGAGGATCTGGGCACTTTCACTGGTAAAATTAGATTCTTCTTCCACAACATCCACATCACCTAAAATAAAAATAAAAACACACCATGTATTATAAATATGCAGGAATAGATCTCTTACATTAAGCTGTGGTGTCAGACACTCACCCTGTCACGAAGATCCTGCCAGCAGCGATCAGCCCGGACCTTCCGCCGTGCATTCGCGGGTGCGCGCGTCCGCGCGCGTGCGCGTCCGTGCGCGTGCGCGCGTGTGTGCGCTCGTTGGCGCCAGGCGGGCTATTTAGTCCTGTTGGTCACATCCAGTTCTTGCTGTCTGATCTACAGCGTGCTAGTACCCTGATCCTGAGAACCTGCTTCCTGTGACCTGTTGACCCGGCTTGTTTACCTACTGCTCCTGCTATCCGCCTGCATCTGACCTCGGCCTGCCTGACCTCCCTTCTGTTTGTCCCTTTGGTACCTTGCTGCCTGTCTGCTTACTGACCCGGCTCGTCCGACCATCCGCCTGCCTGATCCTCGGTACTTCTGCTGTCCGCCTGACCTCTGACCCGGCTTGCCTGACGACTCTGCTTCCAGCCTTCTGTTCCGGTGCCATCCGCTGCCCATCTCCTGTACTGGTTCCAGCATCTGCCTGAAGTCCTACCTCTGCCAGAACTCCTGCACTTGTGTCCGGCTACAACCTCTCTGCCTGCTGTCCTGCTTCAGCTTCCTGCACCTGCCTGCTTTCCAGCTCCCTTCCGATCCAGCATTCCTTACCCAGCTGTTGATCCTGCCAGACACTCGTGCTCCTCTTGACTCCTGAGTCACCTGTATACACTACCAGGGCTCTCGAGTCGGAGCTGCAAGAGAGGTCTCCTCCTGCAAGTCGGGCTCTACCACCAGGTACGTGACAGTATCAGACAGCCATGTCCGAGCCCGCGCAGGGAGCCTCTCCCATGGACGAACTTTGTCTGCATCTGGCTGGCCTCACCCAGGCTGTTAAGAGTCTCCAGGAGGGTTACACGCGTTTGGAGGAAAGGGTCCAAGCTCTCACTTCGCCCACAACCGCTCAGGGGTCTCTTCCGTCTACTGCCGGCTCAAGCACCCCTTCTCCGACGGTGGTAATGCTGCCTCCTGAACCAAGGGTTCCCATGCCTGAAAAGTTTTCCGGGGAACGAAGTAAATTCAGAGCGTTCCGGAACTCTTGTGAACTGTACTTTGCCCTTCAGCCTCGCACCTTCTCACTTGAAGCCACCAAGGTGGGATTCGTGGTGTCCTTACTCCTGGGAGATCCTCAAGCTTGGGCTCATCGTTTACTGGAACAGAAAGCAGAGGTCCTAACCAACCTGACCACCTTCTTCGATACGATGGCCCAGCTCTACGAGGACCCTCAACTCTCCGCCACGGCGGAAGCCGCCTTGCATACCCTTCAGCAAGGGCGTAGGGCCGTAGAGGACTATGTCGCTGAGTTCCGCCGTTGGAGTACTGATACGGACTGGAACGATGCGGCCCTTCGCTACCAGTTTCGGATGGGGCTCTCAGACCCACTGAAAGATGAACTGGCCCGTGTGGGAATCCCACAAACTCTGGATGCCTTGATTAATCTGGCCATCCAAATTGATCGACGGCTGAGGGAGCGAAGAGCTGAAAGAGGTCCTGGGCTCACTCGCCCCACCTGGATGCTGCCTCGGGTACCTAACTACTCTCATCCGGCTCCCATTCCTGGTCCTGTTTCAGCACCTGATACCTCTGAGCCTATGCAGCTCGGAGTCCTTCGCCCTGCTCTTACGGTGGAGGAGCGCCAACGTCGTCGGGTCAACAATTTGTGCCTCTACTGCGGAGAGCCTGGGCACTACGTCAGGAACTGTCCGGTCAAGCTTCGTAAGTGCATGTCTGTCTCGTCTGGCTCTACTATTGCTTGGCTTAAGACCTCTTCTCACCTCGCCCTTTCTGTCTCGTTGCAGCTCCCAGGAAAGACTCTGCAGGTCCCCGCTATCATTGACTCGGGGGCTTGTAGTTGTTTCATGGACTCTTCTTTTGCCAGTAAACACCAAATCCCCTTGCTGTACAAGGCTCAAGGACTCTCCATCTACCTGGCCGATGGCTCCACGATAAGATCTGGACCAGTTACGCAAGAGACTACCCCCATTTCAGTTTCTGTCTCTAACCTGCATCAGGAACTGCTCCGCTTGGACATCATTCCATCTCCTTTGTTTCCAATCATCCTTGGCATGCCATGGTTGCAGGCCCATAACCCTGCTATTAACTGGGTCACTGGGGAGATCACGTTCTTCTCTCCTTACTGCCAGCAGTACTGTCTCCTGAAAAATTCTGGCGAATCTTCTACCCTACTATGTCTGGATTCCGATTCCGAGCTTCGCCAATCCGTTCCCGAAGTATACCACGACTACCTAGATGTCTTCAGTAAGAAGGGGGCAGAATCTCTGCCGCCCCATCGGGCATATGACTGTCCCATTGAACTTCTTCCCGGGGCTGAAATTCCCTTTGGCAGGATCTTCCCACTGACCGAACTGGAACAGGAAACCCTAAAGACATACATAGACGAAAACCTGAAGAAAGGCTTCATTCAACCCTCCACTTCTCCAGCGGGCGCAGGCATCTTCTTTGTGGAAAAAAAAGACCATACCCTCCGACCCTGTGTCGACTACAGAGAGTTAAATAAGATAACTATAAAGAATCGATACCCGCTTCCTCTGGTACCGGAATTATTTCAGAGACTGGGAACCGCCTCTATCTTCACTAAGCTGGATCTCAGAGGGGCCTACAATCTGGTTCGTATCAGAAGTGGGGATGAGTGGAAGACAGCCTTTCGAACCCGCTTTGGGCATTTCGAATATCGGGTGATGCCCTTCGGACTGTGCAACGCTCCCGCTACCTTTCAGTATTTTATTAATGATGTCTTCCGGGACTATTTAGACTTGTTTGTCATTGTTTACCTTGACGATATCCTCATTTTTTCCCCTTCTCTAGATTCCCATCGCAAACACGTTAAATGTGTCCTGAACCGGCTCCGGCAACACGGGCTGTACGCCAAGGCTGAAAAGTGTGCGTTTGAACAAGAGAGTATCTCATTTCTGGGCCTAGTTATTTCCATTGAAGGAATAAGGATGGATCCACAAAAGATTTCTGCAATCCTTGATTGGCCAGCTCCCACTGACAAGAAAGGGGTCCAACGTTTTGTTGGCTTTGCCAATTTCTATAGAAAATTTATCAAGGGGTTCTCCGCTATCATCTGCCCAATCACGCAGCTAACCAAGCAAGGGGTGCGTTTTCACTGGTCCCCGGAAGCTCAAGTCGCTTTCGAGTCCCTCAAGAGACTGTTTACCTCCGCGGATGTCTTAAAACACCCCGATTCTTCCCTACCATTTGTCCTGGAAGTAGACGCCTCTGAAATCGCTGTTGGAGCTGTCCTCTCCCAACGACAAGGTACCTGTCACGTACCTGGTGGTGAGAGCCCGGAGTGCAGGGAGCGGCCTCTCGTAAGCCTCTGGCTCGAGACCCCCTGGGAGTGAGAACAGGGGTTCTGGAGGGCAGAGGGCACAAGTGCCAAGTCCGTGTAGGTGGGCCTGGTCCAGGAACTGGCGTCAGACAGCAGTGGATGAAGACAGGTGACTCTGGAACGGCTGGAGGTCAGCAGCTGGCAGCAAGCAGGTGGGCACACCGGAAGGGCTGACAGGCAGGCGGCAGGCAGCGGTGGTCACAGAACACGGACTGGAACAGCAGGCAGAGGCGGGGTAAACACAAGCCGGGTCGTCAACGGGCTGGCAGCAGAGGTACCGAAGGAGAAGGCAGAAGAATAGTCAGGAGGTCCGAAGGTCAGGGCTGGCAGCAGGCAGGATAATCAGGAACAAGCCGAAGTAGATCAGAGACAGGAACAATCAGGTAATCAGACGCAACTCTCAGGAACGCTGTAGACAGGACAGCAACGGGCCACTAGAATGAATCACTTAAGAAGCCTTCTGGGCGCCAAGGGCGGTCGCACGGCACGTCCGTTCGCGCCCACGTCAAACCGTGCAACCGACCGTGACCCCGCGCACCCGCGTGCGCACGTTTGCAACCCTGCGCACCCGCGTACGCCCGATCGTACCTGCTCGCACCCGCGTGCGTCCGTTCGCGCTAACGCGCGCCCGGGAAGACCTATCAGCGCTCAACGGACCAACATTGTGGGTAAGTCTTCCACGGGCTGCTGGGACTCGGGACCGACCATGACATTGCCCCCCCCCAAGGGGCAGCCTCCGGATGCCCAATTGGGCCATTTTACCAGGATGGGCCCTTCTGAAGGCGAGAATCAATCTTCTGGCATGAAGGTTGGATTCAGGTTCCCAAGAATTGTCTTCAGGTCCGTACCCTTTCCACTTTACCAGGAATTGGACTTGATTCCGTCTACGCCTGCAGTCCAAGATAGACTCCACCTCGTACTCGACTTCACCGTCGACGACCACAGGTTCAGGTGGGACAATCCTCCGACTGACGAAGGGGTCCGGGACGGCTGGCTTGAGTAACGCCACATGGAATACGGGGTGAATCCGGAATGACTCAGGCAATTTCAGTTCGAAAGCTACATCGTTAATCTTCTTTACAATAGGGAAGGGACCCACAAACCTTGGCCCCAACTTCTTAGTAGGGCAGGCCATCTTCAGGTTCAATGTGGAGAGCCACACCTGGTCCCCAACCTTAAGTTCAAGCTCCTCCCTTCTCTTCCTGTCAAAAATTTCTTTATTATGTCTTTGGGTCTTTGCCATGGTCTCCTGCAGAAGCTTGTTATTGGCACTAAAGAAGTCGATATTCTCCTGGACTGCTGGTACCGGGCTTTCAGGCAGGTCTTGGGACAAGAATGAGGGGTGGAAGCCGTAATTGGCGAAGAATGGAGACTGACTAGTGGCAGAGTGGATGGAGTTGTTATAGGCGAACTCCGCTAACGGGAGCAAGGAAGTCCAGTTGTCCTGGGAAAAGGACGAGAAGCAGCGTAAGTATTGCTCCAGAGTCTGGTTCGTCCGTTCTGTTTGCCCATTGGTCTGTGGGTGGTAGGCAGACGAAAGACAGAGATCAATCTTCAAAGCCCTGCAGAGTGCTCTCCAAAACTTGGACGTGAACTGCACACCCCGATCCGAGATAATGTTTGCGGGGACACCGTGCAGCCTCACGATCTCTTTAATAAAAACCTCAGCGGTCTCTGCAGCGGACGGGGTGCCCTTCATCGGCAGGAAGTGGGCCATCTTGGTTAGCCTATCCACCACCACGAAGATTGTGGAGTGGCCTTCTGATGGAGGAAGCTCTACGATGAAATCCATCGAAATCATTCGCCAAGGCCTCTCTGGAACAGGTAATGGTTTCATCAGACCCCAGGCCCTGGACTTGCTGCTTTTATTACGGATGCAAATGGCACAAGCCTCCACATACCTCTTGCAGTCGGATCTCAGCTGGGGCCACCAAAAGGTGCGCTGGACCAACTCGGTGGTCTTGAGGGCGCCGAAATGGCCGGCCAACGGGTGGTCATGACATGCACTGAGGACTGGCACCCGAGCCTCCTGGGGGACAAAAATTTTGTCTTCATGCCAGAGAAGTTCATCTTGGGTCAGGAGTGTGACATTAGGTGGAGGAGTGGCACCAACGGAGACTTGCTTAATCAAGGACAACAAATCGGCCTGAAGAAGAAGAAAGTTCCCTGAGGCCAGGATGGTATCCGGATGTGGAGAGGTCTCTGGCTCATTGTACATTCGGGACAGGGCGTCCGGTTTGGTGTTCTTGGAACCCGGACGATAAGTTATGTGGAACAGAAACCTGGAAAAGAAAAGAGCCCATCTGGCCTGGCGTGGCTTCAACCTCTTGGCGGACTTCAAGTATTCCAGGTTTCTGTAATCCGTGTAGATGAGGATTGGATGCGTAGCTCCCTCCAGTAGGTAACGCCATTCCTCGAGGGCCGCTTTAATGGCCAATAGCTCTCGATCTCCGACATCATAATTTGCCTCAGCTTCAGTTAGCTTGCGGGAGAAGAATGCTACTGGGTGCAAGCGGGCCCTAGGCCCATGTCTCTGGGAGAGAATCGCCCCAACCGCGATCTCAGAGGCATCAACCTCTAAGATATAGGGCCGGGTTGGATCAGGGTGTTTGAGGATGGAAGCCGACACAAATAAGTCCTTCAGGGTAGAGAAGGCTTCCTGAGCCTCTGGAGACCATTGAAACTTCAGACTCTGCCTGGTCAGTCTGGTGATGGGGGCTATAATAGTAGAAAACCCCTTAATAAATTTCCTATAGAAATTTGCGAATCCCACGAAACGCTGGACCCCTTTTCTGTCAGTGGGAGCGGGCCAATCCCGGATAGCGGAGACCTTCTGAGGGTCCATCTCGATGCCATCTACAGAAATTATCAGCCCCAGGAATTGAATACTTGATTGCTCAAAGGTACATTTCTCCGGCTTGGCGTATAACCCATGCAGACGAAGTCGGGATAGTACCTTCCTGACATGCTCCCGGTGTTCTGCCAGAGAAGAGGAGAAGATCAGGATGTCGTCCAAGTAGGTAATGACGAACAGGTCTAGGTAGTCCCTGAAAATATCATTGATAAAGTGCTGGAACGTGGCGGGAGCGTTACATAAACCGAAGGGCATGACAAGGTACTCGAAGTGCCCGAAGCGAGTACGAAAGGCAGTCTTCCACTCGTCGCCATCACGGATGCGGACCAGATTGTAAGCCCCCCGGAGATCTAGTTTTGAAAATACTGCCGCTGACCCCAGTCTCTGAAAAAGCTCCGGCACGAGTGGTAGGGGATAACGGTTCTTGATCGTTATTTTATTAAGGGCCCGGTAGTCAACGCAGGGGCGCAGGGTCTGGTCCTTTTTTTCTACGAAAAAGATCCCTGCTCCCGCCGGTGAAGTGGAGGGACGAATAAATCCCTTCCTGAGATTATCGTCCAGGTAGGACTTCAAGGTCACCAACTCAGTCTCTAATAGCGGAAAGATCCTCCCAAAGGGAATTTCTGCCCCAGGAAGTAATTCAATGGGACAGTCGTATGGCCTGTGAGGGGGTAAGGTCTCTGCACCCTTTTTGCTAAACACGTCTAGGTAATCATGGTAGGCAGCAGGTACAACTTGGCGGGTTTCTTCGTCAACTTCCAGACAGAGCAAAGAAGAAGAAGAGGCCTGGTCGGTTCCCGACAGACAGTGTTGGAGGCAGTAAGGTGATGGAAATCTCAGCTCCCCGGTGGTCCAGTCAACAAGGGGGTTATGTGCCCTCAGCCAGGGCATGCCGAGAATGATAGGGAAGAGAGGAGAAGTGATAATGTCCAGACAGAGTAATTCTTGATGGGTTCCGGCAATAGTGGTTAACAGGGGCTGAGTCTGCTGGGTAACAGGTCCGGACTTGAGGGCGGAACCATCGGCCAGATGTATAGAAAGTCCCCTTGCCCTGGGCCGAAGTGGGATGTTATGTTTAGAGGCAAAGGTTAAGTCCATAAAGCCACTGCAAGCACCCGAGTCAATAATGGCGTTGGTCTGGACGTTCCCTCCTGGTAGCTGCAAGGAAATGGACACAGTCAAATGGGAGGCAGCACTAGGACAGTCTAATGTAAGGGCAGGAGAAACGAAGAGGGACTTACGGAGCTTAGCAGGGCAATTGCGCACGAAGTGTCCAGACCCACCACAGTAGAGGCAGAGATTTCCTTCCCGGCGGCGCTGGCGTTCTTCAGGCGTTAAGGAAGGCCGGAGTAAACCCAGCTGCATGGGCTCAGGGAGGTCTTGACTGGTCGTGGTGACAGCAGGAGGGGTGAGATGAGGAGAGCTGGGGACTCGAGGAAGCATCCATACCGGACGAGAAGTGGTTGAAGACCGCTCCAGGCGGCGTACTCTCAGCCGTCTGTCTATTTGGATTGCCAGCTCCACTAAGGCTTCTAGAGTCTCTGGAATGCCCACTCGGGCGAGCTCATCCTTCAACGGTTCCGATAGGCCCATCCGGAACTGATAACGTAATGCCGCGTTGTTCCAGTCCGTGTCAGAGCTCCAGCGTCGGAACTCCGACACGTAGTCCTCTACAGGCCGGCGACCTTGCTGCAGCGAATGCAGGGCTGCTTCAGCGGTGGCGGTTAGCTGTGGGTCTTCGTACAACCTCGACATGGCCTGGAAGAAGATGTCCAAGGTTTCAAGGGAATGATCCTTCTTTTCAAGTAGACGGTGGGCCCAAGACTGAGGTTCACCGGTTAGCAAAGAGATCACATAGCCCACCTTGGTGGCCTCGAGGGAGAAGGTCCTCGGCTGTAGAGCAAAGAACAGTTCACATGAGTTCCGAAAAGACCGGAATTTCCCTCGATCTCCGGAAAATCTCTCGGGTGTAGGCACCCTGGGTTCGGGTGGCAGCATTACTACAGCAGGAGTAGCAGAAGATCCGGAAGAAGCAGGAGAGGAGGCGGACAGGGCCTGGACCCGTTCCTCCAGTTGACTGTAGCCCTCCTGTAAACTCTTCACTGCTTGAGTGAGGCCTGCGAGATGGTGGCAAAGTTCGTCTATTGGAGACGCTCCCTGCGTGGGCTCGGACATGGCTGTCCTGTACTGTCACGTACCTGGTGGTGAGAGCCCGGAGTGCAGGGAGCGGCCTCTCGTAAGCCTCTGGCTCGAG
Source organism: Lithobates pipiens (assembly GCF_037356315.1). Taxonomy (NCBI): domain Eukaryota; kingdom Metazoa; phylum Chordata; class Amphibia; order Anura; family Ranidae; genus Lithobates; species Lithobates pipiens. The sequence goes on along the minus strand of NW_027507791.1, from coordinate 79,125,259 downwards.
ACCCCCTGGGAGTGAGAACAGGGGTTCTGGAGGGCAGAGGGCACAAGTGCCAAGTCCGTGTAGGTGGGCCTGGTCCAGGAACTGGCAGTCAGACAGCAGTGGATGAAGACAGGTGACTCTGGAACGGCTGGAGGTCAGCAGCTGGCAGCAAGCAGGTGGGCACACCGGAAGGGCTGACAGGCAGGCGGCAGGCAGCGGTGGTCACAGAACACGGACTGGAACAGCAGGCAGAGGCGGGGTAAACACAAGCCGGGTCGTCAACGGGCTGGCAGCAGAGGTACCGAAGGAGAAGGCAGAAGAATAGTCAGGAGGTCCGAAGGTCAGGGCTGGTAGCAGGCAGGATAATCAGGAACAAGCCGAAGTAGATCAGAGACAGGAACAATCAGGTAATCAGAGGCAACTCTCAGGAACGCTGTAGACAGGACAGCAACGGGCCACTAGAATGAATCACTTAAGAAGCCTTCTGGGCGCCAAGGGCGGTCGCACGGCACGTCCGTTCGCGCCCACGTCAAACCGTGCAACCGACCGTGACCCCGCGCACCCGCGTGCGCACGTTTGCAACCCTGCGCACCCGCGTACGCCCGATCGTACCTGCTCGCACCCGCGTGCGTCCGTTCGCGCTAACGCGCGCCCGGGAAGACCTATCAGCGCTCAACGGACCAACATTGTGGGTAAGTCTTCCACGGGCTGCTGGGACTCGGGACCGACCATGACAGTACCCAAGCTTCACTTTTTCCTATTGCCTTCTTTTCCCGAAAGCTATCCCCCGCGGAGAGAAATTACGACGTAGGCGATCGGGAATTACTGGCCATTAAATCTGCCCTGGAAGAATGGCGATACCTGTTAGAAGGAGCTGCTCATCCTATCCTGATCTACACAGATCACAAGAACTTGGAGTACCTGAAATCTGCAAAGAGGCTGAGACCGCGACAAGCTAGGTGGGCCCTGTTCTTTTCCAGGTTCTCTTTTCATGTTACTTACCGGCCTGGCTCCAAGAACACGAAACCCGATGCCCTCTCTAGGATGTTCCACAAATCCGAAGGAACTCCACCCCCTGACACTATCCTGGCCCCTGGGAACTTTCTCCTGTTACAGGAAGATCTGCTCTCGCGGTTGAAACAAGCTTCCATGGGACCAACACCCACCGTTGGAACTGAGTTACAGGTCAGGGATGGACTGTTTTGGTACGGCAGCAAGATCTTTGTACCCGAATGCTTGCGAGTGAGCATTCTCGAACTTTGCCATGACCATGCTCTAGCAGGGCACTTTGGTGCCTATAAGACTGCTGATCTTGTTCAACGTACCTTCTGGTGGCCCCAAGTACTTAAGGACTGTAGGAGTTACGTGGAGTCCTGCACCACCTGTGCCCGGAGCAAGACCTGTAGGTCCAGAGCTTGGGGGTTACTGAAACCTCTGCCCATCCCAGATAGGCCATGGAAGATGTTGTCTATGGACTTCATTGTCGACCTGCCCCCTGCAGCTGGGCATACTGCCATCTTTGTGGTGGTAGATCGGCTGTCTAAAATGGCCCACTTCGTCCCGATGAAGGGTACCCCCTCTGCATCCGAAACGGCCCAGACGTTTATCAGGGAAATAATTAGACTCCATGGAATCCCGACTAATATAGTGTCTGACCGCGGAGTGCAATTTACCTCACGGTTTTGGAAAGCGCTGTGTAGAGTCCTGGGAATTACGCTGTCATTTTCCACCGCTTACCACCCTCAGACGAATGGTCAGACCGAGAGGACCAATCAGACTCTCGAGCAATACCTCCGTTGTTTTTCATCCTATTCCCAAGATGACTGGATCACACTGCTCCCGTTGGCCGAATTTGCCTATAATAATTCTGTGCATTCTGCTACCAAGCAAAGTCCGTTTTTTGCTAACTATGGGTTTCATCCAGCTTTCCTTCCTAATTCCATCCCCGAATGTTCTGTGCCAGCAGTCTTGGAGACTATAAATTTTTTCTCTTCAAACAACCAACTACTACAGAAGACCATGGCAAGATCCCAGGAACAGAATAAGGAAGTGTTCGATAGGAAGAAGCGGGGTAAATTACTGCTCGAACCAGGTGACCGCGTATGGTTATCCTCCGCAAATCTTCGATTGTCGTGTCCTTCCAGGAAATTGGGCCCCAAATTCCTGGGCCCTTTCACTGTAAGGAGGAGGATCAACGAGGTGGCCTATGAGCTGGAGCTCCCGGATTCACTCAAGATCCACCCTGTCTTTCACGTCTCCCTGTTGAAACCCTTTGTCCCCAATCCTTTTCCCGACCGGAATGTGAACCCCCCAGACCCTGTAATGGTGAACGGGGAGGAAGAATTTGAAATTGAAGCTATCCTGGATTGTAGGAAAAGGAATAACCAAGCTCAATTTTTAATTAAATGGAGAGGTTACGGCCCGGAGGAGAATTCTTGGGAGCCTGTGGAAAATATCCATGCAAAGACCCTAATCCAAGCTTTCAGAAGATTGCACCCGGAAAGATGGGCCCGGTTGGGCATCCGGAGGCTGCCCCTTGAGGGGGGGCAATGTCACGAAGATCCTGCCAGCAGCGATCAGCCCGGACCTTCCGCCGTGCGTTCGCGGGTGCGCGCGTCCGCGTGCGCGCGCGGGTGCGCGCGCGCGGTCGTGCGCGCGTGTGTGCGCTCGTTGGCGCCAGGCGGGCTATTTAGTCCTGTTGGTCACATCCAGTTCTTGCTGTCTGATCTACAGCGTTCTAGTACCCTGATCCTGAGAACCTGCTTCCTGTGACCTGTTGACCCGGCTTGTTTACCTACTGCTCCTGCTATCCGCCTGCATCTGACCTCGGCCTGCCTGACCTCCCTTCTGTTTGTCCCTTTGGTACCTTGCTGCCTGTCTGCTTACTGACCCGGCTCGTCCGACCATCCGCCTGCCTGATCCTCGGTACTTCTGCTGTCCGCCTGACCTCTGACCCGGCTTGCCTGACGACTCTGCTTCCAGCCTTCTGTTCCGGTGCCATCCGCTGCCCATCTCCTGTACTGGTTCCAGCATCTGCCTGAAGTCCTACCTCTGCCAGAACTCCTGCACTTGTGTCCGGCTACAACCTCTCTGCCTGCTGTCCTGCTTCAGCTTCCTGTACCTGCCTGCTTTCCAGCTCCCTTCCGATCCAGCATTCCTTACCCAGCTGTTGATCCTGCCAGACACTCGTGCTCCTCTTGACTCCTGAGTCACCTGTATACACTACCAGGGCTCTCGAGTCGGAGCTGCAAGAGAGGTCTCCTCCTGCAAGTCGGGCTCTACCACCAGGTACGTGACACACCCGTTGTGATGACAATTTCGCCCACTTCATAAACCTCTCCCTTCTCATCCTCTGCTTGTGGTGTGGGTATTTCCCCTTCTTTAGGAGGTGGGGGGTCCTTAGTGTCCACAGATGCCCCAAGTCTTTTCTTCCCTATGTGAATAAAAAATAGGTATACTTAGCACACAGATATTGGCGGGCAGAAACAGGAATATGAAAGTGGAAGTGTCATACAATTGTCTGTTTTGGCAGAGTTACAAGTTGAAGAGCCCCTGTGTGGGACACCCTAAAAAAATTTTTATTCTGGTGTTCCACACTAGTGCTCCTCCATCCTGATGTGTAAACTGCTGCTGAGTGTCCTCTCCTTACGCTGAATCAAGTTTGCATTTCATTCTAGTTACAAACCCATCTAGACAACAAATTTATTTTAATACAAATAGGCATGAACAAATGTAGTTAACCTGTATCTGCCAAAAACATCTTATAAGTGGGTGAAAAAACAATGTTTCCTACGACCGATTTCTGTGCCCATGAACATGAAAGTTGCCATTTTAAAATGTAAAACAGTAAAGAAAATCACATGGAGCAGCGCGAACGTTAAGAAGAAGAATAGGAACACACAACAAAATACTTACTTGTTTGCAGCACTCTCTTGATTCTTTTGTACTGATTGTGCTCCCTCAATTTAAGGTCTGACCATCGTTGATCTTTGGATCGTCATACCCCAAAATTCCTGTGCAGACTCTTCACAACTTTAGGCATGATCTTGGCCTTTCTCACATTTGGGTTTGGGTATGGTCCATACTTCCCATCATAGTCGCCCTCTTGAAGTTGTCCACTGTCTCCACCATCTCTATAAAGGCCATAATTGAGGCCTTCAATCTCCTCCAGATCCAGGAGGTTTGGGGCTCTGGCCTTTTGTCTTTGCACTTGTTGTCTCTCTGCCATGTGCTCTCCCACTGCGCTGAAAGACAAGGGGCGGGGTATAGACTAGAAAGAATGTCGGGGCAGCCAGATTTTCATGTATGCGCAGTGTATATAAAGCATAACACGCATGCATCATACGTACGATCTGTGAGCGGAGGACAGAGTAATGGAAGCAACGATCACTATAACAAAGGTACAATTTTAACTTGGTGCATCAGTGGCCTATACTGCTTATAGATTGAAGCCTATATTGGGTCACGATTAGGAGAGTTTTGCCTGACATTAGGGTTTGTCTTGTGTTGTGTCTTGCAAGGGCTTCGCAAATGTCACCAGTTTCTCCAGCGTTGCCTTCCTCTTTATTTTGTTATGACCCAGAATAAATAGCTATTTCTTTTTCAGAAATACTTGGCTATTTGTTTTACTTCAAAAAGGACAGTTTGTTTGTGAGTAGGCAGGTCAAATTAACAAAGGTCACCAACACCAACCAACCTCCTTTAGGTTAAAAATACAAGATAATAATGGTGTTGTGGTTACTTGACACACAATTGTTTAATGGTTAATTATTATTTCTAGTCAAACAACATTAGAATTCTTCTATAGCTTGAGGGTGGAGCATTTGACTGTAAAATTTCACTTGCGATATTTTTGATCGTATTGAATGATGCAATACTTGTTTGTTTCTTTTCATGTTGAACAGTCTACCCATAACAGCCAATGGAATTGCGTTATATCAAAATTCGAGCATATAACTTCCTTCCTGTTCGCCCTGCGTTCCTAGCGGTTCTAGTATACACTGGTGATGGCAGCATCCGACGATGGCTCAAAGCAGTTCGACCCCATGGAGGTGTCATGGTTGGGCTCAGCCCTTCCTTCTCTGAGCTGGCCGCACAGCTATCGGCTAATTGCCAGCTCCACTCTCTTAACAGTTACTCAGCTGTTGATGATATCCTGCTCGTCAGTCCTGCCTACTTAAGCCGTCCAGTCCAGAGGAGCTCTGCCTTCGCCTTGGTCAACATCACAGAAACTATCTCCTGCAATCCTGTTCAAGACTTGCTTTGCTGACATCCCTTCTGGCTCCAGATCCTGCTTGCTGTTCCACTACATTGATTCCTTGACTTTTGGCTTGGCTGACTATCTGTTCCGGGGTTACTGAACTTTGGCTATGTTTTGACTACGTTTGTTCTTTTTACTTTTATTATTAAACAAGTGTGATTTAACTGTACTTCTGTCTTGGCCTAATTTCATGCTTTCTGACAGGAGGTTCTTGGCCCTTCTATGGAGGCAGCACCACCACCATGAAAAAAGTGCAGAAGGGGGACACAAGCTGCAACCAGCAGAAAGCTTAACCTTCTGTTGACTCACATTGAGTCCCAGGTCCTTGTAAAGGAAATGCTTCTTTGCAGCTGTGTGGCACCCGCTCCAGGGAGACCACTCCGGAGTGGAAGCGGGAGAAGTGGGAGGAGATCTCCCGAAAAGTTGAGGAGATGCAGCACCATCAGCATGACTTGTCTACGACATAAAACTGTAAAAGCAGTACCTAAGGAAGAGCTAGTAACAGAGACTTTGCCACTTTTTTTTAGCAAGGCATCCACCACGACTACGACCACGAATTCCACCTGCCTTCACTTTTCCATTAGAACGGTACATGCTGTATATTTAGTTCTAACAGAAAATGGACTGATGACAGTGATCAGACCTGCAAGCAGGTAACAATGTAAAATCAAATGAAAAATAGATCACAAGAAATAGAATAAAAACAACAAATTATATAGAATCTATAATAAATAATAAATCCCCCCAAAACACGGACAGCCTCTGAGGCTATCACAACACTAACAACACTAGTATCAGTATCAAGTTCAACACTAGGGATAGGCGAGCGGTTCGGCCCGAGCATAAGTGGTGTTCGGGGAAAATTCGGAACACCGTTAAAGTGTATGGGACATTAACATGAAAAATCAAAAGTTCTAATTTTAAAGGCTTATATGTAAGTTATTGTCATAAAAAGTGTTTGGGGACCTGGGTCCTGCCCCAGGGGACATTTATCAATGCAATTTTTTTTTTTTTTAAACGGCCGTTTTTTCAGGAGCAGTGATTTTTTTAATGCTTAAAGTGAAACAATAAAAATGAAATATTCCTTTAAATATCATGCCTGGAGGGTGTCTATAGTATGCCTGTAAAGTGGCGCATTTTTTCTGTGTTTAGAACAGGACCACAGCAAAATTACATTTCTAAAGGAAAAATTGTCATGTAAAACTGCCCGCTGTTGCAATGAATTGTTGGGCACTATGTATATAAAACTCATTGAAAAAAAGAGCATGGAATCCCCCCATTGGGTCTGGTATGAATATTAAGGGGAACCAAAAATAAAAAAATAAATTGCGTGGGGGCGAGCAGTTTTAAATGAAAATTTTTCCTTTAGAAATGTCATTTTTCTGCGGTACTTTTCTAAACACGGGAAAACTGTGTCACTTTACAGGCATACTATAGACACCCCCCAGGTACGATATTTAAAGGAATATTTCATTTTTATTGTTTCACTTTAACCACTTCCCGACCAGCGCACGACGATGTACGTCGACAGAATGGCACGGGCAGGCATATTGGCGTACAGGTACGTCCAATATTCGATGCCGCCCTGCCATCGGGAGCGCGCCGCCGGCGGCGCGCTCCCGCGCTGGTCGGGTCCCCCGTGAGTCCAGTTGCGGGACCCGCGGACTCGATCGCCGCGGGCATCCCTGCGATCGTCTCACGGAGCAGCCGAATGGAGGAAATGCTGTGTAAACAACATTTTTCCATTCTGCCTAGCAACTAGTGACGCTGATCTCTGCTCCATGTGATTGGAGCAGAGATCAGTGTACACTAAATGAAAGCCCAACCCCCCCACAGTCAGTAACACTCCCCTAGGAACACTTAACCCCTACACTGCCACCCACTGGTTAACCCTTTCACTGCCAGTGTCATTTACACAGGAATCACTGCATTTATATAGCAGTGATTACTGTATAAATGACAATGGTCCCAAAAATGTGTCAAAAATGTCCGATGTGTCTGCCATAATGCCGCAGTCACAATAAAAATCGCTGATCGCCGCCATTACTAGTAAAAAAAAAAATAATAAAAAATTATTAATAAAAATGCTATAAAACTATTCCTATTTTGTAAACACTATAACTTTTGCGCAAACCAATCAATAATCGCTAATTGTGATTTTTTTTTACCAAAAATATGTAGAAGAATACGTATCGGCCTAAACTGAGGGAAAAAAATGTTTTTTTATATATTTTTGGGGGATATTTATTATAACAAAAAGTAAAAAATAATGCGTTTTTTTCAAAATTGTCGCTCTATTTTTGTTTATAGCGCAAAAAATAAAAACCGCAGGGGTGATCAAATACCACCAAAAGAAAGCTCTATTTGTAGGAAAAAAAGGACGTCAATTTTGTTTGGGAGCCACGTCGCATGACCGCGCAATTGTCAGTTAAAGCGACGCAGTGCCGAATCGCAAAAAGGGGTCTGGTCTTTGACCAGTAAATTGGTCCGGTCTGAAAGTGGTTAAGTAAAAATCACTGCTCCCAAAAAAACTACGTTTAAAAAAAAAATTGCATTGATACATGTCCCCTGGGGCAGGACCCGGGTCCCCAAACACTTTTTATGGCAATAATTTGCATATAAGCCTTTAAAATTTGCACTTTTGATTATTCGTGTTCATGTCCCCTAGACTTTAACGGTGTTAGCGTGTTCTGCCAAATTTTTTACCTGTTCGGTATGTTTTGGTGCAAACCGAACCGGGAGGTGTTCAGCCCATCTCTATTCAACACTAACACAATAGCAGATTAATAGCAGATGAAATTAAAAAGCTAAGTTGAACTATAGCTTGCTTTACTATCTGTTCTGCTGCTGTGCTTATTCTGATTCTCTGTTAACAAACAAACGGACCAGCTAAGATTGACTGTCTGAAATAATTCATTGTGCCTGTCTGCTAGCAATCGTAAGTGAAAGTAAGTTGGCTGTACGTGTGTACTTAGGTCAGGGGCGGACTGACCATTCGGGCACTCAGGCACCGCCCGAGGGCCCCATGCCACCAAGGGGCCCCATCAGGGTTGCCAGCCTCAATAAAACCAGGGACAGTATGTAAAAATCTGTGTTTTTTTTAAAGATCCCAAGATTATAGCTGCCCCATCTCTTCAGTACCTTTTCAGTGTGTGTATGTGTATTCTGTGTGTGTGTATTCTGTGTGTGTATACGGTGTGTGTATATTGTGTGTCTGTATGTGTATACTGTATGTGTGTGTGTGTGTATACTGTGTGGCCATAATCTATTGCCTGGGGGCCCCATAATCTCCTATTGCCTGGGGGCCCCATAATCTCCTATTGCCCGGGGGCCCCATAATCTTCTCCTATTGCCCGGGGGTCCCATAATCTCCTATTGCCCGGGGGCCCCATGAGTTGTCAGTCCGCCCCTGACTTAGGTTCTAGCTATTTTACTGCTCCTCCTCTTTTGTTACAATCAGCCAATAACATTCATCATCATCATTTTACTTTCCCCACCCACTCCAGCAGTGACCACTAACAGCTCTTTTACTATTGTCTCTATAATGTCGAATAATTTTGGACTAATAGAGTTAAACCCCATACACACTATCAGATTTTCTGCTGATTTTTGTCTTCAGATTTACCAAAACCATGTAATATGAGGTCAAACCTTAGGCATTTCAATTTGTATGCAATCAGGTAGGCCCTTGCACTACATGGTTTTGGTAAATCTGAAGACAAAAACCAGCAGAAAATGTGATAGTGTGTATGGGGCTTTAGGTTAGGCACATTTGACCGCAGATCGCTTGCTTGTCTCCCCACCCTTTCCTGGCCTGCCAGTCTGCATGCTCGGATAAGGGTCTGGTATGGATTTTGGTGGGGGTCTCTATGCTGTTTTGTTTTCAATACATTTTGCATTGCTAACATTACTTCATGCCACATTTCACAAGTTGGATCAGTTAGGATGCTGATCTGACTTGGATCCGACATCCATTAAATTCAATGGGCTGAAATCGGACCCAAGTCAGACCAAAGAAGTATCTTATTCTTAGTTATCTCAGATTTCCAAATGGTTGGTAATTGCTGTGCAAACTGGCCAATTCCACTGAAACAAATGGGTTGAAGTGTACATATGCTCAACATTTAAAATCACATATTCATTTCCACATTGTACTCTCTTATTCCTAGACTATTCCTAAGTTTGAAAACACACTGAAATAAAAGAAACCCTTATCAAGGCACGCCTATTGACGTGTGTTGTGGGAAGTGGAGAATTTGAGAGGACATGATGTCATTTATGTGTTAAGCAACTTAGAGTTTTTGGCATAAAACATCTTTAACATGTTTGGTATCTTCTGAGGATACTGGATCAGGTATAGCGTATCAGGACTCCTTTGCATTCCTTTCAACAGCATGGAGAGAATTGCTGATCATCACTAGTGATGGACGAACGTTTCGCCCGGCGGTCGTTTCGCGGCGAATTTCCGACTTTCGCCGTCCGCGGGTTCGAACGCCTTTTTCCGTCGTTCGCCCCGGCGGACTTACGTGTTTAATGTATACAAGAACTTTAACCTTTCGTGACACGTTTATCATGTGTTACAGGACAACCAATTGAGACATGACAGCTCATGGACACTTGGACATTCCCCCTAACCTATAAATACACCCGATCCGGTGGCCATTTTACATTCTTTCTTCTGTCACTGTAGGGAAAGGATCCTGTGTGGAGTAGGGACAGAGAAAACGCTAGCTATTTGGTACACAAAAGTTCTTTTCAGGACTGGTATAGGTGTTAGGTCAGCAGCCTGAGTTTCTTTTGTCAGTTTAGATAAAGGGACAGAGCGCTGTATGCTGCTATTTTAGGGACAGCTCAGCCAGATTAGTCTTTCTTCATCATCATCATCATCATCATCATTAGCTGTTACTATCAGGTCCACAAAAGAGCTGTTCCAGCTAATCGTTCCAGCCTACTCTTTTTTGCCAATTTGTATAGGGACAGGCAGGAAGCAGTGTGTCAGGCAGTGAGGATAATTTTAAAGACTTGCTGTTACTATTAGTTCCACAAAGGTTCTTTTCAGGACTGGTATCAGTGGTACGGTAATAGGCTTGTACACGTATAATATTCTTTCTTCCAAATATAGAAAGAATATTATACTTGACTGCTGCCCTTCTGCTGCAGTCTGCTAATCATTCACAACTCACTTGTTCCACAAAGCTCTTTATCAGGACTGGTAACTTGGTCTGTCTAGGGTGCTACGGTACATAGGCTTGGGTGCGGTACAGTCTGCTGTTCTGTAAGGACCGCTATCGGTCCACAATACATAGGGTTGCCGTGCACTACTGCTGACCGCTGCCCTATACTGCAGCAGTCCTTCAGCGGTATAGGGACTGACGCACAGTCTGCTAAACACTAATACACAACCTGCTTGGTCCACAAAAGTTCTTATAAGGACTGGTAACTTGGTATAGGGTGCTACGGTACATAGGCCTGAGTGCGTTACAGTCTGCTGTTCTGTAAGGACCGCTATCGGTCCACAATACATAGGGTTGCCGTGCACTACTGCTGACCGCTGCCCTATACTGCAGCAGTCCTTCATTGGTATAGGGACTGACGTACAGTCTGCTAATCACTAACACACAACCTGCTTGGTCCACAAAAGTTCTTATAAGGACTGGTAACTTGGTATAGGGTGCTACGGTACATAGGCCTGAGTGCGTTACAGTCTGCTGTTCTGTAAGGACCGCTATCGGTCCACAATACATAGGGTTGCCGTGCACTACTGCTGACCGCTGCCCTATACTGCAGCAGTCCTTCATTGGTATAGGGACTGACGTACAGTCTGCTAAACACTAACACACAACCTGCTTGGTCCACAAAAGTTCTTATAAGGACTGGTAACTTGGTATAGGGTGCTACGGTACATAGGCCTGAGTGCGTTACAGTCTGCTGTTCTGTAAGGACCGCTATCGGTCCACAATACATAGGGTTGCCGTGCACTACTGCTGACCGCTGCCCTATACTGCAGCAGTCCTTCATTGGTATAGGGACTGACGTACAGTCTGCTAATCACTAACACACAACCTGCTTGGTCCACAAAAGTTCTTATAAGGACTGGTAACTTGGTATAGGGTGCTACGGTACATAGGCCTGAGTGCGTTACAGTCTGCTGTTCTGTAAGGACCGCTATCGGTCCACAATACATAGGGTTGCCGTGCACTACTGCTGACCGCTGCCCTATACTGCAGCAGTCCTTCATTGGTATAGGGACTGACGTACAGTCTGCTAATCACTAACACACAACCTGCTTGGTCCACAAAAGTTCTTATAAGGACTGGTAACTTGGTATAGGGTGCTACGGTACATAGGCCTGAGTGCGTTACAGTCTGCTGTTCTGTAAGGACCGCTATCGGTCCACAATACATAGGGTTGCCGTGCACTACTGCTGACCGCTGCCCTATACTGCAGCAGTCCTTCAGCGGTATAGGGACTGACGCACAGTCTGCTAAACACTAACACACAACCTGCTTGGTCCACAAAAGTTTTTATAAGGACTGGTAACTTGGTATAGGGTGCTACGGTACATAGGCCTGAGTGCAGTACAGTCTGCTGTTCTGTAAGGACCGCTATCGGTCCACAATACATAGGGTTGACGTGCACTACTGCTGACCGCTGCCCTATACTGCAGCAGTCCTTCAGCGGTATAGGGACTAAGAGTTTTGTCACAGGGTGATTTAAAAAATGACAGGCAGAGGAAGAGGCAGGCCCTTCCGCAGGGGTGGTAGGGGTAGGGCAGGAGCAACAGCCTTGAGCCAAAGTGGGAAGTTGCAGAAGGTGCGTTCAATTACTTTAAAGGACGCACCAGACTTGGTTGAGTGGCTCACTCAGCCTTATTCTTCTGCACCCTCCTCATCCTCTCGATCTGCACCCTCTTCTTCACTCTCTGCTATGTGCACCCCCAAAGACACTACCACCAACAACACCACCACCACCACATACCTTCCGCTTGAGTGCAAATGGGGGCCTTCATGCTCCAGTGTTTTAATAGGGACCCCCGTATAAAAAGCATGAGGGTCAAGGACCAGTACTGGGTGGCAACGTACTTAGATCCCCGGTACAAACACAAAATGGCGGAAATGTTACCGCCGTCGCAGAGGGCTGTCAGAATGCAGCACTTCCAGGCCTTGCTTCGAGAAATGCTGCATTCTGCTTTTGCGTGCGCTGGCAGAGGAGCAATTCCCACTCCCAGAGAAGGATTTGCGGGTACCAATCCAACAGCGCCTGCAAGAAGAGGCCGGTTTGAAGATGTGTTGGTGACTTCGGATATGAGGTCATTCTTTCAGCCGACCCATCGACAGGTGTCATCCGGATCCAGCATCAGGGAACGCCTAGACCGTCAGGTGTCCGACTACATTGGGTTAACGGCCGATGTGGACGCTCTGAGGAGTGATGAACCCCTAGACTACTGGGTGGGCAGGCTTGACCTCTGGCCAGAGCTTGCCCAATTTGCAATCGAACTGTTGGCTTGCCCCTCATCCAGTGTCCTGTCCGAAAGGACGTTCAGCGCAGCAGGGGGGATTGTGACCGATAAGCGTACTCGCCTAGCTCACGACAGTGTTAACTACCTCACATTTCTAAAAATGAATGAGGCATGGATCTCGGAGGAATTCAACACATGTGATCAGTAGACCATGTATATGTCTATAAACAATTTTTGGAATCAAGCACACAGACCTTCTTAATTCATTTGGCTCACTTCCCTGACCCAAAAAAGCACACCGTACTATATGCCCCTACCCTCCTCTTTGAAGAGGTTGAGCGGTGTCATATTTCTACTGGGGCTGCTTATTATGAGGGGTTCCCACCATCCCTGTGCTGTGCTGACTTCCTCCTGGGTGTTCTTATTATGAGGGGCTCCCACCATCCCTGTGCTGTGCTGACTTCCTCCTGGGGGTTCTTATTATGAGGGGATCACACCATCCCTGTGCTGTGCTGACTTCCTCCTGGGGCTGCTTACGGTGCTGCTGTCAGCGCTGTATGTCACGGAGCTGCTGTCAGCGCTGTATGTCACGGAGCTGCTGTCAGCGCTGTATGTCACGGAGCTGCTGTCAGCACTGTATGTCACGGAGCTGCTGTCAGCGCTGTATGTCACGGAGCTGCTGTCAGCGCTGTATGTCACGGTGCTGCTGTCAGCGCTGTATGTCACGGAGCTGCTGTCAGCGCTGTATGTCACGGAGCTGCTGTCAGCGCTGTATGTCACGGAGCTGCTGTCAGCGCTGTATGTCACGGAGCTGCTGTCAGCGCTGTATGTCACGGAGCTGCTGTCAGCGCTGTATGTCACGGTGCTGCTGTCAGCGCTGTATGTCACGGAGCTGCTGTCAGCGCTGTATGTCACGGAGCTGCTGTCAGCGCTGTATGTCACGGAGCTGCTGTCAGCGCTGTATGTCACGGAGCTGCTGTCAGCGCTGTATGTCACGGAGCTGCTGTCAGCGCTGTATGTCACGGAGCTGCTGTCAGCGCTGTATGTCACGGTGCTGATGTCAGTGCTCTGTATTACGGTGCTGCTGTCAGTGCTCTGTATCTCCTGCACCCTCTTGTTTGCCTACCCTGGTCCCTGACCTTCCCTCTCCTCCATTGCCTTCATTAGCTCCATAGTCCTGAATTGTCAGAACAATTTCCCAAATAAAAAAAAAATGCTTGTAGTTATCGATCCCAAATTCACCTCATACATGTATTATGCTATTGTCCAGGTGGTGGGACTACGTGCTACCCCCTAATAATTACCCCGTGGCCGCAAATTCGACCTAAAGGTTTGCGAAATTCGCCTCCCATTGAAGTCAATGGAGCCCGCGGCGAACGGTCGTTTTCGCGAACGTTTGTGTCCGTTCGCGTTTCGCGTTCGCGAAACGTCCCGTCGGAAGTTCGTCCATCACTAATCATCACAACACTTCTCTCCTGTCATTAAAGGGGGGATCCATTCCCATTGGGGGCAAACTGGCTGAGGACTGAGGACTTAGTAGCAGCAGCTGAGACGAGGTGGTGACATAGGTCACAGTGGAGACACACTGAGTCACAAAGAGACTAAGGGCACTGAAAAAACTAGATATCTGTTATTTGATGGCACTGAAGGGAATTGAGTCAGCAGGCCTGCTTGTTTAGTGAAGGTGGGAGCCCAGAGGTGCAGGGTCTAAAGAGTCGCTTGATCTTACCAGAGTAACATGCAAGGGGTGATAGGTTATTCTGCTGACGACTCCCACTCCCAGGTTGCAGCCCTCTGACCCACCCAAGCAGGCAGCTGCCAGGAACAAAGTACAGATGTTCAGGAAAGAGTCAGAGGAGCAGAATACAGTCTAAAGTGTACCGACCCAGGAGCACACTGGGTACAAAGGAGTGGGATAAAGAGTGGGGTACATTTGGGTTACAGGAGGAACACATAGCACCAGGGAACATAGATCACTGTGGCAGTGCTTAGACACACTGGGGATAATAAGAGAAAGGAATCACAGGTGTACTTACCTCCCAAGGAGCTGCTTGATGTGTCGGGTCCTCTGTTCTTGTGCCGACAAAAAGCTCTGTACTCTGACACATCTGGCTGGGTTGAGGATATTGATGCGCCTATGCTTGGAAATACCCCAAAATGCAGCAATACATAAACACCAGAAAATTACACAGACCTGTAATCAACAAAGTACTGTATATTGAAATTGGTGTAAGTAAGAAGGTTTACAGGGATATATCGGCAAGGAAAGGTTATACTGAATTGGTTCACTATCAAAGGTGATAACACAGCAGTTAACAAATAAATATCAGCAAATAGTTGTAGCCTAGTAATCAACTGAGAAAGTTCAGAGGCTGCTGTAACGGCAGCTCCTGAAGAGCACGCGCTATGCGTTTTTCAAAGTTAAAGTTATACCTAAACTGCAGTTTGGTTTGGGTACAATTGTCTAAATTTGGACTTCAGCATCAGTCTGACTGGACTGTGAGATGTTCAGCCTGGCCACAGGGGCACTGTCTCTTCTGGCAGGCATGAAACTATGGTCTGGTTAGGTGCTTAAGTTACTCTCTCTTGGAGCCCCCGCCCAGTGGGAGTGGCGCTCCTGCTCTGTTTTCTGGGAGAGGGTATTTAAGATGCAGACATCACGTGGTTCAGGGTTCCGGTCCAGAATGATGTACTGACTTCATGGTCCTGGTTCTCCTGACCAGCCCCCAGGAAGGCTATGGCCTGGGGTGTGGATCCACCCGATTTTGATGTCTCGGGGCTGGCTAGCCCGAGGCAAGGAAACTAAAGGATTCTGAGGTCGTTGGGTGCCGTCTTCGGTTTGGGAGAGACCCAGTGACTTCAAGCATTCCAGGAGAGGACTCTTCAGAAGAAGGCCACGTACGGGTTGGTTTCTTAGTAAGAGCCTGGAAGGAGTACCCAAGAGAATCCGGTCTCGTGGATATCGCCAAGCTGGCTGAAAGATCCAGGTATCCTACGAGTGTTCTTCAAGTTTTGTTTCGTTCTACAACAACGTCTGTGGCAGAGACATTATCTTGTATGTTCTACAACAACATCTGTGGCAGAGACATGTTCCTGAGTAGGGATGAGCTTCGTGTTCGAGTCGAACATACGTTCGACTCGAACATTGGCTGTTCGTCCGTTCGGCGAAGTCCGAACATTTTGGTCCGTTCGCGCCAAATTCGTGTGGCGCTCACGGCCCACAATGCACTGCGATGGCGCAGTGCATTGCTGGCTCATAATTGGCCAAGCATGCACTGTGACCCCGCATGCTTGGCCAATCGCAGCGCCAGCAGCGAGGAGAGCCATGATTGGCCACAGGCAGGATGCCTGTGGCCAATCATAGCTCAGGCTGTGTAGTGCACGCCCCACACTATATAAGGCCGCCAGCGCGGCAGCCTTGTGTAGTGTGTTGGCGTCTGAAGCAGTGGGTGTTCTGTGTACCTTCAACACAGTACACACCGATCGTTTTCGGACGATTTTCGATCTTGCT
The DNA here is from genome assembly GCF_037356315.1 of Lithobates pipiens. Lineage (NCBI taxonomy): Eukaryota > Metazoa > Chordata > Amphibia > Anura > Ranidae > Lithobates > Lithobates pipiens. The sequence continues at coordinate 79,109,050 of NW_027507791.1, read as the reverse complement.
GTTGTGTAGCGGTTATTGTCTGCGTGCCCTGACCGCAGTATACAATGCTATATTCACCTCACCTATATAGCTAGTGATCTATATTTTATAATAGAGCTTGCAGTCAGTAGTGTTAGGAGATGGTGCGTGCTGTCTGCATGCTCTGTACCCAGTACATACCGCTATATCCACCTACATAGCTCTTCTCTATTTGAGCCCACTTGCCATCTGCAGGAGTTATTGGAAGTTGTGTGTGCCTCCAGCACAGCACAGTATACATCTGTATATACCCCTTTATCTCTGGTGTTCTATAATAAAGGCATCTGCAGGAGTTAGTGGGTGTTCTGTGTACCTTCAACACAGTACACACCGATCGTTTTCGGATGATTTTCGATCTTGCTGTTGTGTAGTGGTTGTTGTCTGCGTGCCCTGACCGCAGTATACACCGCTATATTCACCTCACCTATATAGCTAGTGATCTATCTTTTATAATAGAGCTTGCAGTCAGTAGTGTTAGGAGATAGTGCGTGCTGTCTGCGTGCTCTGTACCCAGTACATACCGCTATATCCACCTACATAGCTGTTCTCTATTTGAGCCCACTTGCCATCTGCAGGAGTTATTGGAAGTTGTGTGTGCTTCCAGCACAGCACAGTATACATCTGTATATACCCCTTTATCTCTGGTGTTCTATAATAAAGGCATCTGCAGGAGTTAGTGGGTGTTGTGTGCCTCTAGCACAATATACACTACCCAACTGCTTTTTTACCCAACTCCCTTCAGGCCATTACCATGTCTGGAAGGCCAGCAAGGAGAGGCAGACAGGCGCGAGCCGATAAAAGAGGGCAAGCAGGCTCTGTGTCTAGAGACAACAGTGCTGGTCGTGGACGCGGTGCATTGTCATCAGCACGTGGCCATGGGACACGCTTGTCCTTCTTTTCGGCAGCTGGACATGTTGAGCCGCAACATGCCAACGACTTGGTAGAGTGGATGACCAAGCCCTCTTCATCCTCCTCATCCTCTCTCACCCAGTCTCAGGGTACTAGCAAAGCAGCTGCCAACGCATCGTCTTCCCTCCTCTCAATGTCATCATCAGTGACTCCTTCCCTAGACCCACCACGTCCTCCTGAGGAGTCTCCTGAACTCTTTGAGCACAGTGTTGGGTACATGCTCCAGGAGGATGCCCAGTGTTTTGTGGGCTCTGATGATGACACTCAGCTAGAGGAAGGCAGTAGCGTGAGCGCAGAGAGAGGGGATGCTCAAGAAGGACAGCAATCTGGCAGTCATGTTCCACAAGCTGCAGCATACTGCCAGGTTTACTACAGCGATGAAGAGGGAGGGGATGATGAGGGCACTGACTCCACGTGGGTGCCTGGAAGGAGAGAGGAGGAGGAGGCACATGTCCAACGAGGCAGGATGCCCTCCGGGGGCCAGCTTAGGGGCAGCACACCGACTGAATCACACCGCAGAGCTCCGCCTGTGCAGAGCGCTGCCTCAGCGCGTTATTCTAAAAGTTCTTTGGTGTGGGCCTTTTTTGAGACGAGTGCATCAGATCGCACCGCTGCTATTTGCAACATATGTCTCAAGCGTATCTCACGTGGCCAAAACATCAGCCGCTTGGGCACCACATGCTTGACCAGACATATGTTGACCTGCCATGCAGCTCGTTGGCAAGCGTACCTCAAAGACCCACACCAAAGAACAAAGCGGACCTCTCCTTGCTCCTCATCAGCTGGCATCTCCAACCCCACTAGACCTTCAGTCCTCTCTGAAACCTGCTCTGAGAGGAATGAAGGTGTAGAATTAGGTGTGTCACAGCCAAGTGCTTCCGGGAACTCTGCTAGCGGTACACCCACGTCCGATTATAGCAGGCAAATGTCCCTGCCCCAGCTGCTGGACCGGCGAAAGAAGTTCACTCCCAGCCATCCACATGCCCAGCGGTTGAATGCTAGCTTGGCTAAATTGCTAGCACTTCAACTGCTGCCTTTTCAGTTGGTAGACTCGGCCCCCTTCCGTGAGTTTGTACAATGTGCGGTTCCTCAGTGGCAGGTCCCCAAACGCCACTTTTTCTCACGGAAGGCGATTCCGGCTCTCTACCGGCATGTGGAAGGCAATGTCCTTGCCTCGCTGGACAGGGCGGTCAGCGGTAAGGTGCATATTACCGCTGACTCATGGTCCAGCAGGCATAGACAGGGACGTTACCTGTCTTTCACGGCCCATTGGGTCACTCTTCTGGCAGCTGGGAAGGATGCAGGACAAGGTGCAGTAGTGTTGGAGGTTATTCCACCACCACGCCTCCAAAATGCTACTATTGGTTGTGACACACCTCTCTCCTCCACCCCCTCCTCTTCTTCTTCCTCCATGGCCTCTTCCAGTGCTCTGTCCTCAGAACCAGCGGTGCTCCGTAGGCGTTCCAGGGGCTACGCAAGTACGCAGGCAAAACGATGCCATGCCGTGCTTGCGCTGGTTTGTTTGGGGGACAGGAGCCACACTGGGGCGGATGTTTTGTCAGCTCTGCAGGGGCAGGCCAAGAGGTGGTTGACGCCACGCCAGCTTAAGCCAGGAATGGTGGTTTGCGACAATGGCACCAACCTCCTCTCCGCCCTCCGACAGGGACAACTGACCCATGTGCCCTGTGTAGCTCACGTCCTTAACCTGGTGGTGCAGCAGTTCTTGGGCAGGTACCCCGGCTTACAGGATGTCCTGAAGTAGGCCAGGAAAGTCTGTGTGCATTCCCGCCAATCATTTAATGCCTGTGCTCGGCTGGCTGAGCTCCAAAAGGAGTTGAACCTGCTCAAGAACCGCCTTATATGTGACATGCCCACCAGATGGAACTCAACATTGGCCATGCTGCAGCGGCTGCACATGCAGCAGAGGGCCATCAATGAGTACCTGTGCGACTACGGCACCAGGACAGAGTCAGGGGAGCTTGGTTTTTTCTCACCACGCCAGTGGGGCATGATCAGGGATGCATGCACTGTCCTGTCACCGTTTGAGGAGGCCACAAGGATGGTGAGCAGTGACAGTGCATGCATCAGTGACACTGTACCTCCTGTCCACCTCTTGGAGCATACGCTGCGTGGAATAATGGACAGGGCACTTAAAGCAGAACAGAGGCAGGAAGAGGAGGACTTCCTTGCCTCTCAAGGCCCCCTTTATCCAGACAGTGTTCCTGCTGTGCCACCCATCACACAGGAAGAGGATGAGGAGGAGGAAGAGGAGGAGGAGGATGATTGTGTCAGCATGGAGGTGGAGGCTGGCACTCAGCATCAGCAGCAGCACCAGCAGTCTTGTAGGGATGATTTACAGTCCCAAGAAACACGCGGACTTGTACGTGGCTGGGAGGAGGTAGCTGCGGATCATGTTGTCCTTAGTGACCCAGAGGACTCCGGACCGAATGCCTCAGCTAACCTACGCTGCATGGCCTCCCTGATCCTGCAAAGCCTGCGGAAGGATCCTCGTATTCTTCGGATCAAGGAGAGGGACCATTACTGGCTGGCCACTCTCCTTGATCCACGGTACAAGGGTAAGGTTGCCGACCTTATCTTGCCATCGCAGAGGGAGCAGAGGATGAGACATCTCCGGGAGGCCTTGCAGAAAGGTCTGTGCAACGCGTTCCCACAGACTGGGAGGTTACAAACTCCTGGTCCTGGACAACATGTTGCTGAGGCATCGGTCAGAAGGAGCGGTGGAGAAGGTGGCCGTCTGACTGATGCTTTCAGACAATTTTTTAGTCCGCAGCCCCAAGGTATGATCGGTTCCAGCACACATCGCCAGCGTCTGATTTACATGGTGCAGGAATACCTAGGGGCAAGGTCAGACTTGGACACCTTTCCCACCGAAAATCCTCTGGCTTACTGGGTCTTGAGGATGGATCACTGGCCAGAGCTTGCACAGTATGCAATTGAGCTACTGGCCTGTCCTGCATCCAGCGTTCTTTCGGAACGCACCTTCAGTGCTGCTGGTGGCTTTGTTACCGATCACAGGGTGCGCCTGTCCACCGAATCAGTTGATCGACTGACCTTCATCAAGATGAATCAGTCTTGGATCACCCACAGCTACCAAGCACCTGAAGCTGATGTAACCGAATAATTTTTTTTGAAATATCACATCCCTTCAAGACTGCCTATGCTGATGCTGAGTGACTGTCCTGTTATGTTGATTGTCTATCCTCTTCCTCCTCCGCTGATATGTTGGAAGAACATTTCTGGTTCTGGTTGATGCCATCAGCCCAATTTTTCTGCCCCTGTTTAACAGGGGCGTTTAAGTACAATTTTTGATGCAATGCTTTGCAGCAGGGCTAATTCCTGCAATCAAACAAGAGTATATGGGAGAGGTTGCAGTGTGGTGGCACCAGCAGCAGTGCCTAAGGCCCAATTTTTCTGCCCCTGTTTAACAGGGGCATTTAATTACAATTTTTGATGCAATGCTTTGCAGCAGGGCTAATTCCTGCAATAAAACTAGAGTATATGGCAGAGGTTGCAGTGGGGTGGCACCAGCACCAGTGCCTAAGGCCCAATTTTTCTGCCCCTGTTTAACAGGGGCGTTTAATTACAATTTTTGATGCAATGCTTTGCAGCAGGGCTAATTCCTGCAATAAAACTAGAGTATATGGCAGAGGTTGCAGTGTGGTGGCACCAGCACCAGTGCCTAAGGCCCAATTTTTCTGCCCCTGTTCAACAGGGGCGTTTAATTACAATTTTTTATGCAATGCTTTGCAGCAGGGCTAATTCCTGCAATAAAACTAGAGTATATGGCAGAGGTTGCAGTGTGGTGGCACCAGCACCAGTGCCTAAGGCCCAATTTTTCTGCCCCTGTTTAACAGGGGCGTTTAATTACAATTTTTTTATGCAATGCTTTGCAGCAGGGCTAATTCCTGCAATAAAACTAGAGTATATGACAGAGGTTGCAGTGTGGTGGCACCAGCACCAGTGCCTAAGGCCCAATTTTTCTGCCCCTGTTTAACAGGGGCGTTTAAGTACAATTTTTGATGCAATACTTTGCAGCAGGGCTAATTCCTGCAATAAAACTAGAGTATATGGGAGAGGTTGCAGTGTGGTGGCACCAGCAGCAGTGCCTAAGGCCAAATTTTTCTGCCCCTGTTTAACAGGGACATGTAATTACAATTCTTGATATAATATTTCACAGGAGGGCCCCTTCCTGTGCCCACCCAGAGTAACGGTGAGGACTTATAGTGTTGTGGCACCAGCACCACAACCACCAAAGGTCAATTTTTCTACCACTGTTCAACAATGGCATGTAATTACAATTCTTGATATAATCGTTCACAGCAGGGCGCTCCAGCGCCCACCAAGAGTCACTTTGAGGGCTTACAATGTTGTGGCAAAACCAACACCTTGTTCCGCCATTTCTGCAGAGCATATAGGGCAGGCCCCTACTTTCAAACATCCAATTTACAAACATCTCCTACTTGCAAACGGAAGGAGACAACAGCAAGTGAGATGAAAAAAGATGGACGACAAAACAAATTATACAGGGGTGATAACCCTTCCCTATGTTTTCCAAAAAGCTTAAAAATAGTTTTTTTGACTGGAGCTACACTTTAAAAATGTACCAGTTGAAAATTACAAACAGATTCAACTTAACACAACAAACCTACACAGTCCCTGTCTTGTTTGCACCGCCTGTATACTGCTGTTCTGAGTATATAGGGCCTGGGGGCCACACGCATTTCCTTTTTTTAATATGGGTACGGGGTTCCCCTTAATATGCGTACAAGACCTAAAGGGGCTGGTAATGGGCAGGGAGGGCTACCCATGCCATTTTTCTCAATGATTTTCAACCATATTGCAGGAACCAGATATAACATTAAAACCGCAAGCAGTTTTAAATGGTGTTATTTCCGTTTAATGTCATTTTGTGCAGGGACTGTTCTAAACACGGGAAACACGTGGCACTTCACAGGCATACTACAGACACCCCACAGGCACCATATTTAAAGGAATATTTCACTTTTTTTTTCACTTTAATCGTCATTAAAATCAGTGCTCCCGCCAAAATGGCCATTTTTAAAAACATTTTAGGCATTGACCCATGTCCCCTGGGGCAGGAGCCAGGTCCCCAAACCCTTTTTAGGACAGTATCTTGCATATTAGCCGTTAAAATGAGCACTTTTCATTTCGAACGTTCGAGTCCCATAGACTTCAATGGGGTTCTAAAGTTCGTTCGAATTTGGGGTCCGTTTGAAAGTTCTGGTGCGAACCGAACCGGGGGGTGTTCGGCTCATCCCTATTCCTGAGTAAGCACCTTGTTGGCTGCTAGGCCTTGTGAGAGAGGGACTGTCCAACTTGAGTCAACATCCAGTTGCGAATGGCTATTCTCTAAGTTTTTGCAAATAAAATTCAAGTGGATCTGTTGTCACTCTCTCGAGTTACTGGGTCATCTACCACGGGACACCCCTAGACGTGAAACGAGGACAACAGAAGGTAATGGTAAGCCCAAAATCTAACCAGCAGCTCCTTCGGGGGTAGTGCTACACTGCAAATAATGAATAATTAATAGTCCACTCTTTCTTTAATCTTAATCAGTGCTTCCTGTCAATGCCTATCAGTGCTTCCTCATCAGTGCTGCCTATTAGTGCGGCCTATCCAGGGTGACCCATCCATTAGGGGCCCCCGAGGTTCTCCCCCCCATTCTCTCCAACCCCTATATGCAGTGGATAGAGCCACGGCCGCCGCTGTCAACTGCTATTCATGTGTCCGACCCCTTTCGGGTCCCCAGGCATATGAATTAGAGCAGCCAGTTTTTTTTTTTTTGAAGAAGAACCTGATTAGAGCCTTAGGCTCTAATAGGCTTCAAAATAGGGTGGACTCGGGATGAAGAGTATTGCATCTGGAGCCCACCCAATTCACTGTTGCAACACTGATCCTCCTCCCAGCCAATCGGGAAGCAGGTATGAGACCTGTTTCCCAACTGACCAAAATGTCAGGCAATTCTATTGGATGCCTAGCACCGGAAGGAGGAGAGGACACCGATCACCGGAGCAGCTTTCCCCGAGCCCGCCACACTCTCACTGCCCGCATCCAAGGTAAGGAGATAAACCCCACCAGCCGCCACTACGTCTATCAGTGCCCATCAGTGCTGCCTATACATGTCGCCTATCAGTTTCCATAACTGCTGCCTATCAATGCCCATCAGTACCGCCTATCAGTGCCCATCAGTGATGCAGATCAGTGCCAACTATCAGTGCCCATTGATTGCTGCATATTAGTGCCTCCTCATCATGCTCATCAGTGACCAAATTAGTTTTTTTGTTTATTTAGCAAAAAATAAAAATCCCAGTGGTGATTAAATACCACCAAAAGAAAGCTCTATCTGTCTCAAAAAAAATATTTAAAAAATTTGTTTGGGTACAGTGTTGCATGACTGCGCAATTGTCATTCAAAGTGCGACAGCACCGAAAACTGAAAAATGGTCTGGGCAGGAAGGGGGTAACAGCCCCCTGTAGGAAATTGGCTAAAAGAATAAAAAGGTGGTTTACCTCAGCATAATTGACAAAGTATCCTTAGCAACCACAAAACATATTGAAGACATTTTATGTTTACAAAAAATTTCCTCTTGATATAAAAGTCATTGTGTCATCCCGTATTCTCCATTTACCACAACACACATCGATAGTAGCACCTCAGAAAGGGCCTTTTCCCATTAAATCAAAGCTCTCTATCAAACCAAGATTGTTGCAATCAGACCAACAATGAGGTCTAAAGGCATCCATATACCCAGAGACCTATCAAAAAAGATCTGTGTGGAGACAGACATGATTTAATAATGGTTTCTAAACAGCATTGTTTTTTGACCAGCTGTACAGATGTAAGAACAGATATGTTTTCTGTTTGTTTGATACATTTTTGATATTTTGAGACAAAAATAATACTTAGTGTAAGTGAAGAACCTTACAATGGGAGTTAAAGCCATTTAATAACGAGTTATGCAGCCCCTGGCGGTTGTGAGAACATTTGTACCAGTTACCCCCCATGGTTGAATATATTTGGACAACACACACTTTAATCTTAAAAGTTGGGATACAATCTCAAGTGATGGCGGCCAGTCTGAAGAGGAAGTAGGTTACTATGGCGGGAGTCGGTGTCCATGTTCAGTGGGAGGACAGGTGTGCTTTATGTCCCTCACCTCACTGCCAGATACTCATATTGGTACACGCTGTGGCATGGGGCTAACCTAGGGACCTGGCCTGGGTAGTCATGAGAGCAAGGCATTGTGTTAACATAAAATGGTGACTTCCTGTAATGTGAGCCTTTATAGCGGTGAGAATCCATAAAACAGAATTCTAGTATGTGTCAAGTGTTGTGTGTCCAGGGAGGGACAGGGGAGACTGGCAGGGTATGGGGCCTACTCTGCAACCCCAACCTAAAGTGGTTCATCGCAGGGGCGTACCTAGAGCATTTGGCACCCGGGGCGGATCCTATATCTGGCACCCCCCCCCCCACCATAAAATGTAAAAACACCCACCGTGTCCCCTGCATACCTCTGCATCCTTCAATATCTTTTTGTCACTACTGTGTACCCCCCCTCTCCACAACTGCACCTCTGGACCCCTTTAAATTACACAGCACCCTGCACCTCTGGACCCCTTTACATTACACAGGACCTTGCACCTAAGGACCTCTTTACATTACACAGCCCCCTGCACCTCTGGACCCCTTTACATTACACAGCTCTTGTACCACTGGACCCCTTTACATAACATAGCACCCTGAACCTCCTGACCCCTTTACATTACACAACGCCCTGCACCTCTGGACCCCTTTACATTACACAGGACCTTGCGCCTAAGGACCTCTTTACATTACACAGCAGCCTGCACCTCTGGACCCCTTTACATTACACAGCTCTTGTACCTCTGAACCCCTTTACATAACATAGCACCCTGAACCTCCTGACCCCTTTACATTACACAGCCCTTGTACCCATGGATCCCTTTACATTACACAGCACCCTGAACCTCTGGACCCCTTTACATTACACAGCCCTTGTACCTCTAGACCCCTTTAGATTACACAGCACCCTGCACCTCTGCACCCCTTTACATTACACAGCCCCTCACAACTCTGGACCCTCTGCATGTTACACAGATCCCCTACAGTGCAGACCCCCCTCCCTACCATTCAGACCCCCATCTACAGTGTAGACCCCCCTACAGTACAGAATCCTCCCCTACAGTGCAGACCCTCCTACAGTACAGACCCCTCCACCCTATAGCGCAGACCCCCCCCCTACAGTGCAGACCATCCTACAGTACAGACCCACCCCCCTACAGCGCAGACCCCCCTACAGTACAGAATCCTCACCTACAGTACAGACCCCCCTACAGTGCAGAATCTTCCCCTACAGTACAGACCCCCCCCTACAGTGCAGGACCCCTTCTACAGTGCAGGACCCCCCTACAGTGCAGGAACCCTTCTACAGTGCAGGACCCCCTACAGTGCAGGACCCCCTACAGTGCAGGACCCCTTCTACAGTGCAGACCCCCCTACAGTGCAGGACCCCTTCTACAGTGCAGGACCCCTTCTACAGTGCAGGACCCCCCCTACAGTGCAGGACCCCTTCTACAGTGCAGGACCCCCTACAGTGCAGACCCCCTACAGTGCAGGACCCCTTCTACAGTGCAGGACCCCCCTACAGTGCAGGACCCCTTCTACAGTGCAGGACCCCCCCTACAGTGCAGGACCCCTTCTACAGTGCAGGACCCCCTACAGTGCAGACCCCCTACAGTGCAGGACCCCTTCTACAGTGCAGGACCCCCTACAGTGCAGGACACCCCCCTACAGTGCAGGACCCCTTCTACAGTGCAGGACCCCTTCTACAGTGCAGGACCCCTACAGTGCAGGACCCCTTCTACAGTGCAGGACCCCCCCTACAGTGCAGACCCCCCCTACAGTGCAGACCCCCTACAGTGCAGACCCCCTACAGTGCAGGACCCCCTACAGTGCAGGACCCCCCCTACAGTGCAGGACCCACCACAGTAAAGAACCCCCCTACAGTGCAGGACCCCCCCACAGTGCAGGACCCCCCCTGCAGACCCCCTACAGTGCAGGACCCCCCTACAGTGCAGGACCCCCCCTTCAGTGCAGACCCCCTACAGTGCAGGACCCCCCTACAGTGCAGGACCCACCACAGTAAAGAACTCCTAGTGTACCTGGAGCCCAAGGCAGCGGCATTGCAGGGGGGAGGTGCGAGCAGCACCCGAGTGGAGTGTCACCTGTCGGCTCAGTGATCCGGGACCCGGCGCAATAATCCCCTTCTCTCTGTAGTCACGTGACTCACATCGCGCCGTTCAGATCAGTCTCGGGCAGCAGCTGTCACTCACAGCTGAGCAGAGTGAAGCCGCCTCCCCCTCCTTGTCTACACAGTGCTGTGCATGGAGGAGGGGGAGGCGGCTTCACTCTGCTCGGCTGTGAGTGACAGCCGCTGCCCGAGACTGATCAGAACGGCAGCGCGACGCGACCACAGAGAGAAGGGGAGCCGGGTCCCGGATCACTGAGCCGGCAGATGTCACTCCATTTTGCTCGCACCCCCCCCCCCGCAATGCCGCCCACTGCCAGTGCCTCGGGCTCCTCACGGCGCTGTCTGACACTTCAGTTGCGGAGAGGGGAGGGGGGGCGCTGGCCTGACACCCCCCCCAGTGTGTGGCACCCGGGGCGGCACGCCCCCCCGCCCCCCCACTTAGTACGCCCCTGGTTCATCCTCTTGAAAAGGTCAAGGTAGAGCATTGGTGCCTGTTGGTTCCAAGTGTCAAGAGTTTAAGTGCCTAGAAACCAAAGTATGGCTAACAACAGAGGCATAACTAGAACTTTCAGGGCCCGGTGCAAGAAACCATGAAGGGCCCCTTTCCACTTATCCCAGGGCTCTTTACTTTTCTTGTGGCACCCTTTGATATGTTCTGCAGTGAACCTTCTTCCTGCTGCCCCCCCCCCCCCCCACGATGGTGGCATACCAGGGCCCGGTCGCAAGTGGGACCTTTATGACCCTGGTAGTTATGCCACTGATGTCAGTAGTTTTTTTATTATTATTTTTTACCATTTTGTTTACAATACTATTTTTAATTATTTTTACAATTATTTTAGGAGCCCTGTTGGAGGGCTTTAGTGAAATAGCAGGGGTCTAACCAAACCTTTGATGTTACACCTTTGAGACAGAGAAAGGAGATTGAAGGCACAGTCCCCAATTTCCATCTCTGCAGCCTCAGCTGCACAGAATGCATGGACAGACCTTTGTTCATTCACAAACCGAAGCATAGTAAACACAATTTACTATACTTCAGTTATGAATGGACAGAGTTAGTGATCTGCACTGATCTATTCAGAAAAGGTAGGGATCAGTAAATAATATATTTACCAGCCCCTTCCCTGACACATCCCTCCCCCCTCATAGCAGTCAGGGAGAGGGAGCCAGAAGCTGGCAGCACTGCGAAGGGGTGAGGGAGGCCAGGAGAGCACACAGGGGCAGCAGGACCTGAATACAAGGGGCGGTGGTTGCCACATATAGATAAACCAATCCCCTCCATTTTTTCAAATGAATGCTTGTGGGAGGAAGAGAGGGAAAAGCAGACTTTCAGCAGCTGCAGGGGGGAGATGGAGGGGATCAGTTCCTCTATATGCCCCCCATGGCCGCCCTTCCTATACAGCCCACATGCACCCTCACCCTCTCTTTTTGTGGTGACCCCAAAAAAAATTTGTAGGCTACTCTATGGATATCGACATCGGTGCTCTCTGAATTTTTTATATATTGAGCCCACGGAGGGACTGAGTTGAGGAACACTATTAATTGATTTAAAGGTTGCTGCATCCACTTTGATATTATTGTATGTATGTTTATATATATATATATATATATATATATATATATATATATATATATATATGAAGCTTCCCTTTATATGACTTTTCCTCTACTGTAGTTCCGAATAGGGGTGCAGTGAACCAGCTACATCAGGTCATCGCTTCTTTTGAAGATGTATAACTTCTCTATTAACTATTAATGTGATGCTCAGTAACAGAGAGAGAGACATCCCAATCCCTCATCTGTTCTCTCTAAGGTATTTCTTTCCGTCTTCTTAACCCCATTCTGTTTCAAGAAGCCCACCTGTCTCTAGCAGGAGGGGGGCTGCGTTGTATGGAGCAGCTGCTTGTATGCAGAATATTTGGAGAGCTTAGAGAGGCACTGGTTGCATGTTACATTGAACTTTGCAGTCTGTCTGTCTATTACCCATCTGTCTGTGTTCACACTTTACATTTCCCTTATATATTGCAGCTCCAGGCAACAAATAAAATCAGTCAATGATCCCTAAATATAATCAAGGGACATTACAATAGTGCTGAAGTCAGATATTCCACCTAATTTTCCTTTTAACATAAGGGTAATACGTATATTCAACAGCAGCCAGATGCAGCTGGATTTTCATAGCGCTTCAGGACTTCAAACTCATGCCAAATGATTCTGTGTTGTGCACCTCCTTGAGGTTCTCAGGGTGGCAAACTCTGTTTTTTTTTTTTCAGGCGTACATTCAGAGCTATTCATAAAGTAAAGATACTGGCTGCCAGGGCTGTATTTAGCAAAATGGCACTCCTGTGCCAGAGTCTAGGACAGCAGGGCTAGAGGGGGCAGGGGTGCGGAACCATGCATTTTGATTCTCTGGGCTGGCTAGCCCAAGGCAATGCAACTGCAGGGACAGGCCTGAATTGATTTTGGGGGCCTATTGATCCAAGGGTGGTCTAGTGACGTCTAATCTGAAGGGAGAGGCCCAGCAACTGGAGAAACCCCAGGGGAGGACTCTTCAGAAGAAGGTCGTGTGAAAGGCTGGCTTCTCTGAAGGAGCCTGGAGGATTTGGTTGAAGGACACAATCTGGATCTACACTCATACGGAATCGCCGGATCGGCTGAGAGATACCGGTACCGTATGATAGCTCTTTAAAATTGTCTACGTCCCTCAGTACATCACAAGTCTGTAGCAGAGACTTTGTCAAGCATCCTACGCTCAAGTGTACATCTCAAGTCTGTGGCAGAGACTTTGTCAAACATCCTACGCTCAAGTGTATATATCAAGTCTGTGGCACAGACTTTACACCCTACCGGCTGCTAGACCTAGTGAGAGGAGGTCTATCCGGAGGTTGTAAAATCCAGTTGTGAAACGGTTGCTATTCTCTGGATTTTCCTATAAGAGACTTTCCATTTTTTGCAGTCTAAAGTACCTGAACTTACTGCTAACCCTCTACTCTTCATTGAGAGACTGTTTCAAATAAATAACCCAAAAGAAGATTCAGTGTCTTATTTTCCACATTTCTTTGGGCCATCTACCATGGGAATCCCTAGATGGAGAAGCAGTCAAGAAGGTAATGGTAAGCCCAATAAAATCAGCAGCTCATTTGGGGGTCAGTGCTACATGTGGGGGCTCGAGTCCGCGATTTGCTGTTACCTCTCGCATCTAAAGAGAATTGCCTGTGTGGAATTTATATGGTAGGGGGTTTGTTTTTTGGACTGCGCCATTTTACAAAGAGTGATTGACGGCCACTGTTTGACGCATAAACTGTGGGTGGAGTCGGAAAAAGCCTGCGAGTTGCGTGACCGGAGGAACCAGTGGGAGGAGTCTTGCCTGTTTCTTTTCCCTGCACGAGGCACCACGTGAGTGTGTCAAAGGAGAAAGAGGAAAGAGGTTGTTTTCTTTGCCAAAGAAAAGAAAATGTTCCGGATTCCAGGAACATCGTCCATCATGGGACCCAGGATGCCTTCAGTGGGAAATCCTACAAGTGTGAGACTGCCTGGGACTTTAATCACAGATACAGGAATTGGCCTGAGACCACAGGAGCGTTTTATACTGTATATGACGGGAGATGTCGAGGCACTTGGAATGCTCTGCAACAAGTGCGAGGGACTGGTCACAAGTCTCCAGCCATTTGTCCGATGTCTGCAATGTGGAGAATATCTGTCTTAAGTGGAGCAACCCACCGTGCCGCCTCGGGCATACCGCATAGACTGGGCCACGGGCATCGCCACCAAGGAGTCTGCTGTATATGCTCCTGTGGCGAGGCCTACAACTTGTACGCTGACTACTACAACCAGTGTCACGGAGGGAGATGCTGTCACCACCATTACTGGAGGAGCCACTCCTGACGTCATGGACACCGCTTCATCCATCACTACTACAGTCACTGTGCCTGCTTGAAAGAAAGTAGGCTACGTCAAGGCCTCCTGCGGCTGCAGTAGAGGTCCATCCCAGAACTTGCCTGGATTGGATCGGGGGAAGGAGATCATTCCCAGGGATTCCGCTGCAGATACGGGCGAGAAATCTGGGGAAATTGTATTGAGTGGGACTGTACGTAACTATTTGCCAGGAGAGGAGTTGCGGGACTCAGAAATAGATTCCCTGTCTGACTTGTCAGGGGATGATGAGTTGTTTGAGACTTTGTCCCAAGAGATGTTGTGGGCCAATGCAGATGATGTGGCCACAACCTGCAATGTTTCTGGCTGGTTAGCTCTAAATTCGGGGAGTGCATCGCCAAGGGCGGGAACCCCTACAACCATTGACTTGACTTTGCCTAAAAATTTTAGTTTGCCTGAATCTAAGAACATGTCTTTTGCCATGGTACGTAAATCACCAAACTCTTGTGTGCCTCCCGGGGATGGAAGTGCTCAAGCTCTGCCTAGGCTCGCACGGTCCCAGCGGCTGCTGAACAAGCGGGTGGCTACAGAATACAGTTTTGAGTTCCCTTATGTTCCCAAGGAAATTATGCAAGAAATTGAGAAAAAACCGAGAGCATTGGTATGCCAGTGATGTGTGGGACTATTTGAAAGTACCTAAGCCCTTTAGGAAACAAGGATGTTCCCCTACTGTACGAACGCTTCACCGGGTGTCTTCAGCACTGGAGCTTTGGGAGACACATATACTCCGATAAAGTTGTCATTTGCTGGCCGGGAAAGGACAATGTTGTATATTTCATCACCACAGTGGATGCTAAAGGGAAAACACTAACTTTGCCTGATCCTCGTTTTTATTGGTAAAGCAATTATAGAGACAGTTTTTTTCCCTCTTCTTGAAAAAAATGTTAAAGTACAAGGACTGTGGGGCTAGTTAGCAAGTATTAGGTCTACTGGAAGAGAGCTCTGTGTCAAGGTCAACTACCGGCCATAGCACTTGTATGAAAGGACTTGCATTTTGTTACTTTTGCCACTAGGTGGTGGGAGTCTGAACACTTGGACTATTGCACGCTAGATCAGCAGCAATGTAAAGAGAGTTTCCTTTTCTGCTGAGAATGGGATTTTGCCTCCTAGGATTGTACACATAGTATGTGTTTTTTTTTGTTCTTTTTGTGCATTTTCTTTTCAGAAATCACCATGATCGTCTATCAAGCTGCCGGAGAGTGGGTGGTGTAGATAGTCAGGCATTGGGGTTTGTGTATTATGTGACTTGTTTTATGATCAACTGTTTACCGTGATGTATGTTTCATGTTCTTCCCTTTTCCTTTCCATTCCCCATTCCAAATTTTAAGTTCAGGTACTCGACTTTCAGGACTGATGAGCAGGCGCTATGTTTTTTTTTTCAAGTTAACTTTCCTGAAACCACAGTTGGGTTTTGGGGCTAATATTCTAAATTTCTGGTTTCAGTACCAGTCCAGCTGGATTGCACTGGGTTCTCCTTGACCGCAGGTGTCGCTGTCAAGTTAACTTTCCTGAAACCACAGTTGGGTTTTGGGGCTAATATTCTAAATTTCTGGTTTCAGTACCAGTCCAGCTGGATTGCACTTGGTTCTCCTTGACCGCAGGTGTCGCTGTCACCGCCGACAAGAGTGAGAACGCAGTTTAGCTGGGTGTGTTGAATGCCGCTGTTCTTTCGGAACCAGCCCAGTGGGAGTGTTCTCCTGCTGTGCATTCTGGGAGGTGGTATTTAAGGTACTGACATCATGTGCTTTGGGGGTTCCGGAGATTATTTTCTGCCTGTTCGGTTCAGGGGTCCTCCTGACCCAGCCCCATGGCCCTCATGGCTTGGGGTGTGGAACCATGCATTTCGAGTCTCTGGGCTGGCTAGCCCAAGGCAATGCAACTGCAGAGACAGGCCTGAATGGATTTTGGGGACTATTGATCCAAAGGTGGTCCGCTGCCATCTCATCTGAAGGGAGAGGCCCAGCAACTGGAGAAACCCCAGGGGAGGACTCTTCAGGAGAAGGCCGTGCGCAAGGCTGGCTTTTCTGAAGGAGCCTGGAGGTTTAGTAGAAGGACACAATCTGGATCTACACTCATACGGAATCGCCGGATCGGCTGAGAGATACTGGTACCATATGATAGCTCTTTAAATTTATCTATGTCCCTCAGTACATCACAAGTCTGTGGCAGAGACTTTGTCAAACATCCTATGCTCAAGTGTATATCTCAAGTCTGTGGTAGAGACCTTAACTAACACCCTACTCATTTTCCACATTTCTTTGGGCCATCTACCACGGCAATCCCTAGATGGAGAAGCAGTCAAGAAGGTAACAGTAAGCCCAATAAAACCAGCAGCTCCTTCGGTGGTCAGTGCTATATTAAGATTATCTTTCCATCTCAATTTGAAACTGTCAAATGTATCAAATGTGGCAAAATGCCAACTTGGAGGCCTCACAGCAGTGCAAAATGTCCCCAACATTTCATTTCCTGCAATGTGTGGTTGGCTCACTGGTTTTATCAGAAGTCTACACTGGGATAAAAGTCAAAATTCAGGCATTCCCTGCATTAGGAGTTCAATTTTTGGTGAGATTCTTCACAAGGCCTGTCCTTTTCTAAAGGGATGCAGATGATGAGGCTTTTATCATTTGAACAAAAGATTTGCTTAGGTGGTTATAATAAAGGCTTGACCACTCAGAAACCAGTCTGTAAAAGATATGGGAGTCAGCAACAAAGTTTGTTAAAATTCTCACCATTTATATAAATCATGAAGACTTTACCCCCTTTATGACCAACGCATTTTTTGCTATTTGGCACTGTGCTATTTTACCTGAAAATTGCGACACTGTACCCTAATGAAATTTATATCATGTTTTCCCCTCAAATAGAGCTTTCTTTTCGTGGTATTTGATCACCACTTGGTTTTTAATTTTTACGCTAAAAACTAAAAAAATACATAACATTTTGAAAATAATATATATTTTTTTATTTCAGCTATAAAACAGAAAATAATTTTGGCCAATATGTATTCTGCTATGTTGTTGGTAAAAAAAAAAAATTCTAATAAGTATATATTATTTGATTTGTGTAAAAGTTATAGCATTTGGCATAGATACTAGAATGTTTATTTAATATTTAATCTATATAAAATAACAAACATGTTATACTTACCTCCACTGTGCCGCTCGTATTGCACAGAGTGACCCCGAACCTGGTCTTCTGGGGGCCCTCAGCGGCTGTCTCGGCTCCCCCCCGCCAAGCACTCAACACCTTCATGCGAGCTCCCTTGCATTATGTGGAGTGCTTGCGGGCACGCTCCGTTATACAGCCGGCGGCCATAGCCGCTCATTGTATCACTCGGCCCCGCCCCCGGCGCACTGCGTCATTGGATGTGATTGACAGCTTTCAATCCATCCACTGTAACCAATCAACAGCCAGGCTGCAAAGAGGGTGTCTGGAGCGAGTGCGGTACTTTCGAGGGGTCAGGTAAGTAAAAACAGGGGGGGGGGGGCTGATATTGTCCGTTGTTTTTTCACCTTAATGCATTAAGGTGAAAAAACGCGTACCTTTACAACCCCTTTAAAGGTCAGCAATAATCTTCCACCACAATAAGCCAAGCCTCTTACCCTTAGGAATGGACCACTAGGTTATAGGTGGCCATTAGTGCCCAAACATCAATCTCCTCTGAGTCTTATCCACCATGGACTGCTCCAGCATGAATCCAGGCATCTCTCCTCATATTAAAAAGTGTAAGAACAATAACTACTTCATAGTGTAGTATATCAAACCACTTAAAATGTATTAAAACAACATAGATATACTCACACAGAAGATCATAAAAATGAGTATGTCATATAAAATACTTCTGATGGTTTCAAACCAGCAAGATGGCCAGGGTCCACATGCCCAGCAACACCACACGTCCAGAACTTCACCCTATGCGGCGTTTCATTGTATTAAATGTCATCGGGCAATTTTATAGTTTAGGAAACATGAAACCATCTTTCTCATTCTCTTGTTGTATGGTCTGTACAATTAAGATGTACTGTAGCCTGTACATTACGCACACCTCCAATAGCACAGTCTAGTGGTAGATTATACTAAAATATGATACAAGGCAGTGGCGGCTGGTGTTTTTTTTTGGGGGGGGGCGGCAAACAACCACCCATCCTCCCAAGCAGCACCTAGCTGTCAGTCCGACACTTACCCTATCCTGGCAGGTGGCAGGCAGCGTAGTGCAGTGACTCGGCTCTGAGTACTCTCCTCCATGGCGGCTTTGAGCTCCTCCCTCTTCCTCCTAGGCGTCCAATAGGATCGCCTGTCCTTTCAGTCAATCGGGTGACCGGTGTCAAAACCTGCTTCCTGATTGGCTGGGAGGAGGATCAGTGTTACAATAGCAAATATTGATTCTCTGTTGTAACACACCTGGGTGGGCTTGGAGTGCACTCTCTGCAACCCAAGCCCACCCTATATGGAATCTACAAATAAGTGCAGCGCTTAAAGACACCTATATCAATAGGTCTAAGTATGCATTTAAAGTGACCAAACAAATGGTATTGACAAAAAAGTCCACTGCAATCCAAAATGGGTATAGACAGTCTCAAAGTCAATCTCCATAGATCTCAAAGTGATGTGTCTGGGATTTTTTAAAGTTCTCAGATGGCATGCATAGCAGAATAATTCGCAACCTCCTCAGACCTCAGAACCTCTTGAGAATGGATTGTACGAAGATTAAAGAAGGTCGGTACTCTTACCAGATGAGTTGGACACATCCAGCTTATAGTAGTGTGTCATACGAGCTTATGAGGGGGCTCCAGCCACACGCCCTAATGCAGCCAGTCAGATGGTGTTTCACCTCGGAATTCCTTGTAGTCTCCAGCTGGAAGAGATAGATGAAGTTTCCGAGCCATGGATCGCTGTAGGACTTGGCACCAGAAATCTCATAAGGATTCACCATAGGGGGGACAAAGCATAAAAAACGCCTTGCATGGTGAAATACAACCGATGATGGTTTATTGAAAATATACAAGTAAAACAAAACTAACAGTCCATAAAAATCACGTGATGCATAAAAACAAAAAGTTTGCAATGTGGGGAGCAGAAAAATGCTATCCATACGCGTTTCGACCTCTAAGTCCTCTACATGGTCATGCCTTAGAGGTCAAAACGCGTAGGAATAGCATTTTTTCTGCTCCCCACATTGCAAACTTTTTGTTTTTATGCATCACGTGATTTTTATGGGCTGTTAGTTTTGTTTTACTTGTATATTTTCAATAAACCATCATCGGTTGTATTTCACCATGCGAGGCGTTTTTTATGCTTTGTCCCCCCTATGGTGAATCCTTATGAGATTTCTGGTGCCAAGTCCTACAGCGATCCATGGCTCGGAAACTTCATCTATCTCTTGGCTTGGCTGTGTTTATCACAGGAATATTGCAGTTTCACTATTGTGCGAATTTACCATTTAATTAGCGCGGTATTTTTCTTCTGTATCACCCTATATTGAAGCCTATTAGAGCCTCTGGCTCTAATCAGTGCTTCAAAAAAACAGTTCCTCTGCATTGGAATCCATGCGCCGATGTCCTGAAAGGGGCCAGAAGCATGGATAGGGGAGGTGGCGATGGACAGGGGGGAGGCGGCGATGGATAGGGGGGGCAGCGCCTATTGCCCTTAATGATGGGCCGCCCCTGATACAAGGGGTGGAGCTTGTACAAAATAGTGTCATCTTCCAGGTGTCCCCAGGGCAACATGATGTCTAAATGTGGGCATGCTGGCTGCTACTGGTATTTAGCCAAAGGAATAAGTAGCTGCACAAAACAAATGCCAGGATGTACAATTCAACCACTTGGGAGGTAAGCACTGTCTCCTGAATTAGTTAAAAATGCAAGATGTTCATGTTTGCCTACTGTGTACTCTCACAGGCTATCTATCCCAGATCTCATAAGAAGATGCTCCAGCAAAGTGTGGGAGAATCTTTGTGAGGTTTGGAGTATGATTTAGAGATTCACTCCAGTTAGAAATTACTTTTTAACCAGGCATTGTAGAGCATCAGGTCATCAAACTACTTAAGGAGGAACTGAATTCCAAAAAGTGTACCCAAAAAGGCAGGCAGAGGGCAAAGGACTAGTCACCAGTATTGCCCATGGTCTCCCTGCAGCTGATCTTTCCCCCATTACTGACTTAACATGTTTTGGTTTGCATGGTGTCCCTGTGTGGAGGCAGCCATCTTGGTAGAGGCAGGGTTTTGCTTCCTCATGTCAGATCCTCCAGCAAGGAGAATGGTGAGCAGCATAGTAGTGACTTCACAAAATATCACTCCAAATGATCCTGAGATAAGCAGTCAGAGTCAAGCTTAGACCAACCTTTTTTAACCAAGGTGCCATGGCACCCTGGGGTGACTTCTGGGTTCTTCGGGGCTGCCTTAGCAAAATGCCTAAAAATTGCATGGATTGCCCAAAAATTGTCAACAAGCCAGCAAGTGAATCAAGTCTGCCTTTTTGTTACACAGAGTCACAGATTTTTATTGTGCATGATTGCAACCTTGGGCACCATGCAGGCCAGCCCTTGCCATCCTAATTATCAATGATATCATAATTTAATAAGGAGGACATCAGGCGCCTGTACAGTATCCTTGTTTGCCCCTCTCCTGCCTCTCTCCATCAGCACTGGGGTCACATTAGCAGATAAAGAAGAGAAAATTATGGAGAAGAGAAACACTAGAATACTAGTCAGTAGCAGTTTGCAGAGGTGGAGGAAAAAAAAACACCTGTAAATGTTGGGTAGCCCCATGTGCAAATGCTGCTGTGATATGGAAACTATTAGTTTTGTTTTTACATTTTAGATAGGGGTGCCTAGAGATCGCTTGAGATCTGTGCATAATTTTAAAGGGTGCCTTGACTAAAAAAAGGTTGAGAAATGCTGCCTTGTACACACAATCGGAGATTCTGACGGAATGTGTCCGATCGGAGCGTTTTGTCGGATATTCGGACTGTGTGTGGTCTGCATCGGACTGTTTCTGTCGGAATATCCGTTGGACCAAATTTTACAACTTGCCGGAAATATTTTCCGACAAAATGCTCCGATCGGACATACTCCGATCATGTGTAGAGAATTCCGATCGGACAAAGTGCCACGCATTCTCAGATCAAATTCCTACATCAAAGCTATTGGCTACTAGCCTGAACGTAGTCCCATCGTAACGAAATGACGTCATCACGTTCTGAAAGATCGGATTTTCCGACAACTTTGTCCGACCGTGTGTATGCAACAGTTTCGGACAAGATCCGTCGGACAAAATCAGACGGATTTGGTTGTCGGAATCTCCGACTGTGTGTACAAGGGCTTAGACCTCCACTGCAGATATAGAGCTATAAGGCTATGGACAAAGGAGACCCTAGGAACCCTGTAGAAACGGTAGTGCCTAGGCACCCTCAAATATCAGAAAATGTATTTATATTTTTCAGGAGGCATTCGAGACAATGCAAGGCTACCTAAACAAAATGTACTTTTCTAAATAATTCCTATAATATAATAAAGCCTAATGTTTGCATTGAGTTTCACTTTATTGTGCATATCATGAGAGATGTACAAGGGCTACAATTAATTCACAGACCTATAGTGAGCAGTGATTGTCAGAAATGCATTTTAAAGAACATGTTCAGTTACAAATAAATAAAAATAAATCTTCCTATGCTTCCTAACCGTATCTAAGTTAGAACCCACCAAGTAGACGATTTCAAGTCGATGGAGAGTTACTGCACAGGAGTGGCCAGAGGAGGCTGCTGGGTCATGGACAAGTAAGTAAGCACCTGAATGTGGGATGCCAACTTGGATTAGGTTAATGGGTTGTGGAGGGTGGGCTTTTTTGAACTTGTACTCTATGTTCAGTTTTCTTGTGGGAAGAATTCCAGAGCGTGAAAAAGGCACTCTGGAAATTCCTGTGACGTCTAAGACTAATGGGCTGCAGGTGAAGCGGAAAACTCAGGATGCAGGAATTTGCATTTTCGATGCATGTCCGTCCTTGTAGTACCTGGCAAGAGGCACTTTGCCTAGGCCTCCTTATTTCCACGCTATGAGCTTGGATAATTTTCAACTATTGCAAGGCACATAAAACCCATCGTTGTATACTGGATGGGAACATCAGAAAGACATTTTTTTCTCTATCGTTTGCAATGTGGTTTTCAATGGCAAGATGATAAATATTTTGCAGGTTACTGTGACATAATCACACTCTCTGCTATTGCTTGAGGGATTTTCATAACCATTCATAGGAGAAAACCTTTACTACAGTTCATAGAGCATGGGTATTGTATATACAGGCTAAACTGTGACTCCAACTTTGAACTACACAGGTGGACAGAAACCCCTATGCAAAAGGTATCAAAATTCTATTAAAACAGCTGTTAATAAAAAAAAAAACTGTAAAAAGGTGTTCCTTGCAAAAAAAAGAAAAACTCCACACGCATGTGTTTCTATTAAGGAGAAACAACACATTCAGAAAAGCCTTCAGAAACCATAATTTGCTAGAGTGTAACATTTCTGGACCCCTGCTGTACTCAATGGTTTAAACTGCTGGCCCCTACATTGCTAGTGTGTCCTGTGGTGATGTGGGGGAAAGCGGGAGGAACCACAGAGTACAGTGGGGGACCATGTAATCTGACACTTCTGGAACTGTTGGATTCTATTTTTGGTAATAGTATTTTATTCAAATTTGCCAAAGATATAAAGAAATTTAACGACACCCCCAGCCATTATTCAATAAAACCTTTTACTCAAAGTGATTGTAAAGTCATGTTTTTTTTTCTATTAAAATAGCAAACATGTTATACTTACCTGCTCTGTTGAAGTGGTTTTGCACAGAGTTGTCCAGATCCTCCTCTTCTCGGGTCCCTCTTCGGTGCTCCTGGCCCCTTCCTCCTGTTGAATGCCCCCACAGCAAGCAGCTTGTTAGGGGGGCACCCAAGCTGAGCTGCAGTTCAGTGTGTCCATTAAGCCATAAAGCTGTGGTTAGGTCCTGCCTCCTCTCTCTCCTGATTGGCTAACTGACTTTGATTGACAGCAGTGGAAGCCAATGGTGGCACTGCTGTGTCTCAGCCAATCAGGAGGGAGAGTCACGGATGGCCAAAATGCTTGTGGACATCGCTGGACAGAGATGGGCTCAGGTAAGTGTTATGCCGCGTACACACGGGCAGACTGTATGGCGTACTTAGTCCGTCGAAACACATTTCAGCGGACAGTCCACTCGTGTGTGGGCTTCAGCGGACTTTTTCAGCGTGCAGTCTGGCGTACTAAGTATTTCGGATTTTTCGAAATTCTGTCCGTCGTACTTTGGTTTCAGCGGACAATCCGCTCGTCAGTAGGCTAGTTCGACGGACTAAGAATGGCGCATGCTCAGAAAGGATTTACACGGCGGAAGGGTGCTTTGCTGTGTATTGGACTTCCTATTTCTAGTCCCGTCGTACGTGCTGTACACGTCATCGCGCAAGCTTTCGATGGACTGTTTGTGCATCCGTGTGTGGTCAAGTCCGTTCAGTCGAAAGTATGACGGACTGTCCGTCGGATTGTATGATGGACTAAGTACGCCATACAGTCCGCTCGTGTGTACGCGGCATTAGAAGGCCGAGGGGGCTGCTGTACACAGAAAGCTTTTTATCCTATTGCATAGAATACATTAAGATAAAAAACCTTCTGACTTTACAACCCCTTTAATACCTTTAGTAATACAGAGTTAAAAATATTCTATAAGCGTCTCTGCTATACATGGCGCCCCTGGAAATAATACTACAATCCAAAACAGACAAACACACAGGACAGGAAAAAAATAGGATTTTTATAACAGCAGGTTACCTGTAAAATCATTTTCTTGGAGTACATCACGGGACACAGAGCCACAGTAATTACTGTATGGGTTATACGATGGACACTGGCACACCCTAGACAGGAAGTTCAATTCCCCATATAACCCCCCCCCCCCCCTTAGCAGGAGTACCTCAGTTTTGTAGCAAAGCAATACATAGTAACCAGAAAGAGGGAGGGATCTCTGTGTCCTGTGATGTACTCCAAGAAAAGGGTTTTACAGGTAAGCTGTTATAAAAATCCTATTTTCTTTATCATACATCACGGGACACCGAGCCACAGTAATTATTGTATGGGATGTCAAAGAGCAATGCCACCTGAGGGGAGGGGACAAAAAAAAAAGTAGGGTGCAATCAGACCTGAGGACCTATGCTGCCGCCTGCAGTACATTGCGCCCAAAGGCAATATCCTCATGCCTTCTTACATCCACTAGATAGAATCTGGTGAATGTATGGACTGAAGACCAGGTTGCGGCCTTGCAGATTTGAGCCATGGAGGCTTGGTGATGCACTGCCCACAAAGCACTAACAGCCCTGGTGGAGTGCTCTTTGATTTGAAAAGGTGGAACCTTCCTCTTCAAGCCATAAGCTTGAATAATTACTTGCCAAATACATTTAGCAATAGTGGATTTCGACGCTGCATGTCCTTTCCTAGGACCTCCAGGCAACACAAACAAAACATCTGTTTTCCGAATCTGAGCAGTCGCCTTCAAATAGATTTTGACTGCTCTCACTACATCCAAAGAATGTAGTGACCTTTCTGCCTTAGAACAGGGTTCTGGAAAAAATTAAGGTAAAACAATATCCTGGTTTAAGTGAAAACCTGAAACCACCTTTGGCAGAAAGCTAGGACGAGGACACAATACTACTCTATCCTTGCGAATTATTAAATATGGTTCTTTATAAGAAAGAGTCATCAACTCTGATACCCTTCTTACAGAAGAAATGGCTACCAGAAAAACTAGCTTCCTTGTCAAAAGGACCAAAGGAATATACTGTATTGGCTCAAAAGGCTGTTTCTGTAAGGCTGACAGAACTAAATTCAAGTCCCAAGGGTTCAGGGGTGCTCTAACGGGTGGATTAAGCTGTGTTACCCCCTGTATAAAGCTTCGGACCAAAGAATTGAAACAATACCGATAAGGCCGAGACCTGGCCCTTGATAGTACTCAAGGCCAGTTTCATCTCTAGCCCCATTTGCAGAAAAGCAAGAATTCTACCCTTGACTAGGGATGAACCGAACACCCCCAGGTTCGGTTCGCACCAGAACCTTTGTATGGACGAAAAATTCGTACAAACTTTAGAACCCTATTAAAGTCTATGGGACTCAAACGTTCAAAATCAAAAGTGCTAATTTTAAAGGCTAATATGCAGGTTATTGTCCTAAAAAGGGTTCGGGGGCCCGGCTCCTGCCCCAGGGGACATGGATCAATGCAAAAATGTTTTTAAAAATGCCATTTTTTTCGGGAGCACTGATTTTAATGACGCTTAAAGTGGAAAAAAAGAAGTAAAATATTCCTTTAAATATCGTGCCTGGGGGGTGTCTATAGTAGGCCTGTGAAGTGACATGTGTTTCCCGTGTTTAGAGCAGTCCCTGCACAAAATGACATTTAACTGCTTGCGGTTTTAATGTAATGTCTGGGTCTGGCAATATGGATGAAAATCATTGAGAAAAATGTCATGGGTAGCCCCCCCTGCCCATTACCAGCCATTTTGGGTCTTGTACGGATATTAAGGGGAACCCTGTACCTAAATTTAAAAAAAGGAAAGGCGTGGGGCCCCCAGGCCCTATATACTCAGAACAGCAGTACACAGGCGGTGCAAACAAGACAGGGACTGTGCAGGTTTGTTGTGTTAAGTAGAATCTGTTTGTAATTTTGAAGTGGTACATTTTTAAAGTGTAGCTCCAGTCAAAAAATCTATTTTTAAGCTTTTTGGAAAACATAGGGAAGGGTTATCACCCCTGTATAATTTTTTTTGCTGTCCGTCTTTTTTCATCTCACTTCCTGTTGTCTCCTTCCGTTTGCAAGTAGGAGATGTTTGTAAGTTGGATGTTTGAAAGTAGGGGCCTGCCCTATATGCTCTGCAGAAATTTGGGCCTAAGGTCTTGGTGTTGCCACAACACTGTAAGCCCACAAAGTGACTCTTGGTGGGCGCTGGAACGCCCTACTGTGAACTATTATATCAAGAATTGTAATTATATGCCATTGTTGAACAGTGGTAGAAAAGTTGGGCCTTTGGTGGGTGTGGTGGTGGTGGTCCTGGTGCCACAACATTACTCTCGGTGCGCTGGAACGGGCCCTGCTGTGAAATATTATATCAAGAATTGTAATTACATGCACCTGTTAAAGTATTGTAAACCCTTACAAACCACTTTGACCTACAGGTATGCCTAGATTAAGGCTTACCTGTAGGTCCAAGAAATATCTCCTAAACCTACACAGTTTAGGAGACATTTACCAAAAGACAGTCACTGCTGTCTACGGCGCATGAGCCGTAGACAGCAGCGCGCAGGTGCACTATCACCGTTAGCAGCATGCCACTGCTAATGGTGATATGCCGTTAGGGGCGGCTCCCATGTGTATGTGTGGGAGTGATGTCATCGCTGCTCCAGCGCTGTGAGTGGCTGGAGCAACGATACCCGGAAGAACATGGATGCTCCATACTACAGGGGACAGCGGTGACATCGCTGGCTCCTGTGTCAGGTAAGTGACACATAATGGGCTACTATGTGATGCATAGTAGCCCATTAT
Source organism: Lithobates pipiens (assembly GCF_037356315.1). Taxonomy (NCBI): domain Eukaryota; kingdom Metazoa; phylum Chordata; class Amphibia; order Anura; family Ranidae; genus Lithobates; species Lithobates pipiens. Next base: position 79,082,300 of record NW_027507791.1, on the reverse strand, counting down.
GCTTTACCTTTGCAGGGAGACAAAGAAGAAATAAACCCATCAGGATTACTTCCTCCTTAAACAGGGGCTGAAAAATTGGGCCTTAGGCACTGGTGACACAACACTGCAACACCTCACAGAAATTCTAGTTGGAGAGCAGGAATGAGCCCTGCTGCAAAGCATTACATCAATAATTGTAATTACACGCCCCTGTTAAACAGGGGCTGACAAATTGGGCCTTAAGCACTGGTGCTGGTGCCACGATACTGCAACCTCTCCCAGGTACTCTAGTTGGAGTGCAGGAATGAGCACTGCTGCAAAGCATTGCGTCAAAAATTTTAATTACATTCCCCTGTTAAACAAGGGCTGCAAAATTGGGCCTTAGCCACTGGTGGAGGCGCACAGAACCAAAAATGTTCTTCCAAGCTATCAGCAGAATCATTGAGGAAGAAGAGGATAGTCAGTCAACATAACAGGATAGTCACTCAGCATCAGCATAGGCAGTCTTGAAGGGATGTGACATTTAAAGAAAAATTATTCGGTTACATCAGCTTCAGGTGCTTGGTAGCTGGTGGTGATCCAAGACTGATTCATCTTTATGAAGGTCAGTTGATCAACTGATTCGGTGGACAGGCACACCCTGTGATCGTTTACAAAGCCTCCAGCAGCACTGAATGTGCATTCCGAAAGAACGCTGGATGCAGGACAGGCCAGTAGCTCAATTGCATACTGGGCAAGCTCTGGCCAGTGATCCATCCTCAAAACCCAGTAACCCAGAGGATTTTCGGTGGGAAAGGTGTCCAAGTCTGACCTTGCCCCCCCCCCCAGGTATCCCTGCGTCATGTAAATCAGACGCTGGCGATGGTTGCTGGAACTGATAATACTTTGGGGCTGCGGACTAAAAAATTGTCTGAACGCATCAGTCAGGCGGCCACCTTCTCCACTGCTCCTTCTGTGACTGACTGAAGCCTCAGCAACACGTTGTCCAGGACCAGGAGTTTGTAACCTCCCAGTCTCTGGGAACGCGTTGCACAGACCTTTCTGCAAGGCCTCCTGGAGATGTCTCATACTCTGCTCCCTCTGTGACGACAAGATAAGGTCCGCAACCTTACCTTTGTACCGTGGAGCAAGGAGAGTTGCCAGCCAGTAATGATCCCTCTCCTTGATCCGAAGAATACAAGGATCCTTCCGCAGGCTTTGCAGGATCAGGGATGCCATGCAGCATAGGTTAGCTGAGGCATTCGATCCAGAGTCATGGAGGAAGAAGAAGAGGAGGGGGTAGAGAAGAGAGGTGTGTCACAACCAGTAGTAGCATTTTGGAGGCGTGGTGATGGAACAACCTCCAACACTCCTCACCTTGTCCTGCATCCTTCCCAGCTGCCAGAAGAGTGACCCAATGTGCTGTGAAAGATAGGTAACGTCCCTGTCCATGCCTGCTGGACCATGAGTCAGCGATAATATGCACCTTACCGCTGACCGCCCTGTCCAGCGAGGCATGGACATTGCCTCCCACATGCTGGTAGAGAGCCGGAATCGCCTTCCATGAGAAAAAGTGGCGTTTGGGAACCTGCCACTAAGGAACCGCACATTGCACAAACTCACGGAAGGGGGCCGAGTCTACCAACTGAAAAGGCAGCAGTTGAAGTGCTAGCAATTTAGCCAAGCTAGCATTCAAACATTGGGCATGTGGATGGCTGGGAGTGAACTTCTTTTTCGATGGTCCAGCAGCTGGGGCAGGGAAATTTGACTGCTACAATCGGACGTCGGTGTACTGCTAGCAGAGTGCCCGCAAGTACTTGAGTCAGAGAAGTTACCTGGTTGGTCGCGATGCTGGCCGTGCTGGTGTGCGTGGATGTGCGACGGTGCGTGACGGTGCGCGCTGGCACGCGTGTTCCTGTGCATGCTGTGGTGCGCTCCTGGTGGCACGGGTGTACACTCTGGCGCTCGGGCGCGTGCGGGTGCGTGTGCGCTTATGCGCGCTCCTGTATGCGTTGGCGCGCGCACGTGCGCGGTGTTTGCCGCTAATCGGCCTATTTAGGTCTGCCGCATACTCCATTCAAGTGCTGCCTGATCATCAGCTCCTCCGTTCCCTGCTCCATTGCCTGTATCTGCATTCCTGTATCTCCGATCTGTGTTTCAGCCTACGCACCTGCTGCTTTGGGATTCATCCTACTTCTAGCTCCTGGACCCTCTTCATAGGCTCTCATACCACTCCACACTCCCAGCCACCTGTCTACTCTACCAGGGGTTGTGAGTTGGACACGTACGGGAGACCACCCTCTGCCCAAGCAGACTCACTGGTCTGGTAAGTGGAAGTCTGACAACTTGGCTATGACGCACCTAATTCTACACCTTCATTCCTCTCAGTACAGAGAGAGGACTGAAGGTATAGTGGGGTTGGAGATCCCAGCTGATGAGGAGCAAGGAGAGGTCCGCTTTGTTCTTTGGTGTGGGTCTTTAAGGTAAGCTTGCCAACGAGCTGCGTGCCAGGTCAACATATATCTGGTCAAGCATGTGGTGCCCAAGCGGCTGATGTTTTGGCCATGCGAGATACGCTTGAGGCATATGTTGCAAATAGCAGCGGTGCGATCTGATGCACTCGTCTCAAAAAAGTCCACACCAAAGAACTTTTGGAATAACATGCAGAGGCAGCGCCGGAGCACTGCGGTGTGATTCAGTCGTGTGCTGCCCTTAAGCTGGCCCCCTGAGGGCATCCTGCCTAGTTGGAGATGTGCATCCTCCTCCTTCTCTCTCCTATCAGGCACCCACGTGGAGATAGTGACCTCATCATCCCCTCCCTCTTCATCACTGGACCAAACCTGGCAGTATGCTGCAGCTGGTGGAACATGACTGCCAGATTGCTGTCCTTGAGCATCCCCTCTCTCTGGGCTCACGCTACTGCCTTCCTCTAGCTGGGTATCATTATCAGAGCCTTCAAAACGCTGGGAATCCTCCTGGACCATGTACCCAACACTGTGCTCAAACAGTTCGGGGGACTCCTCAGGAGGACATGGTGGGTCTAGGGAAGGAGTGACTGATGACATTGAGATGATGGAAGAGGACGCGTTGGCATCTGCTTTTCCGGTACCCTGAGCCTGGGTGAGAGAAGATGAGGATGTCAGAAGCAATTGCAGCCCCTGATGACCCCTATGGCTCACTCTGACCAGCCTCTCTAGATCTTTAAGGGGGGGTGGTTCCTTAGAGCCAGAGGGTGACCCCTTTGTGCCCTTGGTTTTTGTGGTATTCGTACCACCCCCTCTGGTCATAGTGCTGAGCACAAACGCAAAGGTACTACCAAAAAAATGCACCCACTGCTGAGCAATAGTTCAGCAACTGCCGCTGCAATTAAGCTTAGCCTGATGCTTAAGTAAATGTGCCCTGTGAATACCTGTGTCACCAACACTCACATGCCACCAGTCCGCTCTGTGTCCCTCCTTCAGCTGTATGCACCTGAAAAAAGGTGCACTTTATAGCTACACAGCCCACATTGTGGACGCTGAAGCAGGGCAACGCCGCTAAGCTCTGCCCCCTTCCCCTGACCACCCACCGCGCCCCCCCCTCATCTTTTTTCAAAATAGACTGTTTTCCCACGTGAGCTGGCTCCGATCTGACTGGATCACATGGAGGAGGGCTGGGGTGGAGGAGAGGAGAAGAGCTGCCGATGGGAATCATTGGAATGGCGACGGGAGTGGCGCTGCATACCGCCGACTGAGCCATGCCTCCTGGAATGAAGCTAATCAGGTAGGGGGACATTCCAAGGAGAAAAAAAAAAACGTTCCCATGTCTTACCTGGAGCTTGGAATCAGGTACGTGCTCTTGACAGCCCCCAGTGGTGACAATAGGCATGACAACATTTACCTTAAAGGAGAAAACCCACAAGAATTTGAAAAATTCCTTAGGAATCTCCCTTACCTTATCCAGCTGCAGGGTTCTGTGGTAAGAGATCCAATCTTCACCACTCACGGTGGGCTCCGTTAAAAAACCTTCAGGGACTGGGGCCCCCTTTTTATCGAGGGATCCACAGCCTTGGGCCTGTAAAGCACCCCATCAGGAATATCGCTGAAAAAAACAAATACTGGATCCCAGGGTCCAGCTCTCTAAAAAGAGAATCGTTAGAGGCAAAACCTTGTTTCTTTGGACACATCTTTACTCGTGACCAACACCTAAGACACTGGCGAAAAAAACGGAGGTACTTCCAGTAAGGGGAGAGGTTATATGGCGAATTTAAATTCCTGTCTAGGGTGTGCCAGTATCCATCACCTGAAGGTACCATATAACCCATACAATAATTATTGTGGCTTTGTGTCCCATGATGTACGATAAAGAAAGGGAGGAGAAGCATGTTTTGTTTCCCACAAATAGAGCTTTCTTTTGGTGGTATTTGATAACCACTGGGGTTTTTATTTTTTTGCTAAACAAACTAAAAAAGACCAACATTTTTTGAAAAAAAAAAGGTTTTCTATGTTTTGGTTATAAAATTTAGTTTTCTCCTTCAATGACGGGCACTGATAAGGTGGCACTGATATGCAGCACTGATGAGCACCAATAGGTGGCAGTGACATGCAGCACTGATGGGCACCAATAGGCGGCACTGATATGCAGCACCTTAGGGCACCGATAGGCGGTACTGATTGGCACTGACAGGTGGTACTGATGGGCAGCACTGATGATGAGGTACTGATAAGGTACTGACAGGTGATACTGCTGTGCACTGATTGGCACTGTGATGGGCACTGATTGACACTGTGGTGGGCACTGATTGGCATGTATATGGGTACTGACATCCTTTTCTGATGTGGCACTGACTGGCAGCTGATGGGCACTTACAGGCAGCTGTGGCGGCACATCTGATGGGGCTGTGATCAATGTGCTGATTATCAGCACAGACCCCCCCCCCCCCCCCCCCCCTGACAGGGAGAGCCTCTGACCAGCTCTCCCTGCCAGTGCGAACTGAGGAATGCCGTTTACCGGCACTTCCTGGTTCTCACGATGATCATCTGTGATTGGTCACAGCTGGTCACGTGATAAGGAGCCTCCGTCAGAGGCTCCATACCATGATCGGAGATGCAGTGTGTCAGACTGACACACAGCACCTCCGATCTCCGTGCTGCGTGCCTGCATGTTATCCTGCTGGATGTCATATGACGTCCATTGAGGATAACAAAACCACCGCCTGGTTGTCATTCTGCTATAGGCTAGCCGAGAAGTGGTTAAAGTGTCACTAAACCCACATCATAAAAAAACTATCAATAAATGGTGTATTGCATGCTGTTCATACTCACTATGAGATTCGTTTTCTGTATTCTGCAAAAAAAAACTGGTTGATCCTGCTGTTCTCTATCTCTGCCTTCTGCTCATGTCCCGAATTCAGCTAGGGATTTTGCAGAGCAGTGTTGGCAGCTCTGCACATGCTCAGTTTTCAGTGAGTTTCTATGCTGAACGTTCCATCCCCATCACATCTGAGCAACCCATGTCACTATAAAGTCACACACGTGGGCGTATACACAGTGGTAAATGACAACCCACTCCCTCCCTCCTCCTCCATGCCCACTAAGCAGCTAATCACAATGGGGTGGGATATTACATATAAATTGATGGAGGATTCACCTCCCTCTTATTCTAAGACATGGGCTGGAGAGGTATGACACAGCCTGTGAAAGGCAGAAACTCCACACCATGGTATTGCCAAAAAATAATAAAGATTTGATTTCAAATATAAATTTGTATGACAATTTAAAACAGTCTTCTGAAATTAATTATTTATTTTACCTCTTTATTTATACCTTTTAAGGCAATTTTTTTTTTTTGAACATGTGACCAGCAGCAGAGTACTAGAAGCTCCTCCTGATTATGTTTCTCTGCAGATAGGCTGGGTCATGTGACTACAGCGATTAGGAAAAAGGTACTGATATTTTTTTTTAAATAATTACAGTGCCATCATCCATATACAGAAAGAGAAGGAACAATGTAAATGAATCAGTGTGTGTTTAGCATCACTTTAGGTTGCTTCCACGGTTGTGCTCCAGGTCTTTCACAATCCTATTAACCCCTGTCCTAGACTTACTTATATATTTAGCAACTATGGCAACTATGACAGTGAACTTCTACAACTCATTAAAAGATAAGAGATTTTTTACATTCTTCTATTTTATTGTCCTTGATTTAATTTCAGTATATTTCTTTTTATTTCAACAACTACAGACATGTGAATTAACAAAACATTTCTGTTGAAGACAAAAGTCCCAGTCACTCTGACCCAGTTTACTTATTTGTAGGCAGTGTCTGGGATCCAAAGATGTGAGACATTAATCACTCTTAATGCAATTTAGCAAACAGGATTGTATCATATGAAAAAAGCATCACAATCCCTCATTCTTCAACATCCTAATTCCCATAAAGCTGCACTAATGAAGACCTGCTCCAGCCTAAATTGCCCCATGTGAAAGCAGGGGACCGACCAACACAAAACTCTTCACAACTGACTGCATAGGCACAAAACGCTTTTAGCAAAGATCCAGCTAATAACCAAAATTTTAATTACCATATTTATCGGCGTATAACACTAACTTTTTTCCCCTTAAAATGAGGGGGAAATCGTGGGTGCTTGTTATACACCAATCCCCACTGTCTGTGAGGGGAAAAAGAGCGAGCGGCATCGAAAAAGGCCGAGCGGCACTGAAAAAGACAGAGCGGCACTGAAAAAGACAGAGCTCGGCTCCGCTCATAGCCATGCCGTCCCACCTCCCTGCTGTCTCTGAGGGGATGAGGATAGAGCCTTGCCAGAGTGTACTGTGTACTCGGCTCGGCTCCGCTCGCAGTCCCGCCATTGGACCTGTGTTATGTCCATCATAGGAGCCAGGCCAAGGGGTAGGACTGGGCAGGACTGCGAGACGAGCTGAGTACATACGAGTACACAGGCTCTTTCTATCTTGGCGGCAGCAAATTTAAACGGTTACATGCCGCAAATGACACTGGGCAAGGCTGCAAATGGCACTGGGCAAGGCTGCAAATGGCACTGGGCTAGGCTGCAAATGGCAATGGGCTAGGCTGCAAATGGCACTGGGCAAAGCTGCAAATGGCACTGGGCTAGGCTGCAAATTGCCCTGGGCAAGGCTGTAAATGGCACTGGGCAAGGCTGCAAATGGACACTGATCATTCTGCAATGATGGACAAGGCTGCAGATGGACACTGATAAGGCTGCATTGATGGGCATTTACATGTAAGTTTTTTCCCTTAAAATTCCCTCCTAAATTTGGGGTGAGTGTTATACGCCAATAAATAAGGTAGACTATTTGCTCATTTGACCCCCCCCCCCCCAATAGTAATAATACACTTTTTACAGGCTATTTCTATAGCCTAAAGTGGTTCTAAATCACCTTAATGCATTCCCTGCATTAAAGTGATTGTAAAAGTAATTTAAAAAAAATAAAAATAATAACAAACATGTCTATACTTCTGCTCTGTGCAATGGAATTGGCTTTGCTGGTGCAGGGACATTTTTTAACGTGTTCCTACGGAACATGTTCACATCAATGCATTTTAGTGCCTCTGTGTTTTTGGATTTTTAACACTACAATAGTCAGCTGACAGCTGATGACTCATCGGTTGCTGAGGATGCTGCAGCCGGCTTCCCGGCCCTCTCCTTTAGCAGCCAGCTATATACAGTGTAAAAAAAAAACGCAAAAAGCAAATCGCGGCAAAATCACAGAAAAATTGCGGTAAAAACGCGTGTCCAAAAACGTGGCAAGCACCACAGAAATGCTCAAAAGCAATGTGCATAGATGTGAATCGAGCCTGAGCCCTGATGAAAGGGGAGGTCTGAGCCCTGAATGCATTGCATTTATCTTTTGACTTTTTTTCAAGAAGAAACTTTTACTGGACTGGCACTAACTCGTGGCACTCACTTCTTTTTACACTTTGATCAGACTTTTTCAGGGACCCTTTGGGATACCCCGCTTAACAAAAAGCTGAACCGGAGATCAAATATAGCCTTCTCACATATATACAGAGATCCTAAAAGTCTCTTGCGACTACCTTTTCTTGGGGCCTTGCTAGTTAATCTCTAAAAAAAGGGCTCTGGACCCTGAGAGTCTCCAACTTGTAGATATATAAAGTTAGGAACACAGTTTACAGAGGATCCTTGGGGTAGGCACTGCAGGTTCCACATATATTTGCAAAGGTGTGCAACTATGCACTCTGTTTTTAACGTGAATTGTTAGACAGGACTATATTATTTTTTGCAGGCTAGCTGGTTAGTGTACTGGGGAATTTTCATCTGTTTGTGATGTGCATTGTCCTTCCATGTGCACCTTACTGCAAAGGCCAGTTACTGTATAAATTGGGTTAGCTGCCATCTTTTTATATAGCTTGTTCAGTGGGAACCCATAGGATGCCTTCAGCTGCAATTATGCTCTTGCTAATTTATCCACTGCTATATATGCTTCCACTTGGAGACTCACAAAAATATCCACTTCAGCCCCGGAAGATTTTAACTCCTTCCTGACCAGAGCACTTTTTGCGATTCAGCACTGCGTCACTTTAACTGACAATTGCGCGGTCGTGCGACGGGGCGCCCTAACAAAATTTACGTCCTTTTTTTTCCCCACAAATAGAGCTTTCTCTTGGTGGTATTTTATCACCCCTGCGGTTTTTATTTTTTGTGCTATAAACAAAAAAAGCGTAAATTTTGAAAAAAACACATTTTTTTTACATTTTGCTATTATAAATATCCCCCCAAAATATATAAAAAAAATGTTTTTCCTCAGTTTAGGCTGATACGTAGTCTTCTACATATTTTTGGTAAAAAAAAAATCGCAATAAGCGTTTATTGATTGGTTTGCACAAAAGTTATAGCGTTTACAAAATAGGTGATTGTTTCATTTTCATTTTTTTTTACTAGTAATGGCAGCGATCTGAGATTTTTATCATAACTGTGACATTATGGCGGACACATCAGACATTTTTGACACATTTTTGGGACCATTGTCATTTATACAGCAATCAGTGCTATACAAATGCACTGATTCCTGCATAAATGACACTGGCAGTGAAGGGGTTAACCACTAGGGGGCAGGGTAAGGGTTAAGTGTCCTGGGGCATGTTTCTAACTGTGGGGGGGCATGGCTACATGTGACACATCACTGATCTATGCTCCCAATCACAGGGAGCAGAGATCAGTGACACTGTGACTAGGTAGAATGGGGAGATGCTTTTCTACATTAGCAACTCCCCATGAGACGATCGCGGGTATCCCCGCAGCAATCGAGTCCGTGGGACCCACGACCCGACTCACAGAGGTCCCGGCCAGCGGCGCGCATGAGATGGCACGGCAGCTAATTTTAAGGGATGTACCTGTACGCCCATTTGCCTGTCTGTGTTATTTTGCTGATGTAAATAGGTGTGCACCGAATATAGGACCACAGTATACAGAGAATCCTAGGCTTAGACACTGTGGCTTGAACATACACTATATTACCAAAAGTATTGGGATGCCCATGAACTTTAATGGCATCCTAATCTTAGTTCGTAGAGTTCAATATGGAGTTGGCCCACCCTTTTCAGCTATAGCAGCTTCAACTCTTCTGGGAAGGCTGTCCACAAGGTTTAGGAGTGCGTCTGAGAAGGCCTGGCTCGCAGTCTCCATTTTAATTCATTCCAATATAAAAATGTTGTACATTAGAAAAAAAATAAAAAATAGCACCTGCTTACTCAAGATTCTTTGCATTCATGACTGCTTTCCATGGTTTACAAAGTCTTGCTTTCTCAGATTCATCCTGATCTTCCACAGTACATAACCTACATAACCAAAAGGGCTAATGACCTTGATGTGCAGCTGTCAGATGAAGATTGAGAGAAATCCTTTGCTTTTACCCATCACATGTCGCTGGCTAGTAAGGCCCAAGAGACCAAGTTTAAATTGCTCTCCAGGTGGTACAGGTGTCTGACGGTTCTCCATAGGATTTACCCTTCGGTCTCTGATCATTGCTGGCGTAAGTAATCCCTGCTACATGTTTGGTGTGAATGTCCCACCATGCCATTTGAAATCTGGTCCTATGCTATCTTTACTGCTGTTACAGACTTGATGGTCCCTAATACAGATTCTGCTTTCTATTCTCCCTGGTTCTTATAAATGTATTAAATGGGGTATCTTATGCCACTGTTTGACTGCCACCTGGCTGCTTATACCTCGTTATTGGCACACAACCCATGTTCTGACTCTTGCGGAGGGAGGAGATGGACCACAATGAACACATGGAATCACTCCTGGCACACTGGGTACTCCTGAACACTGTCATCAAACATGGTTTCCCTGGAATATGCAGATAGTATATCTGGCTGGGCGAAGGCAGCCTAACTTTTCTAGTCCACCTGATGGATCCTCCCTTTGCCTTTTTCTTTATCTCCTTTTCTTCCTCTGCTTTTCTTCTATCTCTCTTCTTTTATCTCTCCATCCTTCTTATTCTTCTTTCCTTTCTCTCATCCCCCCCCCCCCGCCTTTTTTATTTTTTAGACCTTTGTGGGGTTGTGGTTGGCCTAGTACTGATATGAATGTTCTTTGTGCTTACCACTGAATGTTTCTTTACTACACCTGGTCATTGCCATCTGATTTGTACCATGGCTTGTACACTTATGCTTTTTGCTCGTTTTGTATGCTGGCTCGTCAGGCTTCTGTACCACCCTGACTGCCCCCTTGCTCTAACTGTTAGTGAAATCTTGTTTTACCCTCCTTTATATTTTGTGTTTTTTTTTTAATATGCTTATTTTTGTTTATTCTGTTTTTGTTTGCATCCTTTGGAATTTGAGCTACTATATTAGGGCTTACTTTTTTAAGATTCAAGATTTTTTAATTTTTGTAGTCTCTATGTTATATCTTTGAATACAATTAGATTGAACATAAAAAAATAGCACCATTTTCACAAATGGGTGTAAACAGTGAATTAAAATATTAAGGATTTCCAGTGAGAAAAAAAATATATCCATCTGGGGGGGGGGGGGGGGGATGTTTTTTCAGGTCCCCACAACCAAAGTTGAGCATCGTGAACCAACCTTAAAGAACTAGACCTTGGAGACAGGACAAAGAGGCAAGAGGGTGACAATATCAAAGGAAATTTGTTCTGTAAAAAACACCAATAATAAAATAAAAATAAAAAATGTGCTTTTTGTTTAAAAAAAAAAGGTGAAAAGGTGCCAACATCACAACAAAGGATTAAAGCTGCACTCCAGATAAACAGATAAGTGTGCTTCATCCTTACTGAAAGCATGTTTCCTGTAGGCAAATAGCCCTGGTAGGTTCAGAGTGCTGACCCCGCTCTCTTTGCCTATGCTGGTTTTGCAGCATTAGCTAGTAATGCTAGCAGTGTAGGTTAACCATAAAAATTAGAGCTTTTTTTTTGTTTGTTATCAAAATGCTTTTATTCCCCTTGTAGTTATATTATTATTAGTGATGGCCGAACGGTTCGCCCGGCGGTCGTTTCGCGGCGAATTTCCGACTTTCGCCGTCCGCGGGTTCGAACGCCTTTTTCCGTCGTTCGCCCCGGCGGACTTACGTGTTTAATGTATACAAGAACTTTAACCTTTCGTGACACGTTTATCATGTGTTACAGGACAACCAATTGAGACATGACAGCTCATGGACACTTGGACATTCCCCCTAACCTATAAATACACCCGATCCGGTGGCCATTTTACATTCTTTCTTCTGTCACTGTAGGGAAAGGATCCTGTGTGGAGTAGGGACAGAGAAAACGCTAGCTATTTGGTACACAAAAGTTCTTTTCAGGACTGGTATAGGTGTTAGGTCAGCAGCCTGAGTTTCTTTTGTCAGTTTAGATAAAGGGACAGAGCGCTGTATGCTGCTATTTTAGGGACAGCTCAGCCAGATTAGTCTTTCTTCATCATCATCATCATCATCATCATTAGCTGTTACTATCAGGTCCACAAAAGAGCTGTTCCAGCTAATCGTTCCAGCCTACTCTTTTTTGCCAATTTGTATAGGGACAGGCAGGAAGCAGTGTGTCAGGCAGTGAGGATAATTTTAAAGACTTGCTGTTACTATTAGTTCCACAAAGGTTCTTTTCAGGACTGGTATCAGTGGTACGGTAATAGGCTTGTACACGTATAATATTCTTTCTTCCAAATATAGAAAGAATATTATACTTGACTGCTGCCCTTCTGCTGCAGTCTGCTAATCATTCACAACTCACTTGTTCCACAAAGCTCTTTATCAGGACTGGTAACTTGGTCTGTCTAGGGTGCTACGGTACATAGGCTTGGGTGCGGTACAGTCTGCTGTTCTGTAAGGACCGCTATCGGTCCACAATAGATAGGGTTGACGTGCACTACTGCTGACCGCTGCCCTATACTGCAGCAGTCCTTCAGCGGTATAGGGACTGACGCACAGTCTGCTAAACACTAATACACAACCTGCTTGGTCCACAAAAGTTCTTATAAGGACTGGTAACTTGGTATAGGGTGCTACGGTACATAGGCCTGAGTGCGTTACAGTCTGCTGTTCTGTAAGGACCGCTATCGGTCCACAATACATAGGGTTGCCGTGCACTACTGCTGACCGCTGCCCTATACTGCAGCAGTCCTTCATTGGTATAGGGACTGACGTACAGTCTGCTAATCACTAACACACAACCTGCTTGGTCCACAAAAGTTCTTATAAGGACTGGTAACTTGGTATAGGGTGCTACGGTACATAGGCCTGAGTGCGTTACAGTCTGCTGTTCTGTAAGGACCGCTATCGGTCCACAATACATAGGGTTGCCGTGCACTACTGCTGACCGCTGCCCTATACTGCAGCAGTCCTTCATTGGTATAGGGACTGACGTACAGTCTGCTAATCACTAACACACAACCTGCTTGGTCCACAAAAGTTCTTATAAGGACTGGTAACTTGGTATAGGGTGCTACGGTACATAGGCCTGAGTGCAGTACAGTCTGCTGTTCTGTAAGGACCGCTATCGGTCCACAATACATAGGGTTGCCGTGCACTACTGCTGACCGCTGCCCTATACTGCAGCAGTCCTTCATTGGTATAGGGACTGACGTACAGTCTGCTAATCACTAACACACAACCTGCTTGGTCCACAAAAGTTTTTATAAGGACTGGTAACTTGGTATAGGGTGCTACGGTACATAGGCCTGAGTGCAGTACAGTCTGCTGTTCTGTAAGGACCGCTATCGGTCCACAATACATAGGGTTGACGTGCACTACTGCTGACCGCTGCCCTATACTGCAGCAGTCCTTCAGCGGTATAGGGACTAAGAGTTTTGTCACAGGGTGATTTAAAAAATGACAGGCAGAGGAAGAGGCAGGCCCTTCCGCAGGGGTGGTAGGGGTAGGGCAGGAGCAACAGCCTTGAGCCAAAGTGGGAAGTTGCAGAAGGTGCGTTCAATTACTTTAAAGGACGCACCAGACTTGGTTGAGTGGCTCACTCAGCCTTATTCTTCTGCACCCTCCTCATCCTCTCGATCTGCACCCTCTTCTTCACTCTCTGCTATGTGCACCCCCAAAGACACTACCACCAACAACACCACCACCACCACATACCTTCCGCTTGAGTGCAAATGGGGGCCTTCATGCTCCAGTGTTTTAATAGGGACCCCCGTATAAAAAGCATGAGGGTCAAGGACCAGTACTGGGTGGCAACGTACTTAGATCCCCGGTACAAACACAAAATGGCGGAAATGTTACCGCCGTCGCAGAGGGCTGTCAGAATGCAGCACTTCCAGGCCTTGCTTCGAGAAATGCTGCATTCTGCTTTTGCGTGCGCTGGCAGAGGAGCAATTCCCACTCCCAGAGAAGGATTTGCGGGTACCAATCCAACAGCGCCTGCAAGAAGAGGCCGGTTTGAAGATGTGTTGGTGACTTCGGATATGAGGTCATTCTTTCAGCCGACCCATCGACAGGTGTCATCCGGATCCAGCATCAGGGAACGCCTAGACCGTCAGGTGTCCGACTACATTGGGTTAACGGCCGATGTGGACGCTCTGAGGAGTGATGAACCCCTAGACTACTGGGTGGGCAGGCTTGACCTCTGGCCAGAGCTTGCCCAATTTGCAATCGAACTGTTGGCTTGCCCCTCATCCAGTGTCCTGTCCGAAAGGACGTTCAGCGCAGCAGGGGGGATTGTGACCGATAAGCGTACTCGCCTAGCTCACGACAGTGTTAACTACCTCACATTTCTAAAAATGAATGAGGCATGGATCTCGGAGGAATTCAACACATGTGATCAGTAGACCATGTATATGTCTATAAACAATTTTTGGAATCAAGCACACAGACCTTCTTAATTCATTTGGCTCACTTCCCTGACCCAAAAAAGCACACCGTACTATATGCCCCTACCCTCCTCTTTGAAGAGGTTGAGCGGTGTCATATTTCTACTGGGGCTGCTTATTATGAGGGGTTCCCACCATCCCTGTGCTGTGCTGACTTCCTCCTGGGTGTTCTTATTATGAGGGGCTCCCACCATCCCTGTGCTGTGCTGACTTCCTCCTGGGGGTTCTTATTATGAGGGGCTCCCACCATCCCTGTGCTGTGCTGACTTCCTCCTGGGGGTTCTTATTATGAGGGGATCACACCATCCCTGTGCTGTGCTGACTTCCTCCTGGGGCTGCTTACGGTGCTGCTGTCAGCGCTGTATGTCACGGAGCTGCTGTCAGCGCTGTATGTCACGGAGCTGCTGTCAGCGCTGTATGTCACGGAGCTGCTGTCAGCGCTGTATGTCACGGAGCTGCTGTCAGCGCTGTATGTCACGGAGCTGCTGTCAGCGCTGTATGTCACGGAGCTGCTGTCAGTGCTGTATGTCACGGAGCTGCTGTCAGCGCTGTATGTCACGGAGCTGCTGTCAGCGCTGTATGTCACGGAGCTGCTGTCAGCGCTGTATGTCACGGTGCTGCTGTCAGCGCTGTATGTCACGGAGCTGCTGTCAGCGCTGTATGTCACGGAGCTGCTGTCAGTGCTGTATGTCACGGAGCTGCTGTCAGCGCTGTATGTCACGGAGCTGCTGTCAGCGCTGTATGTCACGGAGCTGCTGTCAGCGCTGTATGTCACGGTGCTGCTGTCAGCGCTGTATGTCACGGAGCTGCTGTCAGCGCTGTATGTCACGGAGCTGCTGTCAGTGCTGTATGTCACGGAGCTGCTGTCAGCGCTGTATGTCACGGAGCTGCTGTCAGCGCTGTATGTCACGGAGCTGCTGTCAGCGCTGTATGTCACGGTGCTGCTGTCAGCGCTGTATGTCACGGAGCTGCTGTCAGCGCTGTATGTCACGGAGCTGCTGTCAGCGCTGTATGTCACGGAGCTGCTGTCAGCGCTGTATGTCACGGAGCTGCTGTCAGCGCTGTATGTCACGGAGCTGCTGTCAGCGCTGTATGTCACGGTGCTGATGTCAGTGCTCTGTATTACGGTGCTGCTGTCAGTGCTCTGTATCTCCTGCACCCTCTTGTTTGCCTACCCTGGTCCCTGACCTTCCCTCTCCTCCATTGCCTTCATTAGCTCCATAGTCCTGAATTGTCAGAACAATTTCCCAAATAAAAAAAAAATGCTTGTAGTTATCGATCCCAAATTCACCTCATACATGTATTATGCTATTGTCCAGGTGGTGGGACTACGTGCTACCCCCTAATAATTACCCCGTGGCCGCAAATTCGACCTAAAGGTTTGCGAAATTCGCCTCCCATTGAAGTCAATGGAGCCCGCGGCGAACGGTCGTTTTCGCGAACGTTTGTGTCCGTTCGCGTTTCGCGTTCGCGAAACGTCCCGTCGGAAGTTCGTCCATCACTAATTATTATTATATAGGATTTATATAGCGCCAACAGTTTATGCAGCACTTTACAGTATGAAGGGGGGCAGTACAATTAGATTAATATAGCTAAATACAAAAGGAATCGGAGGGCCCTGCTCGTGGAGCTTACAATCTAAAGGGAGGGGGAGGTGGTACAAAAGGTAATGGCTACAGGGGATGATCTGATGGAGGTGACTTGGGTACAGTTCTTAGGTGGAGGTGGAGTAGGCTTCCCTACTCTCTCTAAACTTCCAGGTGCAAGCACAGGTTTGCTCATTAGTAACACAAGCAAAAGTTCTAATTACATCACCCTGTTGTAAGCATTGCAGCTGAAAATCTCTGATTATTGGGACATGATCAGGGCAGCTTGTTCTGTTGAAAAACAGGATCGCTAGGAGAAAATTAGAGTCGGTTCACACTGAGGCAGCACGACTTGCAGCACGACTTGCAGCGCGACTGCCTCAAACGACCGGGATCAGACTTTAGCGGCGACTTACAAAATGATTTCTGTATAGAAGTCAATGCAAGTCGCCCCAAAAGTCATACAGGAACCTTTTGCTAAGTCGGAGCGACTTGAGTCGCTCCTATTAGAACGGTTCCATTGCACAGAACGAGACGTGACTTGTCAGGCGGCTAAGTCGCCTGACGAGTCGCCCCTGTGTGAACCGGCTCTAAAGGAAAGAACTAATGCAGCCATCACATCTAAGACCCTTTTCACACTGGAGCATTTTGCAGGTGCTATAGCATTAAAAATAGCGCCTGCAAAACGCTCTAAAACAGCTGCTCCATTCACTCCAGTGTGAAAGCCCAAGGGCTTTTACACTGGATCGGTGCGCTGGCAGGGCATCAGAAAAAGTCCTGCCAGCAGCTTCTTCAGAGCGGTGAACTCACCGCTGCTACCCATTGAAATAAATGGGGCAGCACTGCGATACCGTCGGCGCGGATTTAACCCCTTTTCGGCTGCTAGTGTGGGGTTAAAACCGCCCTGCTAGCGGCCGAATAGCACCGCTAAAACGATGGTAAAGCATGACTAAAAATAGCTGCGATTTACCGTCGACACCAGTGGCAGCTCAGAGTGAAAGGGGTCTTAGGGTTGGAGTTGGAGTTGGAGCTGAAGAGATTGGGGGGAAAAAGTGCAACTCTTAAAGAGAGACATTAAATTTCTCGGCTTCCTTCCTTTCTATTTATCCCTTGTCTGGTATTGCAGGCAGTATCTGGGTCGGAGTGTATACCCCCAGATTAGAGTGCCTGTTGGTTTATTCCCATTATGCCCTGCTGAGTGGCTCCTGTCCATATTGGGAGGATTTCGGAGGCATCGGAGACCGACCAGTCCCTGCAGAGGGCTTAATCTGCCTGTGCTTATGACCTCGCTCTAGAGGGGGTCCACCTGTTCCGGTAAGGGTTCCCACTCAGAGTGGGATCTTCTCTTCAGATTGAGATCTCTTCTTCTTCCCCTCTTTTCCCCTGTTGGTGAAGGTGGATAACCCTTGGTACTTTTTACTTCAATTCAACAGATCCCTCATTTTTTCATTACTTCAACGGACTCTTTTTTTATTTTATATACTTTTTATCTTCTTTATTTAATTATCAATTTTGGGCTTCTATCACCTAGTATCAAGTTTTTTTTATAAGTATACATGTATTTTGTGTTGATGAATTTTTGAATGCTCACTGTTTATTTATCTATCAGCATTATATGTCACTTAATTTGTGATTTCTCATATTTAGTGCAACTTATCTTTTTTTTTTTTATTTCAGTGAATAAGTGAGTTTTCAAGGATCGCCTAAAGGTGGACGGGGTAGGGGATGAGCGGACATACTGGGGCAGGGCGTTCCAGAGGATGGGAGAGGCTCTGGAGAAGTTCTGTAGGCGTGCGTGGGAGGAGGTAACATGAGAGTTAGAGAGAAGGAGGTCCCGGGAGGAGCAGAGGGGACAATTTGGGGGATATCTGAAGATGAGATTGGTAATGTAGCTGGGGGTGATGTTGTGGATGGCCTTATATGTTGTGGTTAGTATTTTGAATTTTAAATACGGTTGGGTAGGGAAAGCCAGTGGAGAGATTGGCAGAGAGGGGCAGCAGTCACGGATCGATTAGTATGGTGTATTAGTCTAGCGGCAGTATTTTCTAATAGACTGAAGGGGGGTAGCCTTTGTAAAGATAGGCCAGCGAGGAGGGACTTGCAGTAGTCAATGTGGGAAAATAAGGGGCGAATTCTGAAAATGTTGCTGAGGTTAAGGTGGCAAGATTTAGCCAGTAATTGGCTAAAGGAGAGGTCTAGGATTTTATCAACAAACCAGCATGCAAAAAGGACAACAGTATACGTTACAATTGTTTTAATGTTACAGTGTACAAGAACGCAAACTCTATTATTAAACCCAGCACCCAGATGCAGCTGACTTGAGTTTCTCATTTACCATTTGCGGTGTCAGGAAAAAAAAGAATAGATCATATTTGCATTTAAAGATATATATATATATATATATATATATATATATATATTTTTTTTTTCTTTAAATTTGGTGGTTGGGACAGTTTCTAATTTGTCTTTCCCGCCTTGCTGTATTAATATATTGATAGGACTTTCTCTATTAGAACGATTAGGGGGTGATTTTGGCACAGCTGAGACAACTGCAAAAAAAAAAAAAAAAAGATTGCCAGGTCATATTTTAGAAGTTTAGAAAGTAAATCTCTTTGAAAACAGGAAATATCTTAAAGTTTCTTTTTTAATTCTGAGAAATAGGGTAGACTATAATAATTTACATATAATTGTGCTTACAAGAGTGCCAAAATATATATGTACAAAACTAAAAAATCATATTCATAAGCTGAATAATGTTTGGTTGCATAACACAAGACAATATATAACCTTGCAGATAGGATCTTTGCCGCTGGCATATGCAAGAGCTTTAATAATTAAAGGTTTCCACCATCGCCAATCAATTTTGTCATTTTCACTTCCCTTTCATTAAGGTGAGATTATTGCTTGTAGGCTTTTTGCTAGTCAGAGCTGTCAGTTGTTTAGGAAGCCTTTGTCTGTTTTTCGTAAAAGTAATATAATAAAATGTATTCGGAATAATTATTCGTCGTGTGAAACAATTTTTTTTTTATTCACATTAAAGTGCTCACAGTAACTTTTCTGTCAAATATATCAGAAGATTATGGTAATGCTGAAAATAACAGGGCTCCCACATGGGCTGATGGCCTAGGGACCAATGGCCTAAGGAACAGCTATAAATCAAAGTTTGGTTTAAATAAAAGTTTCCTGTAACAATTATGCATAAATATTTCAGACTATGTCAATAGGAAATATTTAAAGCTGAATTACAGCTGAAATGTATTCAAGTCCTGTGCCTCTCTAGGCCTAATGGTGACCTCCAAAGCTAGGGACAGCTGACATCCTTCTGTGTCAAGTGGGTTACGAGGCATGGTGGGTGCAATGCAAGCTAGATTAATGGGTGCCAGATACTTCTTGAACGCAAAGAGATTTATTGTCTCAAACAGAACTGTGGGAGAGAAGGTTAGGGCCAGGACACCCTTTAGTAGATGCAATGGTCATTAGCAGACTCAGAGACTTTTATAGGCAGACAGCCATGCAGGGAAAGGCACCCAACTGGACAACACCTTTGCATGTGTAGACACGCTGTCTCCTATGGCAACAATCTTGAACTGTTTCTAACACAGGCTGTAATAAACTCTATCACTTTTCTTCTACATTCTCCTTTTTAGATCTTCCCTCAACTGAGCTCCCAGTCTATCACTTAGACCCACTGATCCACTGCCACTGGATCTCCTTAGCTCTGCCAATCTTCTCACCAAGTTTCTTCCTCAAGCGGCACTCCCATTGGGTCCCTAGCTTGGCACTCACAGATACTCCGCAAGCATCACCCCACTGGCCTGCTTGGTCCCTGGCTTGGCACACAAGACTGCCCTGCAAGCATCACCTCCAACTGCTGAAGTTTCTCAATTCTTCACCATCCACAGTTGGTGAGAATACTGCTCTACTTGCTTCAGCAACTCACTGTGGTCCCTGGTAACAAGGTGGATGGTCCCTCAGTGGCGACCGTATCCCCTCTACCTCCAACCACGACAGGTTCCATGGCTGGCAGAACCGTCCCTTCTGGTTGGAATGCAAGCAGCAGTCCCAACCCTGCGCTGCTCTCCTGCTTCTGTATAGGCTCTCAGGCAGCCTAGCAGCCAGATGTCTCCAGGATAGGCCCCAGGCTCTGACCTAGCAGCCTGGGGCAGTATAAGACACATCCACCCAGACAGCCAGCCAGGTGGCAAAGAAAACCAATCACCTGACCCCACTCAAATAAATAGGCTCTCCCAGCAGGCCAAGGGACCCTAGAGGATCCCTGCCCATTGGCTGAGATATTCCATCTATTCCTAATCTGTCCTTGCAATGCCCTTCTCTTATCCAATGTCACCAGATACCCACCCATCTAGTGACATAAGAGAGAAGTGAAGCAATTCCAGAATTAGGGTACAATCTATTGATCTATCAATTGGCCAAGGCAACTATACCTGGAAGGTAAATTTACTAAGAACCCTGCCTAAATATCAAGGTGCTACAGAAATACAACTAATAAACTTCATCAAGTCTCAGATTGACAGCATTGTGCAAAGCATGAATACCTTTTTTTCATGGCCCTTCTTCCAGGGGCTGGTAGGAAGCAAATATCAATGCTGATTCAAATACTTTAAGAGCTGCTTTTAAGACAGAAGTCCAGGCTGAACAAATAGTGTTTAAAAGAGAAGCATGGGTTTTGCTTTTTTTTTTTTTCCCATAATCATAAGGTGGATGCAGCATTGGTCTGATGGTGCATCTGTCCCCCTGCCGTCTCTGCACTGAAAACCGAGTCACTGAATACCACAATGGCTCGCTTCTCTCGGCTCCCCGAGAGGAGGGCTGCTACCTGTCAATCAGCAGCTCTCCTGCTCTGCTCCTCCACCACGCTCACTGGATCGCTGAGCTACAGCGGGGCGGGGAGCGCCCATCTCAGGGGCTCGCTGAAACTGCCATCAGTCCAGGCACCTGGTGGATCCAGACTTCCAAAGTCGGGGTGACGTGGTGCCTGGACTGATCTGTGTGACGTCAGCAGAGAGCGGA
This sequence comes from Lithobates pipiens, assembly GCF_037356315.1. Lineage (NCBI taxonomy): Eukaryota > Metazoa > Chordata > Amphibia > Anura > Ranidae > Lithobates > Lithobates pipiens. The sequence goes on along the minus strand of NW_027507791.1, from coordinate 79,061,415 downwards.
CTTCAGACCGCTCTCTGCTGAAAACGGGTCACAAGAGTGCAGAACGAATTGCACTCCTGTGACCCATAGGAGAAGCCCAGCCAAACGAACCCAGGCTGGACATCTTTAAATAAAAAAAAAAAAAGCATGTGTATTATTTCTTGAATCTTGGCGTCCTTTGTGTATTTCTTCCAGATCTGTGTAGTAATCCAAAGGGTAAAAAACCCATGCCCTTTGCCTTTGTGCAGAAGTTTCCTGTAATGGCTGTTCACTGATGTCGTTTTCTGCAGGCAGCCTGGAGTTTAGCTTTAAAATATGTTCTACATACCGTATATACTCGAGTATAAGCCGAGATTTTCAGCCTCTTTTTTGAGGCTGAAAGTGCCCCCCTCGGCTTATACTCGAGTCATCGCTGTCTGCCCGCTCGATCAGCGTGTCGAGCAGACAGACAGCGGCCATTCTATGATTCAAAAGCCGCGCCTCCGGCTCCGCCTTCGCCTGTGATAGGCGGAACACTGAATTTCCCAGCAGCCTGTGTTCCGCCTATCACGGGCGTCGTCTCATCCTCGTACTACGGACGAGGATGATACGACGTCCGTGATAGGCGGAACACAGCCTGCTGGGAAATTCAGTGTTCCGCCTATCACAGGCGAAGGAGGAGGCGCGGCTTTTGAATTTTACAATGGCCGCCGAAGAAGAGGGCACGGGACGGAGGCAAGGCAAGGCACGGCACGGGACAGGACGGGACGGGACGGGACGAAGGCAAGGCACGACACAGGACGGAGGCTCGGGACACAGGTAGGCTGGACACACACACACACACACACACACACGGATGGATGGATGGATGGAGACACACACACACACACACACACACACACACAGGGATGGATGGATACACACACACACAGGGATGGATGGATGGATGGATGGATGGAGACACACACACACAGGGATGGATGGATGGATGGATGGAGACACACACACACAGGGATGGATGGATGGATGGATGGAGACACACACACACAGGGATGGATGGATGGATGGACACACACACACACAGGGATGGATGGACGGACACACAGGGATGGACGGACACACAGGGATGGACGGACACACACACAGGGATGGACAGGCATGTCTCACCCTCGGCTTATACACGAGTCAATAAGTTTGCCAGTTTTTTTGGGGGTAAATTGGGGGCCTCGGCTTATATTCGGGTCGGCCTATACTCGAGTATATACGGTAAATGTTATTATTGAACACATTGGATTAAATGGTGACCTTGTATTATTATTGTATTGTAGTTTAGAGTTGAGAGGAACTGCAGTCTGCTCACATAATTTGTAATAAAAACCATTTGCCATTCTGAACCTTCCCTCCCACCACTTTGCATATTATTTTATATATTCTGTACTTCCCAAATATGCTGCAGAAGTCTCCCTCCATTGAGTATGGTTGCATCCATTTTAACTGTAGGCAGCCGAAGCTGCTGCCTGTTCACTTCCTGGATTTACACAGAGGCACACCTCCAGCTCTGCAGCTCTCATTGGCCCCCTTATGACTCTCACCCCCCCCCCCCCCAATCCCTGGAAAACTCACAAGAGAGCTGTGCATGATGTCATAAGCCTAGGCTTTTTACCAGACAAGAAACAGGAAGTGGGCTGTATAAGGTATTTTCTGGCAGGAAAAAAAAATGTTTTACTATCCAAAATTAATGAAACAGGGTTTCTGGAGGGAACTGCTCAGATAGGTGTGCCATATCCCAATGTAATATGGAGGAGGAACCATCTAGGAGTGGGACTTTAGATGCACTAGCACATCAAAGTTGTGGGGGGCAAAAAAAATTGAATTTGTTGGAAATATACATATAAAATACATATAGCATATAACTATGGATGCAATACAATATAAAGTGAAAATCCGGGGAAGGAAGTTGTATCATTTCCCTTGGCTATTTCGCAAATCTCATAAACCCATATTTTATAAACAAGGTTTAAACTCAAAAAAGTTCGGGCAGAGCAGCAAAAAGCTGCCAAAGTAGCACCAACAAGGAAGAGCTGGAAGAACATTTTGCGGTTGATTGGAAACAGGTCAGCAACATGACTGGGTATAAAAGGAGCATCAGAGAGTCAATGTCTCAGAGGTAAACATGGGTGGAAGTTCACCAATCTATGAAAGGCTGTGTCTAAATTGTCAAACAATTTCAGAAACCTGTTCTTCAATGCAAAATTGCAGACTTTAACCACTTTCCGACTGCAATATATATGATATAAAGTCACAACATCCAGATATAAGCACAAGTCACTTTTTTGGAAATATGAATATGGGACATGGGACATTGAACAATGTCTCAATATATACTGGTTTCATGGACTTTTTCATGGTCATATAATTGATATATATTTTTTTCAGTTTGATTCACTAATCAATTTATCTTACATCACAGGTTTTTATTAATTTACATTTACATACTTAGACTTGTCACTTTATTTACCTTGCAATTAGGTATTCACTTATTATTAGTCATCGTTTACTGCATTGATGCATTATAATTGATGTGGTGAGAAAGTGTTCCCATTCATTAAAAGGTTTTATTAATACCGCTCAGGAATTTGCACTTTTAACAGATAACACTACAAATATCAACCCACCAGAGTTTTATACTGGTTCAAGATTTATTCATTTATACTGCTGTATATTCTCACAGTGTTTGGGGGACACTTAATTATACTCATTAACAGTGCCACCATCCCCATTATCATAAACATACAAAACAAAATGTTCCCCATGGAATGGGAACCCTGCCAATAACTTCTTAAAGGGAAGCTCGGCTGACCAGTTCTTAAGCCACACAAGCCCACACGTGTGTACAGCTGGAGAACCAAACAAAAAAATGGCTGTATAGAATCCTTTAAGGTATCTACAGTAAAACACAGCGCTCAAGGAATATTTGCCCTATTTTCAGCAAGATCATCCTCCTGGTTAGGCCTATCAGGCCGTCTGACCTGATCCTTTAAGAACTGGCAGACTCCAATTGCTGCAACAGCTGGCTGAATAGAAACGGAAGCCTTTAATAATGACTGTAGTTTGTCAACTGGGTCTTTCAAGCCCTGTGCGTTATCCACTGGATAAGTTAAGTTCTTGTTTAAGGAAGAGACCGTCGCATCAACGGCTGGCATGCTACATTTCTTAAACTTTTCCTCCACGAGATATAAAAAAAAAATGGAAAACCTCTTTGAGGAACAAAAATCCTGTCAGGATGTTCCCAATCAGTATAGACAGCCTGTACCAACAGCGGGTGCAAGAGGAAAGCCTGTGGAGACTGAGGAGGCTTCAGGGACCCCAAACAGGACAAGGGAGGCTCAGAAACCTCTGCAGGAGGTAACTTAAAGGCAGAACGAACCATCTCGGTAAGAGTCTGGATCAAAAATCTCTGCAACAAAGACGCTGATCCCAACTGGACATCTTTTGGCCCAGATTCCTCAAAAGCAGACAGATCTGCCAGGCCCTCCACAGAATCCTTGGCATTTAGTTCTTCCACATCCTCAATCCATTCCTACTCCAAATTAGGAGGCTCAGGGGAGGGGGATCTGACATGCTTGCCACCCTGCGGGATGGAGGCAATCATACCAGCAATCCTGTGCTCTAACCTGGCCAGGGATGAGGGCAGTTCATCCCTGGTGATAAAGGCTGAAGCAGTAGCATTGACTGTAGGCACAATACTAGACAGGCACAGTGGCTCAGATTGCCCGGAATCCTCTGGTCTTAGGGGATACAACACTAGGATTCTGACTAGGCTCCTCAGGAGCTACTGACGACATAAGTGTGCCCTTTCCTGTAGTATTAGCCTTGCTACTCTTTTTGAAGACATTGCAAGCCACAAAAAAGGGAGTACCTGGGTTTAGTATTTTACCCCAGAAGGGAGACCCTTTAATAGGGCTCACCATGCCCCTATGCAACAATACTGCTAAGCTCTTTAGCTTGTCAACCAACATCTGGTTACTCGCGTGACCCAGATAAGGAGGAATGAACTGCTAAAGTGAAAGGTTTTACAGAGCCTGCTCTGTGTCCCACAGCTGTCCTCTTGAAGCGCCGCATGTCAGCCACTCAGCTTAAGATGGCTGTGCGCCTTCCCCCATCACAGTTCTGTGTCTGAGAACGCAACAAATTTTCGTGCGCAGACCATTCACAAAAGACAGCAAAAGATAACAAGAAAGCTTACTCTTTCCAAAAGTCAACTCAAAACTCCCACCTGCGGTCACAGCTACACAGGTGTCCAGCCTTACCTTGATTGAAAGATTGTTACACACTTGGAGAACCCCACAATAAGCAATTAAGGGGGATTTCACTTACCCCTCCAGGTGCAGGGTAACCTTAGAAACTAAGAGCCCAATCTTCACCAAAGGCAGGTTCCTGTCACTTGAGGACCTTCAAGGACTGGGTACCATGTTCATGTCTTAAGGTCCACTCCCTTGGACGGACATGTACAACACCCTGCAGGAATGCCTTAGCTATGTGGTGTCCAGGATTCTAAGCAGAGTCCAGCACCCGGAGGTCGAATTACAAGCAAAACCTTGCAGGATCCTTGAGTCTTCTTTGCGAGGAACGGGTACCATCTTTCTAGGCATATAAGCAGGTTTCAAATGGATCCGTTCGGTCAATCTCTTGATTCATTTTAGAACCATGCTGGAACTTCAAGACCTGGACATGCCTATCCACCTTGCAGACACTGGAAAAAAAAAATGAAGTACTTCCTGTATGGGAGTTTATATAGAGGATCACTTCCTGTCAAAAGATCTTTGGTCTACCAGTGTCCATTCACCTGTAGATGAAGTATAAGCCAGTAAGCAAGTAATAATAGCCTCAACTCTGTGTGCCGTGATGTATGATATAGAAATACTATTTCCAAAAAAGTTGCCTTTAAAAAAAAAAAACGGTGCGCATATATCGTGTGACATAAAAAATTGCCATTTTATTCCCTAGGGTCTCTGTTTAAAAAAAAAAAAAAGTGCTAGAAAAGGCTATGCCTTCAAGTGGTTAAATACATCATCTACAGTACATATTAACTACTGAAGGTCCGCCCATCAGTTGTACGTTGGCTGTTTGAAGTGAAATACCGTTATGGCAGCAGATAGCTGCCATAGCCCCCGGTATTCTCTTCAATGGTGGACGGTCCTCTTTCAGATAAAAGTGGTCTCAGCGCTAGATTACTTTTAAATCAGGGGCAGGAGAGGCACTCCGTGGTCTCCGCCGCTTATCAGAGCAGTCGGTAGTGATGGAGATGATCGGGTCCTCTCCCCTCACAGGCTGGATGCCGACTGAGGGAAAGATTGTCCCCGCTCAGCTCCACACCATTGGATGGCGGACACAACGTCAAACGTTACTTCCACCCAATGGTCTTAAATGGGAATTTTTTTTTTTTTTTGGCATTGCATTTTAGTGTTAATGTTAGCTCTGAGGTCTTTTTGACCCCCAGATCTTACATTTAAGAGGTCCTGACATGCTTTGTTTCCCTATTACAAGGGATGTTTACATTCCTTGCAATAGGAAAAAAAAAAAAAAAACATTCCGATTTTATATTTCATTTATTTTTTTTAAAAAGGGCAGCGTCAAAATAAAAAGTAAAATAAATAAGAATTTTTTTTTTTAAAGCGCCCTGTCCCGCCAAGCTTGTGCTCAGAAACGAACACATAAGCAAGTTGTGCCTGCATATGAAAAAACTGTTCAAACCACATGTGACATATTGCTGCCATTGTTAGAACAAGAGCAATAATTCTATCACTAGACCTCCAAATCCAAACTGGTAACCTGTAGACCAGCCTGTGGAGATTTTTAAGGGTGAAAATATGTCGCCATTCCACGAGCGGGTGCAATTTTGAAGCGTGACATGCTGGGTATCAATTTACTCGGCATAACATTTTCTTTAACGATAAAAAAAAACAAAAAAAAAAAAAAAAAAAAAAAAACATTTAGCTAACTTTACTGTCTTATTTAATTCAAAAAAGTATTTTTTTCAAACAAATTGCACTTGTAAGACCACTGTGCAAATACGGTGTGACAAAGTATTGCAACGACCACCATTTTATTCTCTAGGGTGTCTGGGGAAAAAAAAAAATACACATACATCACATTATATATATATAAAATTATAATGTTTGGGGGTAAGTAATTTTTATCAAAAAATAGGCCCAGTCTTTAAGTGGTTAAAAGATTCATAGAATCTGGAAATCTGAGGCAAGGCCAAAAGCAATATTGGATGCTCGTGATTTTTCAGGCATTCAGATGGCACTGCATTAAAAACAGGCATGATTCTGTGATGGACATCACTGCATGGGCTCAGGAATAGTTTTATAGTTTTATAGTTCGTAAGGTTGAATAAAGACACCAGTCCATCCAGTTCAACCTGAGTGAGTGTCCACAATTGTCCCTATCCCTGTACATTGCATACTCACATTGGTCCCCACAATCCAAGTTCCCCATTCATATACTATGGCCAATTTTGGACAGAAGCCAATTAACCTACCTGCATGTCTTTGGATTCATTGTTTGAATACAAATTGCTGTGCCATGCGAAAATTCAAGTTAAAGCTCCATCAAGCAAAGAAAGCCATATCTGAACATGATTCAAAATGCCACCGTCTACTCTGGGACAAAACCAATTTTAAGTTGCCTATTGCAAAGCAGAAAACTGTCCTATAGTCAAACGAATCGAAATTTGACATTTTTGGCATCCATAGGTACCATCCTCCAGACTAAATAGGAGAGGGACCTTCTGGCTTGCTATCCACACCCATTGTTCAAAAACCTGCATCTTACAGGATATGAGGTTACATTAGCACCTATGAATAGGGCAGCTTGCACATCTAGAAAGGCTCCATCAGTGCTGAATGATATATCCAGGTTTTAGAGCAGCATATGCTCCCATCCAGAGGATGTCTTTCAGGGAAAGTCTTGCATGTTTCAGCAGGACAATGCTACATACTGCTTCTGTGACAATAGCATGGCTTCATAATAGAAGTGGCCAGGTGCTTAACTGGCCTGCCTGCAAGTCCAGACCTTTCACCAACTGAAAATATCTGGCACATCTTGAAATGAAAAATATGACAAAGACAACCTAGGACTGCTGAGCTGTTAGAATCCTGCATTAAGGCAAGAATAGTAAACATTCCACATCCAATACTCCAGCAACTGGTCTTGTCAGTTTCCATCGTGTTAAAAGAGGGGACGCTACACCGTAGTAAATATGGCCCTGTCCCAACTTTGAGATAGGTTGCTGCCATCAGTTTCAAAATAACAGATTTTTACTTTTAAAAAGGGAACATTTTTTCAGTTTAAACTTTTAATAGGTTTTCTATTACAAAATGTGGGTTTATGAGATTTGTAAATGATTGCATTCTGTTCTTATGCAGATTTTACACAGAATCCCAACTTTTTTGAAATAGGTGATGTACAAAAGCTCTATACAGCCTTTACTTTTGCTGAAACACCCCCCCCGCCCAGCAGAAGTTAACCTGACTATACAAAAACAGTGCTGAACAAGTTGTGGCAATACAGTGAAGGACCCTAGCAGTTCCTGTACATACTATACATTTGGAGGATTCAGCCTGTGATCCTGGGTGCAACAAATCCTAAACCACCATAACAGACCACTTCAGACTTCCTGAGTTGCAAACAGATGGACCAGCAGCCTACCCACTCCAACCTCGAATGTGCCTACTGGCCCATCACTGTTGGGTGCCCTTCTGAAAACATTATTCATAAGAGCTGGTATACATAACAGCCATATCTAAACTGGCCATCTACTGCATTTGGGAAACCCAGGAGCAGTCAAATATTTGTATTGGTAGCACCAAGGGCTTGCGTTATATTGCCACAGCCTTGGCCAGGGTGATAAACTGCTTCCGTTGGGAGTGTCCACAATGTCCTGGGCTACCAGGTAGACTGGCAGCATCTAGTAGAGTACTGTGGGAACAGCTCCAGATTAAAAGGCAAGTTATTTGAGAAGCTTATATTTAGACCTGCTGGACATCACTTTTTTTTTAAGTTGGAGTTTAAAGCACACTTGACAGGTACTCAGACTTTCTGCACATCTCTACCTTCTGGAATTGTAAGGCAAAATTTGATACCAATTAGACATAACTTTACAACTTCTGACAAGTAGAATGAATATTGATTATCCCATTATAATGACATCTGAAAGTTGGAAGGATGGATTAGGCAGCAAGTAAACAGATTTTCCCTGAAGTTGGTGTTGAAAGCAGGACAAATTTTGCAGTTTGTTGTGTACGTGGTTGTGTAGCTACATAGGATGCCCATGCTGACCCATGTCCACAGCCAAAAGTGCCTACAATAGGCATTTGAGCATCAGAACTGGACCACAAAGCCATTAAAGATGGCAAGGTTTGATGAATAATATTTCTTTTACATCTTGGATGGCTGGGTACATATGCTGTATGGGAAGAAGGAAAGCTGGCAGAGGAAATATGATACTTTGGGCAATGTTTTGCCTGCAAACCTGGGGCCTGCCATTCATGTAGATGTTACTCGACACAAACCATCTCCCCAAACATTGTCACAGACCAAAGTACATCCCTTCAAAGAAATTGTATTTCCTGATGGCAGTGGCCTCTTTCAGCAAGATAAAGTGCCCTGCCACACTGCATAAATGATTCAAGAGTGGTTTGAGGAACACAACAACAAGTTCAGGTGTTCCCTTGGCCTCCAAATTCTCCAGATCTCAATCCAATCAAGCATCTGTGGTATATCCTGGATAAACAAGTCCAATCCATGGAGGCCCCACCTCACAACATACAGGAATTAAAGTATCTGCTACTAATTGCTTTGGAGCCAAATACCACAGCATACCTTCAAAGGTCTAGTGGAGTCCATGCCTTCACGGGTCAGTGCTGTTTTGATGGGAAAAGGGGGTCTACTTATTAGATAGGTGGTCAAAGTTATGGCTGATCAGGATTGTAATGGAGATCAGAAATAGTATTTTTTGGGTGTTTTTGTGTGTAAGCAGTCAGTTTGTCTGATTAATCTAGGTGGAGGTGATGTTATTCTCCACAGGGGGCGCAGACAGCATGGTGCCCTGCAGCTAGAGAAGCCACATGTTCTGGTACTGGGGTTGAATTCATAGTACAATTTAATTTCCCTATGCTGGCAGAAAGTCAGTCTCTCCCTAGGAGGAGGCTAGAAAATACATGAACTACTGAGACTTGTACTGTGTGGCGTTCCGAACACTAGGACTTATTTTATTCTATGCTCTTCCTTCAACTACTGTCTGTGTGACCCTGAAGCGGAGGCCAGGACAAACAGCCCTTCGAGGACCCGAAATGCCTTTGTGAAGGACCTCTGCCCCTTGGATCCCCTTTTCCTGGCCACTCTGCCAAGGACACTATTGGCTGGCGAGTCCTTAAATTGCTGCCCTTTGCCCCTGACTGTACTGGGTTGTGCAATTTGATCCTGAAATAAGCCCGTCAGACCACATTTGTTGCCCTGTGCCCCCTGGACTTTGCTGTACTGGACTGGGGCCTGCTACTCTGTGCCTGGAAGGTGCCCTGTGATTCTGTTCTAGGCCTCTGCTGTATTAGACTGCTTTCCTGTGCCTCTGGACTTATCCCTTGATGTGCCCCATTTCCACCCCATTATATTTTTGCACGTCTCACGATGTTGGAATTATTGGCTTGTGGCCTTCTCTTATCGGACTCAGTTTAAGCCCCCAAAATAAAGAACCCCTTGGTCAGGGTCCCTAAAATCCCTCCTGCTCTCTGTGTGTTCTGTTCTACCCACACCTCCATTACAGGTGTATATAGCCTCCACGTAGCAGTAAGTAAATTTAGTGAACATAATGGAGATTTTGTGCACTACATATTTACATATACAACTGGCCTTTAATTTTGAAATCCTATTTTTCGGTAACTTAAAAAAACAGGTTCAACAATACAGCTCTTTCACATATTGTTTAATTTAAACATAAAAATTAAATTTAAACTGCACAAAGAAAAACAATGAAGCAAAACGTTATAACATAGTTATAAAATGCTTTAATAAATAGTTTTTTTTCTGAACCACTTTAAGAACATGTCAAACAAAAAAAAACGCACTAAACATAACATCCTGCTAAGCGATTCCGGCATTGTGGTATAAAAATTATTTTCAAGCATCCATGTTCATTGGCCAAAAAAGTTTACACCTTCAGATGACCACCTACTCTAGTGGTGTTAACTGTCTGGATGTTAAAATAGCATTTGAGGAGAGAGTAAAAACAAGCGCCATTTGCCCACTTGCCCTTTTGAAAACCGTAAAGCCTTGAAGAAAAAAATAAAATAGAAATACAAAAATAAAACGCTCAAGATTTACATTCCAAAATCTATACTTTAGTGAGGCAAGTCCACCTTGAATTCACCGACTTTTAGTTGGAGCAGAAAAAAAAAAAAAAAAAAAAAAAAGGAAAAAAATTGTTCCCTTCATCAAGCCTTTGATTTAACAAAACAAAAGAACATTATGTAATACTACTTTCTGAAACTTTCAAGAGCAGGAAAAAAACAAAAGCTGACGTTTGGCATCACAGACATTTTATGTTTGATTGAAGCCAACAGATCTTTTTAAAACCAGAACAAGGGCTCATGAACATTTCTATATTCTATTTACACATATCTATGCCAGGTCACAATGTAGGTACAAACTGACCAAATGTCTCACACAGATTATATTAACTTTCCTTTCTGAATCTGGACAACAAATACAAAAAAAAAAAAAAAAAAAAAAAAAAAAAGGCTGTCAGTCATAAAACCTACCTTCTGTAACATAAATTAAAAAGGAATGGCATTGTAAAGAACAAAGAAATTTCAAAATATTGTTAATAAATCAAATATACAGAGCGATTCCTTTAATATATACATATTTACAAGACATATGTTTACAATAGAAAATAAACGTCTCTATGGACAGGACCCTAGGAATCTGTGTGTGTAAATTTTGTGTGTGCATAATATATATATATATATATATATATATATATATATATATATATATATATATATATATATATATTTATTATGCACACACATATACAAAATTTACACACACATTTTTATGAAAAGCAGAAAATAGTCTTTGACAGTTGCTATAGAAAAAGTTTAATCTCAAGGCACTTGTCACATACATCAATACTGCAAGCCTAAAATAAAAAAATACAATATAAAACGAAAAAAAAAACAAAAGAAAAAAACCTTAAGCCACAATTCAGGGGTCTTGTACTTGCATTAATATTGTTCCTGTTAAAAAGACCCATAAGGCAAAAATCTTCAGAAACCAATATTAGAGGCAAAGAGTGGAGTGCTAGCAGGGCATAGACATCTAACACCACTTTGTCTGGGCAAAGTGGAAACACTGCAGTTTACTGGACAAAGACAACAGTCAGCTCAAGATAGATTAAAAAAAAAAAAAATTAAAATTAAAAACTACTTCCTTTTCTCAAACTGAAAAGGGTTTGGACGCCGTTTTTAAATTATAAGCAAAAAGAAAAAGAAAATGGGAGAAAAAAAACCCCAAAACAAACAGCTTGTAAACAAGTATACAATTTTTGCATAACAGTTTTACATGATAAAAACAAAACAAAATACAGATAACCTTTGTCTCCTCTTGGCTTAAAGAGGACTTAAAGCAAACTTATAAAAATAGCAACTATCAAAGAACATTTTTTTTGTCTTTAGTTGTCAAATAATTTATGTAGAAATACTACAACAAATAGAAAAAAATAACTTTTTTTACATAATAAAGAAATTAACAGAGTCCAGATTTTAGTCCGGAACTGTACGTCCAGATGGAGAGGGCTTTGGTTGGTATTGCTAGGCAAGAAGCCAAAGACCCCTGGTAGTGGTGGAAAGACCAGTTTCGATAATTGGAGATGAATTCTGTCACTCCGCGTCTTATCCTAGAATAGGCACAATGTCCTTTGTCTACAGCTCCGGCTTTTCTTTCCTTCAGTGGGGTGCATTCACATTTTTAACACAGATGTTAAGCTTTTTATCATAGTCTGTCCGATGTGGTTTTTTTACAGGGGAATTTTTGGAGCAGTCTGCATCTCCTATGCTTATAGAAGTCTTTGAGTATTTTTGTGAGAGGCACTCATCCTCACCTGTGTCCTCCTCTTTATCCACTACATCCTCCTTCATCGCCTCATCAGAGGCAGAAGTTCTGTTTTGGTTGTAAAGGTTTTTGCATTCATGTTGAATGTCTCTATAAGGCACCCCAATTGGGTTCCATATTGGGTTTAAAGGTTGACGTTGGTTATTAGTTTCATCTTCGCGGCTTTCTAGCCTTCTCTCTCGCTCTTTTCTTCGCTTTCTCATCCACCAGACGCAAATGATTATGCACGTCACCCAAACAATTCCAAATACAACACAAAGGACTGGGACTAGATAATCTACAATTAAAAGAAAAAAAAAAAAGTTGAGGACAGATGTAATTTAGAGTTTTATATCAGTCAGGGCAGAGATTCAGTGAATTGCATGCTCAACATATATGGGGCCTAAATTCCTAAAGTTAATATGTAAACCAAAACAAAGGTGATCTGATCTCTTTTCCTACACAGTTACATTCATAATATGACCAAATGTTTGTCAATACTTAACCAGAACGCCTATATTAGCTTTTTTTGACCTCTTATTCCATCAACATGAGCATCAACATGAGCATCAACATGAGCATCAACATGAGCATCAACATGAGCATCAACATGAGCATCAACATGAGCATCAACATTTAGTGGGCCCCCAGTTTGCAGCTATTACAACCTCCAGTTTTCTGAACAGGATTTCTACAATATTCTGGAGCGTGTCTGTAGGATTAGTGCCCATTCTGTTAAGAGCATTTGTTAGGCCAGGTACTGATATTAGATGAAAAGACCTGGCTTGCAGCCGGTTCATAACAATAGGGTTGAAGTGCATTCTCTGTGTAAGCTACTAGAGTTGCTCCACGCTGATCTTTATGGACCTGGCTTTGTGCATCTGTGGTACCCACATACTTTCTCATAAAAAAGGACTTCAGATGTTTCATCACTTGACATCTTCAAAGCTTTTTGGGCACCCAATGGCACCTCAAACCCCTTGTGTTTACTAGATGCTGAAATACCAGTTTTGGGTTAGAATGCACAGCGTTTATGTTAAAGAAAAAACATCTTATTTACAATTTTCTATTTGCTTAGCACACCACAAATTAGTTAAATTTTGCTCATCAAAAAAAAAAATATTAGAGTACCAGTTCCCTAAAAAGGTTGGAATTTGGCTATGTTGTGGGCTGTTGGAAAGTTTAATCGAAGAAAGCAGACCTGATATTGCTTTTTTTTTTTCTTTGACTCCTGACCAGCATTCTATTCAAGTGCAATGTTATCTATGAACATGCGGGTATTAGCAGATCTAGATTAACCAAAATGGCCATGGACTCTAGGCACCAGCAGTTTGACAGATTTCCTGGGCAGCCAATTAAAGTGCAAGTAAACCCTCCTATCGTTTTCAGCCAAGGAAGCTGCCATCTTGGCCTCTGTTTAATCAATTGCCATGATCCTGCACATGTGATCAGCTATGACACCATTGAATGGTTTGACAGTTTGGTTGAGAGCGCGGTCAATGTGACAGATAGAATTTCCGTCATGCTGGGAATGCAACCTTTTTTTTAAACTATCAATGGGTTTACGTCTGCTTTAGGGATAAACCATAAAGCAGAATATTTGGGCGATTGCTGCATTCTTATTCAGTCTGAAGAATTTTGCAATACATATCTCCATGTCCATTTAAATAATGCTGTAGCAGTCATGGACTGGATTACAGAGATCAGCAGAATCATCAGTCCAAGAGTATGTCTGTCTTTTAGGCTATTATGCTGATATCTACTACCATAAAAAATTGCAGTTGGTAAAAAATAATTATCTACCTGAACTTGAGCCATCCACCACAACGGTTTCAACTTTTACTTCCACGATTGCCTGCATGACCGTACTGTTTTGCCTTTTGGTGATGGCATTGACAACTGTATTGGCAGCATCTTGAATAAGGCTCTTGTCTTGACTATCAGTTTGTGAGACAAATGCCTGCAAGAAAAACACACCCCAATATAACACACAGAACAACTCGGTTATAGAAATGTTGATATGGAATCATCTGCGTGCCCAGATACTTATTAAGACATACTGAATTTTTCATGATCCATTTTTATCCCATACAATATTATGCATCTATGTTGGCCTTTTTAATTCAAGAAACACAAGGTTAAAAGTTAAGTACCTATAGAAAGTGTGCCTTTTGTAGAGAGAATTCCAGTTGGCTGCCATGGATTACTCCAGTCTGCACTTAAAGTGGACCTGCCCCTAGAACATGGAAATGATCTACATATCCTTAACAAGCAGTAAGCGTTTTAAAACAAGCCATTCCAAACCTCTCTAGCTGCTTGTAGCGTGCAGATACCCAAAGATCACGACTCTAAATTGCAGATCCAGTCAGTTTCTAAATGCTTACAAATTTCTGCTGGCTGCCAAAATATTGCACTTCATAGAAAGAAGCTGTTTGTAGTGCTTCTGTGGTGAATATTGAAGAAAAGTTCCCTCGCAATGCTTGTAACTACAGTGGGAACTGGGAGTTTGATTTAACTACTTCTCTTCCACCATCAAATGATGGTGAAGGGTGCCGCTTTTGTTCTGGGGCGACGCAATATGATGGTGTCAGTTTAGCCACGCTCGTGTGCCCCTAGGACAGTGATGGCGAACCTTGGCAGCCCAGATGTTTTGGAACCACATTTCCCATAATGCTCATGCACTCTGCAGCATACATGAGCATCATGGGAAATGTAGTTCCATAACATCAGGGGTGCCAAGGTTCGCCATCACTGCCCTAGGACATGGCGCAACCCTGATCTCAGCAAAGAGCTGTGGCTCTTTACCCATGTGATCGGCTGTGTACAATCAGATGTAAACAAGGAAGTGCCGTTTATTGACTTTTCCTCTCACAAAGAGGAGAGCCGATAAGCGGCATCTCCTCACAGGAAAAATATGTAAAATGTAATTTAGGGCACGGATCATCAATGCCCCGATTACAATCCAGCCCCAACGGTGCCCATCAGTGACACTACAAAAGAAAATGGATTACAGCGCACACATACAAAAATGACCTTTAAATCCTGCAAGGCGATTTAAAACACCTGAACATAGTTAAAAATATGGGGATTTGGTTACACCATATGGCCATATAGTGCCAAGCCCACTACTGCATCAAAGTACCCCATTGTCAGTGGGTCTTACACTATTCATAAAATGAAAGGTCCTGCATCTCAACCATAGGAGGCAAACTCTTCTTTATGGGAGATCTATAAGGATTCCTCCTATAACAGGTGGACGCCAATAAGGAGAGAATGAAGGGGTGCCCACCTGTGTTATAGGAGGAGCCCTTACAGATCTCCCATAGTTGAGATGCAGGAACTTTCTATGAATAGTGTAGGACCCCCTGATAATGGGGTACTTTGACACAATAGTGGGCTTAGCACTATATGGCCATATGGTGTAACCAAATCCCATTTTTGAACATGTTCAGGTTTTAAATGTCATTTTTGTATGTGTGCGCTGTAACCTATTTAGTTCCGTTTGCGGTCTTCTAATAGCACCATTTTGAATATAAAAGCATTTTTAGGGTGACCACCCCCCCCCCCAGGCTGTTTGCACGAGTTACACCAGTCTGCGTTCAGTTATGCCAATCAGTGCTGCATATTAGTGCCTCCTCATCAGTGCAGCCCATCAGTGTAGGAGAAAAATTACTTATTTTTAAAATTTGCTGACAAAGACACTTTTTATTTTTTAAGAAAAAACACAAAAATGTTGTTTAGCAAAAAAAAAAAAAAAAGAAAACAGCGGTGATTAAATACCACCAAAAGAAAGCCATCTGTGAAAAAAAAAAAGATAAAAAATTTATTTGGGTAACGTTGCATGACCGTGCAATTGTCATAGTGTGACAGCGCTGAAAGTTGATTGAAACATTGGCCTGGGCAGGAAGGGGGTGAAAGTGCCCTGTAATGAAGTGGTTACTGCTGGTTTAGAATGTAAATACTTTAGTTGCAAGGACTGGGTAGGTGTTCACTTTAAGTCCTGGTTAATGAACATTAAACGCTTCCATATATTCGGCAAAACAGAATCCTTAAAGTGGTGTTGCCACCAAAAAAATAAAACTACTTAAAATTCGTAAAAAAAATTGGCAAAAAATTTTTTTTACTCACCTCTAAATACCGGTTGCTAGGGGGTCCCTCGTAGTCTGCCTTCTTCATTGCCCAGGCTGGTGACATCACTTCCCCTCGCGCCGCACATTCACCTGGGACCTGTCATGTGTCCCAAGTGACTGTACGGCGTATCACGGCGCCCTGTGCCGCTCGCGCATGCGCAGTGGGTGCCCGGCTGTGAAGCCACAGCCGGGTGCCCACAGTATGCATGACGGCACCGCGAGCGGAGCGGGGAGCGAGGGGGGGGCTTCGTTCCCCCGCATCGCTGGACCCTGGGGCAGGTAAGTGTCCGATTATTAAAAGCCAGCAGCTGCAGTATTTGTAGCTGCTGACTTTTAATTTTTTTTTTTTTTAGGGGGTACCCCACTTTAACATCCGTCATAAAATGGCCCAGTCACCTTTTTACTAAATAAAAGCATACTTACTACTGCAACTTCTACTGCTTTTTCCGTTGAATATGAGAAGTCGCATAAGAGTATAAGCTGTTGGTCTTTGGATACTGTCCTAATGGATGGCAAATATCGGATCTCTGAGCAAATATTTTCCACTGTGGTTCCCTTGAAAGATATAAGAAGTCATTATTAACAAATGTATACACCAACAGCCATCTTATCAAGATTTTTTCTACCCTGTACGTGAGCTTATATTATGCAAATTTAAAAGCAATAGGATCAAGTGACAAAATATATATAACTGCGAAAGAATTTGTATTTTTGTCTTCCCAGTTTAAGCAAAGCTGCCCACATAGGGCAGTCATATCTGGCAGGGCATGTGATCTGACTTTGCTCTGCTACAATTAAAAAGCTTAGCGCCAGGAAACTTTAAATATGCCCCTTGCTGTGTTAATTGCTCATTTAAGTCTAGGGAGCACTGGAGAGAAGACTTAAAGTGGTTATCACCTTGTAAAAACAACCCAGTTTAAAACAGAAATGAAAAAAGGTAAAAACGTGTGTACAGAAAATAAAAATTATACTCCCCCCCCCCCTTTTTTTTTTTTTTTAGATAAGTGATCACATTCCCTCTGTTCTAAGCTACATAAGAGCTGGGAGAAAGAAGCAACAGTACACTGAAAGGCTGTGAGTGTGAGGGGGTTAGGACAAGTCTGATCATCGGAGGAGAGTATACCAAGTTGAACCTGGTATGACCCCTTGCCGGCCAGGATGTATACAGTATATGCATACACTAGGCAGAAGGTGATTAAAGTCCATGAGACATTCACCGACAAACGTATTGCAGAAATCTCCCATATTAAAGTAATAAAGGCAGATAAAATAAAAAGTAAAAACAGGTCACCCAGTTATCTGCCCTGTGCAGTGGTTTTGCACAGAGCAGCCCTGATCCTCCTCTTTTCAGGTCCTTGCCGGTGGCTCCAGGACCCTCCCCTCCTGCCGAGTGTCCCATAGCAGGCTCCCAAGCCACTGCTCTGTATCTCTATTCACACACGGAGTAAGGCTTGGCCCCACAGCCACTCCCTCATCATTGGATCACCGGCTGTGATTGACAGTAGGCCATTGGCTCCTGCTGCCGTCTCATCGTTGGATCGAGATGGGAGGTCAGTATTAGAGGGGGCTGCTGTACAGAGGTGGTTTTTAGCTTCATACATAGTATGAAGAAAAAAAAAAAAAAAAAAACGTGACCCTTTAAGATCATGGGCCTTAGCAATGGCGGGTGCCCAATTAACCCCCCACTAAATATTAAGGTTTATTTTATATTTCTCTAAAGTGTAACTGGTAACTATAGCCATGGTGACCAAGCAGAATGTACTCTTTAGCAGATTAAGGGCCATGTTGACCATTCAGGATACACAGCTAGAACTTGTTGCAGCTCCGCACTATTAAATTAACTCAAGGTCAAAATTTTTACATAGGGGAAAAAAAAAAAAAAAATGTAAAGAGGAATAAATTTTCACCTGTGGAATTTTCTCATTACTAAAGATTAAGGTTATCCGGGCACAGTTATTATCCAGGTAGCCAGTGTTAGGCAAGCACTTGACGATGTGTGGCCTGTCGGGGGCGCTGCATTCCCCCCATTCTTTGCATGGTGGTTGGAAGCATTTTGCTGAGGAGAACTTCGGTTCACATTCCTGATCCTGGGGACACTGGTTCTTAAGACGTTTTTCCAGCAAACAGGGCTTCCGTCCACACCAAGTCTGAAGGCACAAAAGATTGTTCTTTAATCTTTTATCGACATTGAACATACATACAACTGTATTCTCACTGTGAAACTGTATTACAAAAGCAAGTTTTGGCGTGTTACATCATGCACCTTGGAGAATTTGCAGCTATTGGGTTTCCTGAGGAATCTTAATATTCAGTCTTAAATTGTAATCAGGGCAAAATAAAACAAAAATGCAGTTCATGCACATTCTTTCACGTTCATCTCTTTGGAAGGTCCTTCAAGTACAGAAAGCCACCTGTTAAGGAGATTTGTTCTTTAGTCCAAGAAAACAACTTGGAAGACTACTCCTTGAGATCACAGAAAAGTGTGCCCTGGCCCAAAAGTGTGCCCTGGCCCAAAAGTGTGCCCTGGCCCAAAAGTGTGCCCTGGCCCAAAAGTGTGCCCTGGCCCAAAAGTGTGCCCTGGCCCAAAAGTGTGCCCTGGCCCAAAAGTGTGCCCTGGCCCAAAAGTGTGCCCTGGCCCAAAAGTGTGCCCTGGCCCAAAAGTGTGCCCTGGCCCAAAAGTGTGCCTGCATCAACCTGCTTTTTGATTGTACTTTTCAAACAGAATTACAAAAATGCTTTCAATAAATACTTTATATCAAAAGGAAGAAAATAGGAGGAGTAGTCCATTGCTAAGGTTGTAACTGTGCTGTTGAGTTAATCAACAAAATCTGGACTTTGCCTCCTTTCAATTTCAGTGCAAGCAATCAGCTAAGACAGAGGCGGCTGTCGTTCTGAGCCAAAATTTTAGAAAAATCCACTACAAAAGTTTGTTTCCATTCACACAGCATACCGAGAAATAAAGATGATATATACTTTTTTTTTTAACTTTAGTTATTTCCAAAGAGAAGGCCCCGCAGCAGATTGGTGGGCAATCTCAGTCTCTGTCCCCACACAGACTGAGGACTCCATGCACTCACTCTAAGAAATGCAGGAGGCGTCAGCTTTTACATTTTTAACCCTTTGTTAGTACAGTGTTCAAAATCTGGATTAAATCTGAACTCCAGGAATTCAGCTACTTTGTAAAAACTGCAGGCATATCATGAGTTAAGCCCAATGAGGTGCCTGCAGCCTCCTAAACTTATCGCTATTATTTATATTGGACAAGTTTATTGTGCTCCAGGAAAATAACTTCTGTGATGTGAACGCTGAGGTCTCAGCTTCTACAAAAGCAGAGAGAGTCGTTGGAACCGCCATGCCTGACCCTCCCTTCCCACATAGCCTTTATATGTGAACTCATTCAAAGAGTGAAAGGGCAGCAGAAAAAAAGGGGCAAACATAAGCTGCTCTATGAGCTCCTCACCCCTCAGAGCTGGAGTGTGTCCAGTGGGAGTGAAATAAACCTGACCCACATAATAGAGAAAAGTCACAGAGGTGACATGCACCTAACTGGACTTAACTCAGTGTGCCTGTATTTTTTTTCAAAGTTGCTGAATTTATAGAATTCAGCTTCAAAGTGGTTCTAAATGCTCAAGGTTTTTTTTTTTACCTTCTATGCATGAAGGTAAAAAATCCCCCTTGTGCAGCAGACAACTTACCTATAGGTAAGACAACTTACCTATAGGCAAGCCTTACCCATTAGGCTTATCTATAGGAACAACTCGAAAATTTACAACCTACTGAAACATCACTCCGCAGCCTGCTCCCAAACGTTATAAAGCAGGGGGGGCTTGGGTGGAATTTTTAAGCAAGTATATAGGTAATCGGCAATTAAAAAAAAAAAGAAAAAAAAAAAGTTATGTCAAGTTAATGGGAACATGAAACAAATATAAAATTTATTGTTATACCAATTTGGCTACAAAAATAGAGATGCACTTTAAAGTAAAACGAATACCAAGTTTTGTAGAGCACTGCAAGTTAGACAGGATCGTAGCTTTGTTTTTAAAGTTGAACTAAATTCGCCTACCCTTTACAGTTAAGAAAGCTGCCACCTTAGCCTTTGATCTATAGTTGCCATGGTGCTGAACATGTGATCAATTATAACACCAGTCATTTGATAGCTTGACAGTTCAGCTGGGAGCCAACGTAACCACAATAGCAGCTGTAAGTTATAACTGACGGTATTAAATGTTGATTTTGGGAACAAAAAAAAAAAGTTTGGTTGATTAAAACTGGTTAAGCGTCCTGATCCATACCTTGGTACACTCTATCACCCCATCTAGACAGTGACAGACATTGCATTCCTCATCCCATTTGCTTCCGTGTGGGTACTGTGTTCCCTTCAGCCAACAAGATCTTCCAGAGACAATCACTAAAAAAGCAGCATGAAAAACATGTCAGACAACAGGACGGTTCAGATCTGCTGCCAAACTGTCCATATAAATGCTTACAGAAGTCTCCAGCACTTAAGCTGGATATGGCAAGCCAATTACCTTCCTGGCAGCGCAGCCCAGCTCGTCCAGAAGGGCAGGTGCACTTGTAACCGTTTATTTCATCTATACAAGTGGCACCGTAGCCACAAGGGGAAGACTGGCATTCATCGATGTCTACAATAGATAAAAAAAATAATGTGAACCATGCTTGGCAGAGCTCTGTTGTCAACACAATACACCGTAATCAAACATGGCAGTGTCAACTCCATTTATAGTACAAAGTGTGCGATACACGGCAATGGCCTTTTTCAAGTGCCATACAGCTGCTTAGACTGAGCCATTTGATCTCCTCTGCTGTTTGTCCATAAAGTACACAGGATACACATAAAATACTTTTACCTCTAAAAAAGCACTGTGTAAAATAAAAATAAATAAATATAAAAATAAAAAATAAATGGTATGCCAACGTAAAAACCTACAGATTACACCAATAGGGCAAATCTGTTGAACGTAAAGGAAAAACATACCCAAAAAAAAAAAAAAAAAAAATGTAATAATTACCTGCTATGTGCAGTGGTTTTGCACAGAGCAGCCCTGATCCTTCTCTTCTCAGGTGCCCCGCCCCCTTGCTGAGTGCCCCCATAGCAAGCCGCTTGCAGTGGGGGCACTCATCTAGGCTCTCTCCTGAGCCAGCTCTGTGTCCATATGACACCGATAGCGCTGCTCAGCTGCACCCCCCACCTCACTGGTTGTGATTGGCAGCAGCAGAAGCCAATAGCTCCTGCACATCGCTGGATCAAGATTGGGCTTGGATAAAGTTGGTCAATAACTTCCCTGCTCTCCTGTCCTCAATTTGGAGTTAAGAAGTCTGGAAATACTGACATTGTGAAAACCATGCTTGGGCTCCTACAGCAGCCGGTCTCATGAAAAAAAAATGTACAGGTGTGGTCAACTCAGGTTTAAGGGACTTCTATCTGGCTAGAGCTGGGAAATCAGTAACAGTTTCTGAAATTCGGATTCTCTTTGTCAGCTGATATCATGTGATGAATACCATGGCATATACTGTACAGTCAAGTGAGCTGCTGTGACTTGGTGCCTTAATATCACTGGTTCAACAAATTGTGCACAAGCCATGGACAAATGCCACAATAATTTATAAATATCATGCAGAAAGATAGTTAAAATACAGCTACCATTATCTAAAGTCAGCAAGTAAAAAGAAAAGCAAATATCCTCAAGAGGGATCCACCAATATCAGTTTAAGACCGTGCAATGATACTTTTTCTGAAATACTTGCTGATACCAATTACCGATTTTTAGTTTTTTTAGACTAATGAAACATTATATAGATCAGAATGTAGTGAGGGGTGCAGGGTAGATGAGAGGTCCAAGAAGAGGAGAGGGCTCCCGCACAGGGTCAGGGGAGGAGTAGAGGGCAGAGGACAGTGTTGGGGGAAACGCTGGACAACCTGGAACAGTCAGAGGGACCACAGGATCAGATCACTCTGTAGTGATAGAAGCTAGGAGTAGTTGGAACTCACGATTTGGGCAGCAATGGAGCATAGTCTTTCCTGAAGGACATCTGCTTGGCTGGGGAGTGAGCCAGCACCGAGAGGGAGGGATTTGTGGACCAGAACATGTGGAAGGGACTCGGGGGACAGACACAGCCAGCCCCCCACTTCAGATGTGCTGCTTCATGTCAGTCACAGAGAGCCGAGCACGGGGATCCACCATACACTGCACTGACCGGGAGCTGGCATAACTATCCCTCACCCACCCCTCCATCCAATGAACGACCCCCACTGCCAACCACATCGGCCAGTCTGGGGCTGCTTGAAGGTATTGGTTTGAGTATCAGAGCATTTGCACGAGTAGAAGTACTCATGCAAATGCTTAGTATCGGCACCGATACTGGTATCGACACAACACTAAGCCTGCAGATTTCATAGAAGAAAATTGGTCAAAAAAAATAAAAAAAAAAAATAAAAAAGCACACAAAAACTTACTAATCCTGCAATCAGGTCCTGCAAAACCAGGGGCACATTCGCAGCGAAACCAGTTGACACCATCAACACAAATTCCACCATTATAGCTGTGGAGAGACAAAATGCGCATTTTATATTTCACGATACTCTAATAAAATGTATACAAGTAGCAACATATAGACCAATTAAAATTCACCCTTCGATGTTGAGTTTTAGATCATCGGCAGATGATCTAGACCAGTAAAATATATCAGATTCAATACCAATGTTCAAAGTGTCTATAGACACAAGATAAGGTGCAATCAATCCAGCTGGTTATGGCTGAAGAAGGCAGTAATTATCTTACACTATACACTTTCCCAAAAGACATCTCCAGGTTGAACATCCCTAGGGGCAAGTTGATGGGCTGGAATACTAAAATTTCACAGAAGTAAATTTCTACTGCCGGTCATGTAAGTGCTACTCCTCCCCAAGCCAAATATGCACATTTGTAAGATCCAAGTTCAGTCAAAATTAAAAATAAAATGCAGCTGCTGCATAGTAGACAATCAGACCAATATTAGCAGTGATTACTACTAGTGCAAGTCAGGAATCTAGCTCCTAGTTGTTTTTTATAAGGGCAAGTGCCTGGTTTTAAATTCCAGTATTCACTTATACAGTAGCCCGAAGTATCAGTATGTGACAATCAAAGCATCACCCATTGACAAGACAAAGCTCCCGTTTATACATGGAATGGTAGACGTGGTAGATCAGTAAAATCAAGTGAAGAGTTAAATATAAATTTACTCACCATGGGTAGGGATTGCAATCATTGGTATCTATAAAAAAAAGAAACGAGATTATTAAAACCAAAAAACAAAACAAAAAAAAAAAAAAAAAAACTTTAAATATCTATAATACATTTGACGAAGCCATAGCTACTTAAACTTGACCATGTTTTTTTTGATCTATGAACCACATTGCACCTTCTGTTGTAAGATACAGTAGATAAGACATATTTTAATTTAGCAAGAAAGCTAGATGAATGTATTCAGCTCTAGTCTTTCACATCTCTCTGGCATTAAGATTTATTTTATTTGATAGTGCCCACAGATTCATCAGTAGCTTCCGGAGTAAAGCAATTAGAGCTCAAGCCAACATTTGCTCATCTTTTCCTTCAAAGGATCTTACATTGCAGTGTCCCTATAACTGGTGCTTCTAACACAAGTTATCCTCAACTACATAAAAGTTTAATTTAAAATTTTACTCTACCCATGGCCCACCGACATGGTCATAATAAAGGACCTTGGGGGATTGGACCTTCCAATCATTTGTTCTGCATTACGAAATCTACTGGACAGGGACACTGACTGTTCAGTGCTTTCAGCAGTTGATTGAACTGTATATTCAGGTGAAATGCCACCAGTGCACCCAAAAAATACAAAGCCAGACTGCAGGAGGGGGTCTTCAAACAGTTTGCACACTACTATATACACACACTAGTTTAAAAAAAAAAATGCAAACTTTTTTTTAAGAACCCTTGTAATTCCTCTGTACAAAGGATTTTCC
Source organism: Lithobates pipiens (assembly GCF_037356315.1). Classification (NCBI taxonomy): domain Eukaryota; kingdom Metazoa; phylum Chordata; class Amphibia; order Anura; family Ranidae; genus Lithobates; species Lithobates pipiens. The sequence goes on along the minus strand of NW_027507791.1, from coordinate 79,037,169 downwards.
CAGGCAGAGAACCCCATTGAAATGCAGGCTTCTTTGGCAAAGTACGTAACATGTTCTCTTTAAATCTGCAGTAAAAAACAAGCTGAGTGAAATCACTGAACAGTAGAAAAAAGGTGAAAAGTAGGCCACATCTCAAGCTGTATATAAATGCTTGTATATCATCTGTCTTCCTTAGCTCTTCTGAATACATAAACACAAGCTTCTTTTTCATAGCCTCCAGCCATCTCCCATCCCAAATGAGTCAAATATGTTGGCAAATAAATGAAAAGGATAAAACATGTTAGGAGACACACCTATATCCTAAAGGAACAAAAAAAAAAAAAAAAGCACAGGCTTACTCTGCGTGCAGGTACGTCCCTCCCATCCTTCTTTACACATACAAGAGAAGGAATCTCCGTTGCCCACGCAAGTACCACCATTTGCACAGGGGTTGGGAAGGCAGCTGCTGTTCTTGGCTGTACAGGAAAACAAACATTAAAATGATTTTCAAATTTTAGTTCTTTGCCCGTTAGGATGCGTTTTACAACACTGACATTACACACCACTTTACAATGAGGATATCAGGTTTGTTCAGTCTTTTGCAGGTAAAGACTAAAACTGATGCCCCCACACATGCTCTGTAGTCACACACAGGGCCTATCAAAGAAATTCAATAAACCTAACAGAGAAAGAAATCGTATATACTCGAGTATAAGCCGAGATTTTCAGCCTCTTTTTTGAGGCTGAAAGTGCCCCCTCGGCTTATACTCGAGTCACCGCTGTCTGACTGCTCGATCAGCGTATCGAGCAGACAGACGGCGGACATTAAAATTTAAAAGCCGCGCCTCCTTCTCCGCCTCCGCCTGTGATAGGCGGAACACTGAATTTCCCAGCAGTCAGTGTTCCACCTATCACGGACATCCGCTCATTCTCATACTACGGACGAGTATGAGAGGATGTCCGTGATAGGCGGAACACAGGCTGCTGGGAAATTGAGTGTTCCGCCTATCACAGGCGGAGGCGGAATTTTGAATTGTAGAATGGCCGCCGAGAAGAGCGGCGATCCATCGGCACGGCACGGGACGGAGGAGGCACGGGACGGAGGAGGCACGGCACGGGACGGAGGAGGCACGGGAAGGAGGAGGCACGGCACAGGACGGAGGAGGCACGGGACGGAGGAGGCACGGCACGGGTCGGAGGAGGCTCGGGACGACGGCGGCTCGGGACGGAGGCTTGGGACACAGGTAGGCTGGACACACACACAAGGCTGCACGGACACACACACACACACACACACACACACACACACACGGCTGCACGGACACACACACACAGGGATGGATGGATGGATGGATACACACACACACACACACACACACAGGGATGGATGGATGGATGGATACACACACACACACACACACAGGGATGGATGGATGGATGAATACACACACACACACACACACACACAGGGATGGATGGATGGATGGATACACACACAGGGATGGATGGACGGACACACACACAGGGATGGATGGACACACAGGGATGGACGGACACACACACAGGGATGGACAGCCATGTCTCACCCTCGGCTTATACACGAGTCAATAAGTTTTCCAGTTTTTTGGGGGTAAATTGGGGGCCTCGGCTTATATGCGGGTCGGCCTATACTCGAGTATATACGGTACTTGAGAAACCTACACAAAAAATATACAGTACAAGCTTGATTTAGATTTATTGTGCCCAAGAGCAGGAGAGCCATACTCCACCATGAGTACAGTTCTCGATAAGGGATTGCAGTGTGCATGAGCAGTAAAAAAAATAAAAATAAATAGGACCTGGTGGGCACACTTGCCAAGTAAGGGCTGTTCAGCCCATGGGCAGGACTGCACACTGCAAATAGCTAGAAGAGGGAGGACATGGGTGAGTAATGGACCAGGTAGGCTGCACTCTGGTGGTAAGCCTCAAGTGGCAGCTTGTATCCACATTTACATAGTCCTCATAAGCAGCCCGTGAGTGAAAAAGTTTCAATGCTTTATTATTATTTTTTTTTTTTACTTAGCCGATCCCTACCGAACTGGTCAAAATTGAATGTATGCTAAGCTTTAGATTCACCTAAATAGCTTTTTATGCTTTTCTAGAAAAGTCTTGCTATGGGAAGCAAAACAATTAGCACAAGATCATGCAGTTTATGTTGAAATACAAAAATAATATATATATATATATATATATATATATATATATATATATATATATATATATATATATATATATATATATATATATATATATATTTTACTTCAACATAAACTGCATGTTCTTGTGCTAATTGTTTTGTACACACACATACATACACATACATACACACACACACACACACATTTTATTTTAATTTTTTTTTTAACTACCTATGCGCTAACCAGATCTGTCCAAAAAAATACCATAAACCGATAAGCTAGTGTAAAGGATGAGAAATCCCATTAATTCAATGTAATGTGTACACAGAATAATACAAACACACACCAGCAGCTACACAAAACACAAATTGCACAAGTCTCATGTTGGAGCAAGTAAATAAGTACTGTAGTAGCAGTTTATAACAACCACCGTTCTACTTTTAAATGAAACAATCTCAGCATCAATGGTTATGCTCGTCTACAAACATTCATAACGCTCATTTGCGTTTCTGAATGTCTGCATGATTGAGACTTTGCAACACATTAAGCAGTGTTACGTCTGTAAGGAGACAGTCACAAGACCTGTCATTTATGTGACCAGATTCTCCCGTCAGATTCTTCTCTGCAGCGATATGCAGAAAAGTCAATGGGATACTGCAGTCTTCGCACCATGGCCTACATTGTATGAATGAAGCACAACAGACAGGAGCAGCGTGGAGTAAACACTATGGTGACTATTGGAGAGCGCAAAGCAGTATCCACCCTCCATAACAATTGGGCATCAAGTCACAATCATGTAAAAAAAAAAAAAATTGCACCAGATTTAAGGCTGCATTCACACCTCTGCGTTTTAAATCATGGGCAGATGCCGCGATTCTGCCTGCAATTTCAAAAGTGCCGAGGTGTGAATGAAAAATCGCAGAACACACATTTTAGATGCCATTCATCTGAATGGCACCTAAAAATCACAGTGCGGTTCTGCTACAATTATCGTGCTGCAATCGCGGCAACCCACATCGCATGAAGCATGTCCCCTCAAAAGTAGCTCCTGAACTTTTTGTGTTACGAGCTACACATGATGCAGGGTGCCGCAATTTATCTCACGGCAGAATGGCACCACGATTTTAGTTGACATTAAAATGAATGGCATCTCAAATGTGCGTTCTGTGATATTTCATTCAATTTTAGTTGACATTAAAATGAATGGCATCTCAAATGTGCGTTCTGTGATATTTCATTCACACCTCGGCACTTTGAAATCACAGGCAAAAATCGCAGCAAATCTGTTGACGATTCAAAATGCCAAGATATGAATGCAGCCTAAGGGGAAGAGAAGTATCAACCGTCAAGTCACAATATGAAAAGTAGCAAACCCATTCTAGTTCACAAAATAGCACTTTACGTATATAAAGCTGTCCTTGCCAATGCACCACAACAGATAAATTAGCAACATGCACCATTTTTCGCTATGCACTTGTAAGGTACATAGGAGTGCCAATCAAAAGGGGTGAATGAATAGCACTACAGTACGTGTTACTGTAACACACAGATGTGAATCCAATTTGAAGATGTCTCCTGTATTGACCAAACCACTTACCCACCATACCGCATAGCTAAAGCCTACAATGTGTTATTAAGTAGCAGCAATGCTAAAGATGTCACGTCAAGTGACTGCAAATTGAAATCACATTGATTCTTCTCACCAATATTACAAGTGGCTCCATCCCATCCTGAAGTGCATAGGCAGCGAAAGGTGTCCCCAGTATCATAGCATGTACCCCCGTTACTGCAAGTATTTGAATCGCATTGATATTCACCTGTGAAAAATACAAAAGGGTCAGTGACAGATATCTGCAAAATGCATAACTACATGGAATTTCTCACAAGATTAACAAGTATTTTTGTACTTGCTATAAATCTTTTTTAGCCTCCAAACAGAAAGCAAAATGTGGCCACTACATCTAAGGACTGGTAAACTGTATTACATTGGTTATTGGGTTTATATACACCTTAAAGAAGGCTTCCATTGAAAACAGCTACACAACCAATACCAAATTAAATATTGTATTCATATTAAAAAGGAAAAAAGTATTCTACTTACGCGAGTGACAAGTTTTGCCCTTCCATCCATTCTCACACTGGCAAACAAAATCATTGACCAGGTCAATGCACCGACCACCATTCTGACATGGATTTGGATTACAGTCGTTGTAATCTAGCCAAAAATGGAAACATTATAAAATAGCTGCTAAAAGGCTCAAGAAAATTATAAACACATGCAGCTGCCAACAAAAGCATGCACATTACATCTTAAACATACTGATCATAGCATCAAAAAATGTAACACTGACTTACTTATGTCACAGAATTCTCCACCCCAACCGTTTGGACAAAAACACCTAAACGAGTCAATTTCATCGGTACAAGTGCCACCGTTCTTGCAGGGATTCCCAAGACAGTCATTTATGTCTAAATTAGAGGGTAACATGTTTAAGAAACTCAATATTCAAATTGCATCCAAAAAATATTAAAGGAGAAGTCCATCCAAAAGTGACATTACAATATTCAGTAGATGCTAGAGTTAAACCACTTGAAGATTTCTCACACACTTTTAGTTCCTTGCCACCTGGTGGTTATGAGGTTTCCCACTCTACATGTTGAATTTTGATTTACTTTAGATTATGAAGAATGCAGTAGAAGCTGGAAACCCAAAGGTGGATAGACCTACAAGAAGTCGAGACCTACAAGAAGTCGAGACCTACAAGAAGTCGAGACCTACAAGAAGTCGAGACCTACAAGAAGTCGAGACCTACAAGAAGTCGAGACCTACAAGAAGTCGAGACCTACAAGAAGTCGAGACCTACAAGAAGTCGAGACCTACAAGAAGTCGAGACCTACAAGAAGTCGAGACCTACAAGAAGTCTCTGCCGACTGATTATTTGGCCTCTACGCTAAGCAAATTATAACTGAGATTGACTTACCCCTTTAAAACCTTAGTAGATCTATCCCAAAACACTCCCATTAAGAAGTCTTATTAGATCATTCATTTTTTTTTTCACTTTTTTTAGGGCAGGGTTTCACAAAACCCAAGGGTTCCTCTAGGGGTTTCGAGGGGTTCCTTAAGCAATGAATAATTTCTTACTCTCAGTTAAGTTCCCACTGACACCATTGATCTCTTGAGGTATCTGTCTTCCCAATGATCACAAGTGTAAGGCGCATTCTTACCAGTAAATAAAAACAAAGGGATAGGATGCGCTATGGGGTTTGTTATACAGAGAGTATATATAATGTGATGTAGGTAAGAGCAGCCTCTATTTTGTTTCCATCCAGATGGATGGAACAGTGAGATATATAGATATATAGCGCCATATCCATTTTCTTTTTCTTACCTAGCATTCTTACCAGTGACCATTAAACTAACGAGTCAAGAGTTGTAGATCTAGTAATTTTTAGCAGGGGTTTCCCTGAGACCTGAAAGTTATTTCAAGGGTTCCTCTGTTGAAAAGGTTGAGAAAGGCTGATCTGATCTAGGGTCTGATGGTGCAGCACCAATTCCAGTCAATGGTTCTCCTTTGAATGCGCAGAAGAAAGAGGACACTAGAATGTATGCTTCTGAATGCTCTACTCTTCTTTAAGTTTATTACATTTCCATTTGTCACAAGAGATGCTCCCATCTTTCCAAATTTTAGTGCTTTTAAATGTTTGTTTCTTAGAAAATGTAGCAATAGACACAATTCAGTATAAGACAGTACTATACAGAATGCACAAACAAAAAAAGTTTACAAGACTTACTCTCATGGCAATAGGCCCCAGTGAAACCTCGGTTGCAAGAACAGGTGAAATTCCCTCTCGGCAGACTAATGCAGCGTCCATGAGGCCCGCAGACATTGGAAGAGATGTAACGGATACCTTCCTGGGTGGCATTAGTAGAAATCGCTATTGTACAGCTGTCTATGACTAAAAATAAAAAAAGGACGTATTAATGATACGGAGACGCATGCCATCAGCTGTGAAAGGGTGTGCTGACAAAGAAACCCACAAGATGTGAGTTCTCCACTTCAAACTGAAATAGAAACACCACTAACATTTGTGCAGCGCATTCAGCACAGCAGTTTGTATCCCTGTTTTCTCTGCATGAATCTACAAATATAACCTTGACCTGGCTGAAGAGGTCCCTACTGAGAGACACTGAAATCTGCATGCGTGTTGCTGTATGTGACAACTGCTCCTCAACACATCACAAGTCGAACCAGTGAGAAAAAAAACCCCAAGGCCAATTCCTGCCATTTAAGGTTTGGATAGAGTAGGGATCAAAACAAATTGATAGATTGTTTTGGTCTGTGGCCCTCTTGGAGATATTTTCCCTCCCTTCCTGTGACACTGGTAGAAAAATTCTAACCCTTCCTCTCTACTGAAAATGTCCTCTGTATCTGTTGGAGAGATTTCTAGGGAGAATGTAATTGTAGCAGATGGTAGTGAAAACATGACAGAGCAGGGACAGTTTAGAACCTCCATCCAGAATGAAATAAAATGCTTTGGCCTCATATTAGGCAGAGGTCCTAATTTTCTAAATATAGAATTTTGTACAGGTTCTGAAGGGCTCGATCATGCTGCCTCTGCCTCTAAAAGGAGGTAGCAGTTGGGGAGGGGGTTTACCGTCCCCCAACCACTAGTGTGAACGAGCCCCAAAAGTTTTGCCAATTTTAGACCGAGCAATGAAGAGGCAGAATCAGCCAGGTTCCCATCAGGATATCTTTGCTTACTTGTCTCAGAGGAAGAGAGATGCAAAAGAAGAAAATATACCTTTGGCAGGTGTCACCAGAACAGGTGTTTCTATTAAGCTTTCCCTCACCTTTTATTCCAGTGACAATAAATGTTAGATTACACTAAACTTTCTATTCTGCCGACGGTGGTCACCAAAGTGAATCATGTGAAAAATCGGAACATGGTAACTTCCCTACTTAACCAAAAACTAGAAAAACAAAAACAAATGAGGATTCCATTTTGAGTCACAACAAGGCTTCCTGAAATAAGCCAACGTCTTTCAACGCAGTACATTAAAAAAATGTCGAAAGTGTCTAGGAACCATGCCTACCAACCCTTTCCATATGCCTCAGGCACAATCACTACATGCCTAATCTTAAACTTCAGCTAGTTTCCAGGAGATAATGGGAATTCACTATAAATAAAATTACAGATTATCATGCTTAACATTTGAAAAATGCTCAGAAATTTCATAAAACCGAGAATTTATCTTACACGTGCATATAAAATGTAGAGATTGCCTCCATTTACCTTTGCATGAGCCGTCTTTGCAGTGATCTTTAAGATGAGAACAGTTCTTTCCATCAAAATCGTCAGAGCATGCACAGTAATAATCTCCACCTAGGTTGTAGCATAGGGCTTTGTTCTGGCAAGGGTTGGGGTCACACAAGTCGATATCAACCTGAAGAAAAAAAAAAAATTAAATTAAAATAAATTGTATGTAAAAATTTCAGAAAACTTCCAAGCAAAACAAAGCCAGTCAGAGTGACTAGGACAGTTGTGTTCATGTTGCACCAAGGTTACAACATGTGCACATTAACAGTACTTTGAATTGTTCGCCTTAAAACACAATGTCAATTTTTTTTTTTTTTTTAAATGAATGGAGTTTTAGGGACTGCCAAGCTTTAAAGGCAGTTAAACAATACAAAGACACTGGGTTATCCAAGGCTTAATATTAAAGACTCAAAGACGCAAGTCTCTAAACATTCCGTTAACTGTACAATTTCCATACTGGCTTGTATTTCACTGTCCGTTAATCCCGAACACAGAAATAGTGTGATGAAAATGGCCTGTGGTCAAATATCCAGGCAACCTTTTTGCTGTTGTCGAAGAGCTGGTGCAACTAGTCAGACACATACGTGCCACTGCGCTACAAGAAACCCCCTCCCCTATTTTAGTATGCAGCAGGCAGGAGCCAGCCATGTTCCAGAAAGTAGAGAAAAAAAAAATATTGCAAGAAACACATTAAAACATAATGCAGGTCAGTTAGTACAGGTTGAGATGTCTGTCTGCAGTCACTATTAGAACAAAAATGCCAAACTTAAACAAATGTTAAAACCATGTAAACCTTTAGGCAGTTATGTCCTTTTAAGGCAGTCCATATTAATAAATGGCTTTCTACATGTCTTGACTTTGGTTATTAAAGCCAGATACAGGAATTTGTCACAAATCTAAAATGTTGCAGTTTTATGCCTTGGAGAGGAAAAAAAAATGTTGGCAATTTTACAATATTGAAATTGTATATGGTGATTTGTTTGCGTATAGCTTTTTGTACCAAAAAAAAATAAAAAATAAAAGAGGAAAAAAATAAATAAAATCTACCGACTGTATACGTGGACTATCCCACCTTTTTCAAAAATGGATGTCCCCATTTTGCAAAACGTGCATTAACTGATTTTATGTTTTTGCATTTCAGCCTGCAAAATCACTGCAACTGCAGAGGTGGATTGCAGGTGCAATGCTCCATGCTTCTTTAGACTGTTCCCCCCAGCCCTTGGTCCATACAGAGATATAGATCTTTAGCTATGGCGCTACAGGGAGTATCAATTGACTAAAAGTGCAGTGACTTCAAAGGTTTTTTACTATTTTTAAATAAAAATATATATCTTATCCTTTGTTGCATATCAGCGGTGATGATCTTCTGCAGCCACTACCTGGCTACATACAGCAAGTCCAGACTGCATGCATTACAATGATGGCTGCACGGCATTTCTCAGGTTGGATCTTGCAGAATGTTTTCAACAGGAGACAGACTAAGATATCCAACATATCTTAATGGGGGAGATTTACTAAAACTGGAGAAGCTGTGCATAGTAACCAGTCAGCTTCTAGCCCATGTTCATACAGAGGGCAGGCTTGAAATCGTGCGAGTTCAGCTGAACTTGCACAATTTCAAACCTGCACTTTTTTCAAATTTCAGGGGTGATTCGACAGACATCTGTGTAGGTTCATGCATAGAGGTCTATCGAAATCGCCCCCAAAGTCACCAAAATTAGTGCAGGAATTACTTTTGAGAAAAGGTGCGGCGCTGCAAAGTCAGTGTCGCACCACTTCGGACAGCTGCATCACTGTGTGCACCAGCTTTAGTAAATCTCCCCAATATGTCCCGCAAAAAAACATCTAGTCAACACCGGTTACCTGTGATCATTGGAGAAAATCAAGCGATTTTCTTTCCTGCAACCAAATCACTATGGCCAGCTTTACATGTGGATATACACTATAAACAACCCTAAAGCACACAAAGACAACTAACCTGGATGACTGAAATTTCTATAAATGGCCCTTTAATTCCAGGGCAAGGCAAAAGGTACAAGATCATAAGACCTAAAAGCCATGTTAACCCCTTTGCAAACGCAATATGACTTTTTAAGCCCAAGACTTAAATCTGCAGCCAAAAAGTAGAAATGTGAACTGTATGTTCCCAGATCCATTATCAATCAGAAAAATAATCACTTATTGTAAAGTTAAGGCTCAGTTCACATATATGCGAACTGGATGCTTTTTGACCCATAAGAAATATTGATTTCTATTGAAGCTGTTCACTCTGCACCGCAATTTTTTTATTTTTTTTAAAGAGTCCTGTGAATTTTTGTGAGCACTGTAGTTGAGGTGCGAATTCCAAGCTCATTGAGTTCTATGGGGAACGCTTCTGAATCAGGCTTGTGTTCAGGATTTCAGCAAGGATTGCGCTCCTACTACAGAGTAGACACCCTTTTCTACTATGTAATGGTCAGCACTGAAATCGAAGCCGTGAGAAAAATCTGGCCGTGAACCTTGCAAATTTGTATCAGAACTGCACCAAAAACACATCTGACCTGCAGAACAAAGGCTTTTTTATTTGCAGTGAAAAACGGACATACAATTTGCACTGGACATGTGTGAACCCAGCCTAACCAATGCAAACAAATCATGCTAAACTTAGTCTGAGCAGCTGAACTTAAAAAAAACTCTGGTCACCAACAGGTTTGGTAGCGACTTCCAGGCGACAAATTAAATCAACCAACTGCTTTTCAGAAAACAGCACAACTACAAAAATGGACCGCATTCTGATTGCTAGATGATTTAGCAGATGTTTCACAGTGGTGACCTCTTGGTCACATTATGCTTTGTGGATCCTTAAGTGGGAGGTTGCAAAGAATCAAGTTGAATTTGGGAACATGGTCTAAGTATCTAGAGCGCATATTCAACAGGCCTCAAAAAATTCAGTATGGAGCAAATAGGACAGCAAAAAGAAGATTAAACGCTTTGCAGAAAAGCCAGGAGATAGTTGTGATGGCACATTTTATAGCTGGCAGCAGAACAGTATTTTTACAAAAAGATAGATTAAGGTTCCCCTTTGAAAAGAAAGAAAAAAAGAAAAGAAAGAAAGAAAGAGAAAGAAAGAGAAAGAAAGAGAGAAAGAAAGAGAGAGAAAGAGAAAGAAAGAGAGAAAGAAAGAGAGAGAAAGAGAAAGAAAGAGAGAAAGAAAGAGAGAAAGAAAGAGAAAGAAAGAGAGAAAGAAAGAGAGAAAGAAAGAGAAAGAAAGAGAAAGAAAGAGAAAGAAAGAGAGAGAAAGAGAAAGAAAGAGAAAGAAAGAGAGAAAAAAAAAGAGAGAAAAAAGAGAGAAAAAAGAAAAAAAAAGAAAGAAAGAAAGAAAAAGAAAGAAAGAAAGAAAAAGAAAGAAAGAAAGAAAAAGAAAGAAAGAAAGAAAAAGAAAGAAAGAAAGAAAAAGAAAGAAAAAGAAAGAAAGAAAGAAAAAGAAAGAAAGAAAGAAAAAGAAAGAAAAAGAAAGAAAAAGAAAGAAAAAGAAAGAAAAAGAAAGAAAAAGAAAGAAAAAGAAAGAAAGAAAGAGAAAGAAAAAGAAAGAAAGAAAGAAAGAAAGAAAAAGAAAGAAAGAAAAAGAAAGAAAGAAAGAAAGAAAGCTGCATATGCAGTAAACACCATTTCATCGTTCTAACGCAATTAAAATTTAAAAAAATCAGAATATAAATCATTTATGACACTGTACAGCCACAGATGAAAAAGAAAAAACTTCCGCCAGTGCAAATGACAAGTCTCCCATAAAAGTGCAGTAATACGAATAACTGATGACACTTCAAAAATGAAATAGAGATGGACTGGAGAACACATGCTGCCAACCAATCAGCTGTCCACAGAAACTTCTAAAGAAACTCTTGTCAGCCGGGGGAACCCATGCCTGCCACCTCCCTGATGAAAAGCAGCCCTGCTAATACACTGTTAATACACTTGGGGTTTCTGAAAAGAGATTTGGCAGAGACCTGGCAAACATTTTCTTACAAACAACTCGGCTAGTCTACAACATAAGCACAGTATACAGGTCTCCTGCTCTAGTCTTCAGCAATGAACTGTAGTCTAGACAGGAGGCATACACGGAATGAATGAAAAAGTTCAAAAGTTATTTTGGAAACCAAGGTCATTGGTAGCTTCCTACTATCCACCTGCTACTAGTATAGAAGGATCACAGGTGAGCCCAACACATCAAACCCCTCCACAGCCTAACCTTCTTAAAACACATGGAGGGGTACATACTGCATGTATTGAGCTGAAGTACATGGTGAATGAATAACAGCATTATCTAATTCACCTGTCTTTCTTGCTTGCATTAGAATCACAGCAAGTCTATTAGAGCCCAATTCAGCACCAGTGTCACCACCTATTCTGAGTTCTCTCCAACTCTAGGACAACGCAATTACCTTGCCCTACGAACTCCCACTACAAGATAGAGTTTAACTGACACATGAACAAAATAGAAAGACAGTTATTAGATTAAAGATTACATAACGTGTATGAACACATAAATTAACTTAATGGTAGAGTTCTACAGTGTCTTTTTTTGAAGCCAAGACCCCAATACACAACTAAAAAATGAACTGTTTTAACTGGGTTTAAATACTGTCCAGGCAGTGGGTAAAAAAAGGCCTTGTGTAAATTTAATTTAAGTGCGGCTCAGGACAAACATTTTGACACGTTTCAGCCTACAAAGAGGCCTTAGACAGTCATTTTTAACTCTATGCATGCGATACAGGCTGTCAAAATCCTTGCTAAACACCAGTGACTCCCTGGCAATCTGGGCAGGCTGTGACGGAGCTGCGTTTTTTGGTACCATGCCAGGCAGCACAGCCATGTCCTGCACCTCTTTGCAGACACTGTACTATAATTTTTTTCTGATAAGGTAATCTAACCATTTAAACGGTGAACCCACACCTACACCTTTCCCTACCTCCACCATGGTCTCCGATGTACTTGCCTCACTGAGTGATGAGCTGTCAGTGCCCACACAACTGGTGTATCAGTCTGGGAATGTAAAACAGGGCATCTGAGATTGATCAGAGTGAGTCTCTATTAGCACTAACCAATCGGTATCATTCTGATCCATCCAGGAAGCCCCCAAAAAATAAATAAATAAAAAGAAGGGGAGAAGAGATAGGATTTTAAATCCCTGAACAGCTACATGGGCTGTGTGGGCCCTGACAGCTCGTCACTCAATAGGGGTCAGAAGGTGTAGGGATTCTGTTCAAGTTTTCATTTTTTTCTGAAAAGGTGAACTTACACTTTAAATGCACCCTGGTGTTCAGGATCTACCCCAATATGCCTTTGGACAGTGAAAGATCAACAGGACCCTGAGGAAGTCATTGTGGTGCTTTATTTTCCAGTAAGCATGCATCCTGCCTATTGACCCACCCTCCCCTAGTGCTGTAGTATGGGGATAACATGCAGCTGATATCAAGGCGGAACTACGGTAGGTACTTAACCATAACTGCCTACATGCAAAAATACAGGTTGCTTACATGTATGTTCTTTTAATATAAAATATAACCAGATTAAAATGTAGTTTATTGCTTTAGTACCGACTAGAATTCGCCGTCTACCACATTGTTAGATCATCCCATTTCCTTTTGGGACATTCTTTACAGGTAGTTATACAGCTAGCATCATATTAAGGATTACCCAGTTCTAAAGCACTCATTTTTCATGTAGGGAGTGGCAAATAAAAAAAATTCTTTCAACAAACCAAAATTTGCAGCAACATGATTCAGGATCCAAAGATTTAATAATGCCCAGGGAGGAATGCTTTATTTGTACTAGCACGTCCCACTGAAGTTGAGAGCACAAACAGTTCAGAGCTCAAGGACAGCAAAAAAATGGTCTCATTCTTCAGTACTCAGCTCTGAGACTCAAAGCTGGTGAGAAAAAGGCAGATTTTATTCTTTAGATGTCCCCCTATCAGCGACATTCATACGTTTCCTCTGCTAGTATAAATTTCCCTTTCCAGTTCAAGCTTAATAGTAAGCACCGAGGATATAGACAAGAGTTCCCAAGCTTCCTGCAATTCAAATACTTAAAACTGGCTCCTTGATCTTCTACAATAAAAACTGACCAAAACCATGAAAACCGCTATAGGGTATTACTTTAACACTTCCATGAGATTGTCTCCTGATACAGCAAGTCTATAGGGTGCATATCCTCTGCTAGTTACTTTAAAGATTGTGACTAAAGGTTCAGTACACATTGGCTTTATTGCCTCTTAGAGACTCATCTCCATTTCTCGTGACACAATACCACGGGGACAGCAAGTGAGGGAATCTCGGAAATGGAGAAAACAGAGGGCAGTAAAACTGGCAAAAGCCCTAATCCTTCCCCAATCCAGCCAAAAACAGGTTCATCTTAAAAGGCACTGGAAAGCCTCATGATCCTTAAATGTACATAAAGTGTCCTTAATGTGCTCAGCCAAGACCCACCAATGAAGCATCATTTGAGAATTCAATGCGAGAACTTCAGCAGCCAATAAAGACCATCACTGACCACCAGGATTCAGAGAAGTAGAGCTTTTTGCATATTGGGCATGCCTGGGACAACTGGGCTTCCCAGCAGTGCAATGCCCTGTATGGCAGAGCTTAGGCTGGGAAAAAGAAGCAGTATAGGGACAACAGAAAAAGAAAGAAAAAGCAACAGAGATGAAGTCATCTGTGTTCCGCTTCTCTTTTCAGTGTCCAGTCGAAAACCGGAGGACATTCAAGACCTGGAAGTGTTAAGTGCATGCAGAAAAGAAAATGAGAGCTTCTGACCTAAAGACTATACACATTTCAAAACTCAGTTTTATGCATTTCATCTATGCAATTATTGGTTTGTCTAAAGTTTAACAGACCAAGCTAAAAGTGAATACAATCAATGCATTACTAATGATATCTAGCGAAACTGCAACTGTGCTGTCTTCAGAGCAGTGGTCCCCAAGCCTTTTGCTTGCCTTTAACCGGTCTTTGCTGCACTACTCCTCCCACTGAACATCAACATTGAGGCGTAATTCCTGCAACTGACAATGGGGCACTATCCTTCCATTGATACCAAAGATGGGGCACTATTGCTCCTCATATTGACTACAGGGGCTATGCTATTGTTTTACCCCAACTCAACAGCAAGCTCGGGGCATGGATTTACTGCCACTGAGGCCAGTTCCTTTAATATCCCCACTGGCCACAATCTGGCCCCTTCCCCTAAAGTCCAAAGAACCATAACTAGACCCTTTGCTTAGAAAGTCGAGACCCCTACTTTAGAGAGTCCACTCAATTTATCCCAATTGCCATTTTCTAATCTACTACACACAAAACCAGAGCTCATGTGGTGTAGATATCCCTAAGATACTGTATGTGCTGTATATCCTCTTTCAGCTACTTGCTGCATCACCAATTACATTCAAATTTAAGATGCAGATTTCATTCTGACTGGGGAAAGTCTGCAGCTTTGCAAAAAAAAAAAAAAAACTCTGCTCAATATAGCTGCAGGGGATTATGGGAAACCTGTAAAATCAGATTAAGGCAAGTTAAGAGGGATTTAGTACTGTTGTAAGCTTTTCCTGTTTTTTTTTTTCTTTGCACAGAAATCATTTCTGCTTTGCGTTACACTTTTGGCAAATGTACAATTAGTTTTTTTTTATGCACAATAAAAAGGCCATATGATAGTCTTGTGTATATCATTAAAATAGAGGCAAATATTATATATGGTGCAGTATGCGGCTAGCATTCACACAATAATTTTTACTCTTTGGAACACTACCCTCTCCCAATATAGTTCAAGTACCTGTTTTTTGTTGTGCATTTCTCCTTTAAGGGGGCGCAACAGAGGGGTGTGTCCTAGGCCTACATACTTTTGCTAATAGGTGTCCCTCATTCCCATCTCAGAAAGGTGGGAGGTATGATATACTGGCCAGATTAACAGGTAATAAAACTATGTCACGGGGGTTGGGTTATTGCCAATGACAGGCTGCACTGTATGTCATTTTTTTAATTTTGCCCAGATCTATAAAAGAGAACAAAAAAAACAAGCCGAAAGTATAGACTATCTGTCCTCTTCAATGGCCAACACCACTTAGATACAACCGAACAAATTTGCTTATTCACACAACATATCAAGTAGCAGATCCATTAATATATAATGCGGTAAGGCCTTGGATTGCTCTAGTTTAATCCAGAGATAGATTTCCACAACACATTAAAGACATCGCACAGCAGACATCCAGGAGCAGCTCTCACCTCGCAAGTGGTGCCAGCATAGCTGGGAAGACAGTGGCAGTGGAAACCATTGACCAGGTCATCACACACTCCTCCGTTCTGACATGGGTTGCTGGCGCATTCATTCACCTCTATCTCACAGTTCTTCCCGACAAAGCCCCGGGGGCAAATGCATCGATATCCGTTTATCTTGTCCTAGTAAGACGAGTAGGTAAGCAATAATACAACACTAAAGTCTAATTATTAAGTGCTAAAAGTGCAAGCGAACTACTAGTACAGCAGCAGCTAGCAATAGCAAATATACAGCAGTATAACAATGGAGACAAAAAAAAAAAAGGCTTTGAATGTTAACATGAGAAGTAGGGAGGGTGAATCTCCTTAATGGGGGCTCAGACTGCAATACAAACCGACAGGTTTTCTAATAAAAAAAAAAAGTTCTGCCTGTACGAGCCAGGGAAACTTTCAGGACTGAAATACAAAAGCCACTTATGCCAACTTGGTTTAGGGTTGTAACATATAAAGGATAAGTTCACCTTTCATGTTACAGCCATATTCAGACCGGCCCCCGCACCCACCTGTCAATTTTTTTAATATTTGGCAATAGAAGACACACTCCTAGCAAGTCATGGCTGGGGGTGTCGGAACTGCGTTCCCGCTGAAATTATATATATATATATATATATATATATATATATATATATATATATATAAAATAGACACCACACGCCATGCGGGGGTTTCGCCTGCCGGCCACTTCAGTGCTCTATGAATGGGAAAACTACAAGATCTGGCAGCTTTTGCAGGTGACGGCTTGAAGTTTTCAACGAACTACCACGGTACTGTGAGCACTGTGGTAGCTTATTTAGTCTTCCTTTCAGAATGAATTGGTACAAGGTATGAGCAAGCCTGACAAATTTTCAGGGTGGCATCGGCAATCTGCTGACTCCCAAAAAAATTTAAAAATAAATAAAGAATAAATGCACTTTACCTGCAAAAAAAACTTGCATTTTAATGGTCAAAAAGGTGAACTTAACCTTTAAATTTGTAAGTTCACGGTCCTCAAGTATTGAAGTTGGTTACTAAGCTGCGGCTCAATAATCTATTCAAAAGTCAAGCAAAATTAAAGATGAAAACCCAGAGATTGCAAAAACTAAAAAAGGTGGAAACAGCAGCTCCCAAATTTGTATTCTACAGGCTTGAATTAAGTGCTATTTATTCTTCATTTAAAACGGTGATAAATAATGAACATCTGATCACTAAGATCAGTTCAGCATTATGGGCCCAGAACATGTGACGTCTGTATGCACCAGCAGATTGCAGCCCTGGCTGACTATTCTCAGAATAAGACGCTGTAAGCTGTGTAGAGGCAGACAGCTAGATTCAGAGGTATGGGCCTGCTCAATCCTCTTCAACCATTGACAGAAATTAACTGGCAAGCTTGCAAGTACATGTTTATGCAAAAAGTGAAGGGGGAGTCTTAATGAGCCAGATCATGCACATACATTGGGCGAAACACCTTTTAGAACTATATTTTGTTTTCTTTGGAAAGCAGCCACAGCCTTAGTAGAAAGGCCTGTTCCTTGCCAGCTCGCTGTACACAAGAACCCTTACTCTGTTAGAGAGCAGCTGCTTTTCCGCAGAGTTCCAACATGCCCCCATTAGAGCCTACAGCTCAGCAATTAGTAAAGTCCATGATCTCTGCTGACTGGAGAGCTCTAAAGCCTAGTACACCTCATCAGTTTCCTTTTGCTCAACCCAGTGGGAGCTCAGCTCATGTTAGAGCTACTATACTAACAATCCGATGTTAGTGCAGTGATCTCCCCTGCTGAGCTATAGTGTTCTGACAGGGGGCTGGCCCCCGTCAGGGATCTCAACCATTGGTCGAGAGCACTGACCAGGAAGCTGGTCAGCCGCTTTTTTCCAGCAAGTGTATAGGCGCTGAAACCTTCCCACAAAAGCTCCACCCGATGCCTAGATCTTGAGGCTGCCAACACCTCCAACGTACCAGAATAAAGAAAGGTATGGTCGGCACTCAGGATGACATCCAAAATAATATTCCTTTATTAAAATAATAATGGAATACTATTTTGGGATGTCATCCTGAGTGCCGACCATCCCGTCCCTTATTCTGGTTTTCCAGCATGCTCATCCGACAGAAGTCGGCCTGGCTGCCATACACATGGGCTTAATGTCGGCCAGTTTAATTGAAAACTTTTTTTTTTTAGTGCTCAACTCTGGCCAGTTTTTATTGCTTAAGCCACTTAGCTTGGGGGCATGATATACCTCTGCAAAAAGACAATTACACCACACAAAGCAAGAGTCCTTCTCTACGGCATACTGGCAGGGGACAGGCTTTCCTACTTGGGGTGTGGCCGCTTTCCAAAGAAAACAAGCAGAACACTATTGTTTTGAAGCACCTGGAATGTATTGGGCCTATTCAAACATTGTTGGACTTGGAAAATGTATGTTTGCCACTCAGGCTCGATAAGGAGGGGGTATGTAAGTTGTCAGCACTCCAGCAGCAGCTGCGGATGCACAAGGGAAGGAGCCTGTCCACGCTCTTGGGAAAGTTCAAGGAAG
Organism: Lithobates pipiens; assembly: GCF_037356315.1. Lineage (NCBI taxonomy): Eukaryota > Metazoa > Chordata > Amphibia > Anura > Ranidae > Lithobates > Lithobates pipiens. Next base: position 79,018,883 of record NW_027507791.1, on the reverse strand, counting down.
GAAGAGACCCCTGGAAGTTGCACATCCATGGTGTCCTACAGAAAATGAATGGAGTGGCAACCTCAGCTTGATCTCTGACCAGGCAACGCCCCCAACACGTTTCACTTTGCTCCTCAGAGGAGAGCCGTGGGGGTTCCCATGCCTGTCGGCTTAATACTCCATCTCTGTAAGACACCATGAATGTGCGACTTCCAGGGGTCTCTCCCTTTCTTCCTTGAATTCTGTTGGACTGATTAGGGTTGTGGTGTGCCACAAATAAGTGTTAAACGTGTGCCATCAAGAAGCGTTGCAAAACTCACCTTGCAAATGCCTCCATTTTGACACTGGCCCCGGCATTCATTGATATCTACAAACAAAATACATTCTTATAGCATGGTTCCACAAATTCTCCCCCCGAAAACACAAACAAAAAACAGATCAGAAAGGAAGTAGCAGGGCTGAAAGACCTTCGAGCCTTCAAATCATTGAGAGACTTTATGTTCCAGACATGCTCTTGCAAAGAACATCGGTACTTTGCTCCAAAATGACTGGAAAGCTTTCAGGCTTGTTGAGTGTATGAAGTTAGATCAGTTTAGTTTTTTTGCACATTTTAATTAAACAGATTAAGTTTGTGAACTAGTTGACAACTAAGCAACATTTTACATATAGTGTTTTTTTTCATATATATGAATGGATAGAAAAAGTAGCTACAAATGAACCATTAAATACTAACTGATGTGACAGTTAATTCCTGTCCATCCTGGAATGCAGACACAGTAATATCCACCAATCAGATTTCTGCAAGAATAAGCATTAAAACAGGGTTTTCCCTCACACTCATTAGCATCTGTGAAACAAGACAAGAAAAAGAAATAAATAAAAAACACACCATAAACAGCATCCCAAACACCAAGCAGATTTCACCCACAGATTAAATGCTAGTTACAGATTACTACTATACATGCAGACAATGTAGACGTATTCATGCTGCCCACTGTATTAGCCATATATAGGATCTAGCAAGTTCATGCTGGGTTATTTAAAACCAAAAAAGTACAACACTAAAAAAACTCCAGGAGTAGCCAGAGAGCTCCTTGCACTACCTGCCTGAACAAACCTGGACAGATTATGGAAAGATTAAAGTGAAAGATGTTAAGCCAAAAAAAAAATAAAAATAAAATAAAAGCTTTGATTAGCGAACAATACCCGTGTCTTTTTTCTTTACATTTTCACACCTGTGCACTCCTGTTTTAATGCATAATGACGAGCGCTGCATTGTGTTGCATATGTGATTTGGGGTTTCGCTAATCTTTCCCAACTGCCCCCAATGAAATGCATGCAGTAAACTAGCCATACACCTGGCCCTTTAACATACCAAATCCATATATGTGTAAAAATACATGTGCAGTGCTATAAAACAAACCAAAAAAAAAAAAAGGGGGCATTTCTGGCATGTGGATGCCTGAAAAATAGTGGGTAGATGTAACAAGGGTAAGCACCAATATGTACACAGCAAAGGGTTAATTGATCCTAAAAGGAATCAATTTACTGCAATAAAATTCAATCTACTGCAAACAGGTGCTCTACTGCAGTGTTAATCTTCAATGGTGGCACTAAGGCTGGGTTCACATGTGTGGCCACGGTTTAAAGCATGGGGTCCGTTGTGCCCCTGTTCATCGATTCAGGCAAAAATTCAGACCCGATTCACACCTGAATCTAAAACCAAAGACACACAGGACCTTTTCGAAATGTGGACCACGGCCACCCCGGACCTATGTGAACCAGCTCTGAGAGCCGGTCACACTCTCCTGTCATACCAATTGGATGCGGTCAAACCCCACATCAAATTCACATGTGTGTGAACCCAGCATGAATCAAGTATGAATTTCTGGAATATCTACAATATTGAATAGAACCAAGCTGACCAGGAAATATTAGGGCTGCAGTGCAAGGAGAGTGCATCTCTGGCCACATCCTAAATCATTTTAGTAGAAGACTATTTACCCGCCCCTTGCCAAAATCGAACAAAGTTATGAGCTTAGCCAAAAAAAAAAAAAAAAAAAAAAAAACCCCAACCACAATTAGCTATGCTACAGAAACAAAAAAAATACTCAAACAGAACAAGGAAACGCCCACCACCATTTATGTTAACATTCAATAAAACCACCACCATCGTTAAACAAATGCAAATTAATACACTACAGAAGTGTTAATACATTAAGAACCCGTAAACTGCATCTAGGATTGGACTCTGGAAGGAAGAGACTAACATTTTCTTTAAGCAACCAATATGTTGCTGCTCAGTGCAAGCAATCAGGTCTGCATTGGACTGACTTCAGCACAAAGAATCTGAATACTTTTTTTATTCTAGGCAGTGAAGAATTAAGAACGCTTGAGAAGTAACCGAGCCAATCGTTTTCTGATTGGTTGCTAAAGTTATCTGCACTCAGAACACTCATTGTAAATGATAAATTAAGGACTAAAAGTGTTTTTTCTCTCTCGGCCTGTTAAATTCTACAAGAAGAGTTTTAGCAGTGGTCATCTTTGCTGTCTTCATCAAAATGATTATATAGCACATTTAGAGTCACTGTAGAATGTCACTTAGGTCTTTCAGGAATGACTTACCCAGCTGACAGGTGGTTCCAGCCCACTGTGGAGGACAAAGGCACTCAAAGCCATTAATCAGGTTTTTACAGATTCCTCCACTCGCACAAGGGTTAGACTCACATTCATCAATGTCTGAAATAAGAAGGCGGAATGATAAGATACACAAAATCAACAAGGACAATTAAGGTAATGATGCATTTGTATCCAACAGCTCTTTTTAGGTTATCTGCCAATTAGTAAAATCTTTGATCATACTTTAGCACAGAGATCTCTAAACTTGGTAAACAAAGGGCCAGTTTACTGTACTTCAGACTTAAAGGGTGACCGCACTGTGGCCAATGTTAGTAGAGAATATCCTGGCATAAGTGGGAGGAATAGTGCCCCATCATTGGGAATTCAATGGGAGGTATAGTGCCCCATCATTGGGAATTCAGTGGGAGGTATAGTGCCAGATTGTTGGTGTCTTTGGCCAGACCTATGCCCCGCTGTTGCTGAGATGGGGGGGGGGGGGAAATAATGCCCCAAGGTCTGGCTAAAAGCAAGCAAATGGTAACATCTGGCCCCAGCGCCACCGTTTGAAGACCACTGCCTTAGCAGTTTGAATATTTCTACAGGGAAAAATAGAACTAGCATCTCTTCAACCTCTGGATAAGTAAAATAATGGACCCCTCTATGAGGCAAGCGTAAAAATACATCTGCATTTACATTTTCCAACATGTTGTTGGACAGCAGCTTGAAAGAAACCCACCATGGGCAGGCGCACACAATTTAAAAAAGATTAAGCAAATGCTTTGCCCAATTCCTCCAGTAAGCAATAGAGAGCAGCTATGCAAAGGTGAGTAGAAAAGTGATTTTTTGATAGTCTGCCAGTAAACCGGATTTGTAAATGGGCAAACGGCTTAGGACAAAAGAGGGGCCTTTTAAAACTACATAGGGTGAATAACTTTCCAGTTTTCTGGGAAGATGGTAAACCTATTTACTTAGAACACACTGTTTAGTGACAACTACTACTCCCATGTCTAACCACAGACCTCACCACATGTGCTTTAGCCAGAGATCAAACAAGCAGCAGGGTACCCAAAAGTCAGGCCAGGAGGCAGTAAGAATTATTCCAGGTCAAAAATGGCACATACCAATTGCACAGGTGGGTCCAGTCCAACCAGACGGGCAATGGCACTCAAATCCAGTCGAGACTTCATGACAGATTCCATCATTAGCACAAGGGTTGGACGCACAAGCATGTTCCGCTACAAAATGCAAAAAAAAAAAAAAAAAAAAAAAATGGTTCATTTTCTTTTAAAAAAAAATTTGAGGGGTATGTGACAAAGATGCCTATTCATCAATATTCAAATATTTTGCTCTCTAAAAAGAGGGGACAAGGCTTTCAAACACTAGTAACACGGCCAAGTGAAGGTGAAACAGAAAAAAAAAATGTATTTGTATAAATAAAAAAAGTTTAGAGTCATACATTATTCATCTATCACCGCTCTCAAAAACAGGTAAAAAAAAAAAAACGGAGAATAGCAAATAAGATTTTTTTTCCCCCCACTTACCTATTTCACAGTTCTTCCCCGAATAACCATCCATACAAGCACAATGATATCTGTCAGGCTCCGTATTCATGCATGTTCCGCCATTTAAACATGGATGATGAGTTCCACAGTAGTTCAGATCTTAAAGCCAAAAAAAAAAAAAAAAATAAATTTTTTGTCCATTAAAATCGGTTTTGGGGTCTTGCAGCCCGTTGCAGCAGATTCTGTTTGCATATATATATATATTTCTCCTAACATGCTGCAGTGTGTGTGTATATATATATATATATATATATATATATATATATATATATATATATATATATATATATATATATATATATATATATGTATATGTATATGTATACATACATACATATACACTGCAGCATGTTAGGAGAATATATGAGAATAGACTCAATATCCTGGCCAACAAATCCAGTTTACATTTATTTGTACTCAAATCAAAATGAACAAACCAAATACAAAATTAGGCATTGTGTTTTTCTCCCAGTGTGTCACCATTACAGCAAAACCGGCTATCTGACTTGCTGGTCAATCACAAGAAGTTTCTAATCAAGTTCAGTTTTGGATGCGTAAAAATGACATGTACATAAGTATTCACAGTCTTTGCCATGCCACTCAAAATTGAGCTTGGGTGCATCCTGCTTCCACTGATCATCCTTGAGATGTTTACTACAAACTTGATTGGTGTCCACCTGTAGACAATTTAGCTGATTGCATGATTTGGAAAGGCACATACCTGTCTATACAAGGTCTTGCCATTCATAGTGCATGTCAGAGCCCAAACCAAGCCCTGAACTCCAAGGAATGGCTATAGTAGACCCCCGAGACATGAGATCCGAGGCACAGATCTGGGGAAGGGTACAGAAAAACTTCTGCAACATCGAAAGACCCAATGAGCACTGTGGCCTCCATTATCAGTAAATTAAGAATTTTGGAACCACCAGGATTTGTCTGCATCACTTATGAAGGCTGCTTTCACACTGGAGCGGGCAGGCGTCGATGGTAAAACACTTTAGCAGTGCTATTTGGCTGCTAGTGGGGCACACATAACCCAGCTAGCAGCCGAGGAAGAGGTTAAATGCGCCCGTGAAGCACCGCTGCCAAATCACATTGCATGCGCTTCAGCAGTGGTGCCCATTAATATCAATGGGCAGGAGTGGTGGAGGAGCGGTATACACCACTCCAAACGTGCTGCTTGCATGACTTTTTTTTTTTGAACATCCTGCCAGCGCATCGCCTCAGTGTGAAAGCACACTGTCTTTTACACAGACTGCAGGGGAGCCGGCACTTTACAGATGCTATTTTTAGCCCAAAAGCATATATATATATAATTTTTTTTTATATTATGACCTTGAGGATGAAATGCTGCATAGTGCCTACAGTGGGAGGTTGTTTGCTATGAATATATAAATTCTTGAACACCCATAACTTTGTTACATGTATACGTTTAAGCTCAAGCCAAAATCTTTATGAAGCACAATGGTTTTATTATTTGTTTAAACTTTCACCATATGACTAAATGCACTAAACATACATACAATGATTAAATAATAATTACAAATAAATCACATAATACCTTTATCGCAGAGCAGGCCACCCCAGTTAGTCTCACAGTTACACTCCCATGGCAACCGGCAACTCCCATGGTCACAGCCGGGGTATGGAACACACTTGCTACAGTAGTCACCCTGCCATCCGTAATGGCACCTAGAAGAAAAATGAACAGGGAAAACTTTACATTTTCT